>NC_041395.2:161733940-162102690 GCF_900747795.2 Erpetoichthys calabaricus
AGATTAATAGAGCAAAAAAGCAGACTGCCCGTGAGAAATGATAATCAGAAATGACAAAATGAAAAAACTTGAAAGTGTCATGCACGAGCGATAGGGAAGCAGCTAGAGGGCCTAAATAATAGCAGTATCATGCCAGACCAGGGGGTGGTGAGCTGCAATAACTTTCTCTCTCCGTCTTCTGCAGACTATCCACAGGAAATCCTACTAGGTACTGACGCTACTGATGATGTCACTTCCAGTGCCAACGCTATTGATGACATCACTTTCGGTCCCGAAAACGTCACTTCTGGGTCCGGCACTATGGATGGATGATGTCACTTCCGGTATCGACAACATAATTTCCGGTTCTGGTCCAGATGACGTCACTTCCTGTCACGGCCTTTAAAGCCGCCATGTTATCAAACTAAAATCAGTTCTGTTTTGGATTTCAAGTTGAACACAACTCACAAAAAATACCCATTTGCAACAAGGGGATATTATACGGGTGGCTGCCCCAAACCTTTGATGTCTCTTGGCTATCTTTGTTACAAAAGATAATAACACTAGGTACAGTTTATCCATTCATTTATATTCTAAATTGATTTCTTCCATCACAGGGTCACAGAATAAAATGGAGTCTATCCCATCAGCCCTGGATACAGGGCAGGAATCCACCCTGTTTGGGAAGCCTGTCCACTGCAGACCACATACTCTCACTTAGGACATTTTGTGTCAAAAGTTTCTAAAACTGAAAAATGTACGCTTTCAGTTTTTATCAAAAGGTTAGGAACTAGCATGTTAAGATTACCTTTATAGCATCACAAAATAATTTTTAAATATTTCTACAGCTGAAGGGGAAGCACTTTTGGGCTCAACTCCAGTGCGTAGTTACTATCCATGTGGAGTTTGCACTTATTTTTTCCAAACTCTAACAAATGTGTATGTTAAGTTAGTAGGCAATTTGTGTATGTGTGTGTGTGTCTGAGAGAGATGGACTGGCACCTTTTCCAGGGGTGTTTCCAGGATTGCACCCAGCAGTCCTGGTACAGGTTTCATCTACCCATTTATTGGACTTGCTCCCATTCTTGGATACCAAATCCGACACATTCAGTTTAATCTCTAACATTTCTGGGCCATCCACCCTTCTACATTGCAAACAGACAGGCCTTCACCCCAGTGTCAAGTACTTTCTGAAACTTCACTGCTCAAAGGACCTTATAATTGTTCTTCTTTGTAATTTCTCTATTAAATTGCTGTATTTAGTGTACAAACTGGAGAGCAGCATTGTGCTTTCTACTTTCCCACCCAGTGTGGCTAATCACCTGAAGTATGTTTAAGCAGAAACAGAAACAGACCTCAATTAGCCATGAAATGAAGCAAAGATACAGAAATGGAGGGATACTTGAGGAAAGGAGAAGCAATATGATAGAAAAAAAGTAATAGAGGCAAGAGGCTTTGTCCTCTTCTCCTCTTTTATGTCCTCAAATTAGCAACAGTTAAAGGTATTTTGGCTCGCCATCTACTCTTCCTCACTTTTGACATATCGTATGGGTAGTTTTTTTTAATATCAACATGTTTTGGCTTTGTACAATCTGAATCTTTGCTTTGAATTTACATTGAGAACTGGCCTTGTAAACAGTAATACCTTCTTACAATGGCTGCCTTCTGCTTTGTGCAGCTATTCAGTTTCCCAAAACAGCTTCCTCTGTTGTCATTTTTTCAATTATTTATCCTCGCACAGTGTCCTTTCCAACTAGATAAACAGTGTCATGACCTTGAGGGGTTATTGTTTTGTGATAGCTAGTGTACAGTTCTAGAGTCTGACTTAACGGACACCAATTTGAAAAGGTCATGCCTGCAATTGGCCAAGAGGCAAGGGCATGACTAAGTGAATGGCACGTGACAAAAATGCAAATGCAGCCATTCTCTGTAGATGGAGAAGACTGCTGCATGTCTTAGATTTGATAAACATGCAGAAAAATCCATAGGTTTGGAATTTTGGATAGGTTTTCTGACATGTAGACCTTTAATCAAAAGCTTCTGCAATGCCCTTATAATATTTGTTGTCTCCGACTAAGGGGATTCAAGTCATACTCCAGGACTTCCATAACAAGTGGTAGTTAAGAAGAAGTTGGGGAGTCAATGACCACAAAGCACTAAAATCCATGCAGGTATTTTTAGGTCTTTCAAGACAAAGGCAAGAAATGGTTGTGGAACAGAGGTCAGTAAATAGCAGAAAATATCCCAGTGGGAGAATTTAAATTTGATGAAGACATATGTCTTCGAAATGTGGGCGTGACGACTGGAGAATCCAGAGGAAACCTACTCAGACCTGGGTAACAAGCCAGCTCCATGTAGACAATGATTGGGAATCAAACTTGGGGTCTTAAGAAATGGACAATGGCAGTGTTAACCAATACTTCTTTAAAAAGAAAACTAACACTACAAAATAAAACAGCAAAATGTAACACACATTTCATGAATGTGGGACCTGTCTTTTTGTGTGGATTTCTTGGTAACTAAATTCCTTGGAAGAAGCCCAACTGAAAACAAGAAGACCATGCAGACTCCAAAAAGAATGCATCTCAATTGGGAATCAAGCCTGGTGCCAAGTACTGCAAGGTGGCAATGCGCCACTTCCCACTGTACCAATAAAAGAACATTCAAGCTCTGTAAATGTTTGGTCAATTTATTTCAAGACAACTTTTTCTGACAGTTATGCTTGCCTTTCTTAATTAATTTTTTCTTGTAATATTTAAAATAGGTGTAAAATTATGATTTGCATGAAACATGACACTCATGCAGGTTGTTAATCAGAGGTTTGGGTGATCTATAGATTTATTTTCCCTGGGCACTAAAGTGCTCTTCTGCCCATTCACATTCTGTAGCCTTTTTGGGAAGTTCAGAAAAGGGAAAGAAATGTTTCTTACAAAAATAACAACACAAATGATAAGTCACATTTTTCATTAATCTAACACGCACAACTCTGAGATGCAGAAGGAAAGCAAAATATCTGCAAAAAAAACCCATACAGGCCCAGGGAGAAAGTTCAAACTTCACTGCATCATTGCGCCAGCCTTCATGTGGGGATATTTACATTTATTTATAAAACAATTTTTACCCAAAACTTCCCACCCATCACAAAAAGTGAGGGTAACATCGTTAACTGGTAGTGTGATGAAAGCATTCCTGTCAATAAGCTACACTGGCACAGTGTCCGAGAGGTTAACACTGCTGTCAAAATAATGCAGCATCTGTATCCAGTGTTTTTCTATGTAGAGTTGGCACATTCTGCTTATGTCAGCATGGAGTTTTCTCACACATTCTAAAAGACATGCATATCATGTTTACTGGGGATTTTAAAAGAATGCCATACAAGTTTGAGAGTGGGTGGAAATGGCATCTGCAATGGACTCACTCCCATCCAGAGCTGCTTCTTGCTTTGCGCCTGGTCTGGACTAATCGAGGCTTTGTCTTCATCAATTACTCTGAAATGCATGAAGCAGACTGAAGAATGTTATATTAAATAAATAAGGTGCATGAAAAGTAGGTGAAAAGAGTGCTCAATAAAAAGGTAAAAGAATCTGGCCTGGCATTACATAATAGCTCAGAAGTACACAATTCTTGTATCTATGTACGGCTCACAGATGACACTTTAGATATCACAAATTTGAATCTTGCATGTACAGTGATCCCTCGCTATATCGCGCTTCGCGGCTTCACTCCATCGCGGATTTTATATGTAAGCATATTTAAATATATATCGCGGATTTTTTGCTGGTTCGCGGATTTCTGCGGACAATGGGTCTTTTAATTTCTGGTACATGCTTCCTCAGTTGGTTTGCCCAGTTGATTTCATACAAGGGACGCTATTGGCAGATGGCTGAGAAGCTAGATTGCTTACTTTTCTCTTTCTCTTACGCTGACTATCTGTGATCTCTCTCTCTCTCTCTCCCTGCTCCTGACGGAGGGGGTGTGAGCTACCGCCTTCAACAGCTTTGTGCCGCAGTGCTTCGCATACTTAAAAGTCAAACAGCCCTATTGATTTGTTTGCTAGAGATTGTTTTCTCTATCTATGTGACATTCTGTGCTCCTGACACGCACTCCTTTGAAGAGGAAGATATGTTTGCATTCTTTTAATTGTGAGACAGAACTGTCATCTCTGTCTTGTCATGGAGCACAGTTTAAACTTTTTAAAAAGAGACAAATGTTTGTTTGCAGTGTTTGAATAACGTTCCTTTCTCTCTACAACCTCCTGTGTTTCTGCGCAAATCTGTGACCCAAGCATGACAATATAAAAATAACCATATAAACATATGGTTTCTACTTCGCGGATTTTCTTATTTCGCGGGTGGCTCTGGAACGCAACCCCCGCGATGGAGGAGGGATTACTGTATAGTCTTAAGCAGTGTATACCATAAAACAAGCATAAAGCTATGCAAAACACCAAAATGAACTCAATGAACATACAGAAAGTAATAAACACACACTGGAAACAGAAATTTGGACAACACACGTTAAGAGTGCAGAGGTTTACGCTGATGATGATGTGGGTGTTTATGACAGTATTACTATATTCATTTCCATACCACATTTCAATGTGTGTCATTCCCCATTCTTCATTGCTCAGCACATATTATATATTTTTGGTATTTTTTCATCTTTTATCAGTTTTTATACATGACTGAGCATACGTTACTTGGTCTACTGCAACAAGGAGAGCAAAACTTAAAAACTTGACACTGAAAAGAAGGAGCACTAATTCCAAATGAACACAGGCAGTGTACTCAAAATATTGTGTACAAGAAAGTATTTCCGCTTACTTATGTTATTTAATCCAATAAGGAGTTACATGTATATACAGCAGCATGTAAGCACCAAGTTATTTATCCATTTTCTCAGCCATCTTTAACATTTACAGCCTTAAGCACTGTGATGCCCATCCAATATTGCAGCCTTCTTTCCACGGAAGGCAGGACATGCTGTTATATCTAGTAGATAATAAATGAGTAAAAAAAAATAAATATAAAAAAATAAACAAATAAAAACTAAATAAATAGATAAATAATCAAGCTTTATAGAAGTACCCTAATATGTATAATTTGTGCCTTTATTGTAGGCATTACCATTATAGAAGCAATAATTTTAATTGTTATTTAGTAATGCAAATAGAAGCATTCAGAGAATACCCTTAAAATGCACAGTTTTGGTTGAATTGAGAATTTTAGCAATGTCACTGTAACAAGGGGGGGAACTACAGCAATGATCTGCATTGTTAGTGTGGTAGTATTTACTCTGAAAGAGCAACTAGACAGACACAAGGCATCGAGGAGTAAGAATAGCAACACAGCCTGCACAGGCCAATCCAACAGACATCTTTATCTCTCCTTTCTATCTAGAAATGATGAACCTCATTGGGTGCCAACATAAAAATTGTTCTTATAAGAATAATTTAAAAATACAATCACTAAAATAAGGACTGCAAAAAAAAATGGATGCAGCAGCAGCATATGTAAAATATCATTTTATTTACAATAAACTGTAGCAAAAGGCAGATTTAATATTTCTTTTGCTTTATTGAAGGTATCACCTATGATATATTTCTTTCTAAAGATGCTAAGATGCAGCCAGCTTTCTGAAGCACATTTAAACAGTCTTTTTTCTTACTGTGCTGTGTGATTGATGTCTTAATGCTTTTAAAGCATAGCATTGAAATTATATTACATGCACTGGAATAGCAAACGGCTTAGGTTTAAATAACAGTAAAGTGGTTGGTGGTATTGATGCAAGTTAAGATAGACTCTTAAATTCTGGGAGGCTAACATTTATTTGAATTATTTAAAAAGTTTGAAGGTGAAGGTTTCAAGGGTTAGATTTTATCATTCCGTTATTACTCTTTCACGTCTGTGTAAATTAAGTCTTAATAATATACATTATATTTTTGATTAATCTGATGAGATAATCACTTTTAAACCTGGTTATGTATAATGCTTTAAATTAATATTTTTTTTTACATTTATTGCCCTGTGCATGTCTACCTTTTGCCATATTAAACATTTTTTTTCATTACTAATGGTCCACCTACTCTGACTCTTTTGTAGAGAGCAAGTGCAGCTATCCTGTGATCTTAGGATACTCTTTTTTGTTTCATTCTTTTGCTTCTGCTCCATTTAAGGGGCAGTCATTGAAACCTCACCTATCAATTCTTATTCTTGAATTCTTTGCACAATTGTCATGTTCTGCCTTTTCTTATGCCAGACAGCCATGGAACAACTAATGGCTGGACTGTACCCTGTGTACGGTGGATTTCAACAAGGCTCTCTGGTCTTTGCCAATTTTGTTAACTCTATATCATGAAGAGTTGAACGTGAAACAGGGCTGATTTAAAATTGTAGTGTATGCAGATGATACATGAGGCATATGAGGCATTGTGCAGGTCTGTGGTGCAGCATCTAGATTTCAGTATCAGTAATCTAGATTAGTATTTCAGTATTCTAGATTTTTAGGTTGGATGAATGATGGATGAAAACTGTCTCGGAAAACAGAAAAAACAGTAATGTTAGGCATTGGAGGGAATGATATAGACCGCAACAACATTCTGTCACTCTTTAACTCAGTTAGAATCACTTTTAGTTTTACTAAATCAGTGTGCAATATGGTATTATCTTTCAGACTAGCATCTAATTTAAAACACATATTACAAAACTATCCATCTTAAAAATGTGTGAAGATTAATACATTTTCTAAACATGCAGGATACTGAGAAATTTATCCATGCATTTATTTCTAGTAGGATTGATTAACAGCATTGCGTTATTCACTGGGTGCTATAATCGTTCTTTATGCAGCTTTTAGTCTATTCAAAAGTTGTCGCAAGAATTATTACATGAACCAGAAAATACAAACATAAAACTGCAGTTCTCAAGTCCTTACACTGGCTCCCAGTTACGTTTAGGGCTGATTTCAATCCTTTTAACATGTAAAGCCTTAAATGGCGGAGTCCATGCTTACTTGTCTGAGCTTATCAACTTACAAACCAAAGCGCACATTGAGATTTCAAGATGCCAGCTTACTTAAGATTCCAAGGATTAATAAAATAACAGTTGGAGGTTGTGCTTTTAGTTATAGGGCCCTGAAGCTATGAACTAATCTACCTGCTAATATAAGAGATGCCCCTTCAGTCTGAGCTTTTAAATCCCAGCTGAAGACTCAATACTTTAGTCTAGTATACCCTGACTAGAGCTGCTGATTAGCTGAGAATACTGCATTTCTGTTTGTTAGTCATTTCTACAGAAACGTAAGTAGTACAACATTTGTAAAGCATTACTACCCATCCTTTATTCCATTTCTCTTCTCGGTATCTGGACATGGCACTTGGTGCCACTGCTCTACTGCCATTGGAAAAGTAATCTCAGATAAAGGAATTTTGGAGTCATCAGAAGATGAAAATATTGAAGATGGAAATATTCCCTCATCAGATTGGATGACCAGCACAGGCAGTCAGTTTGACTGAGGTCTCCAGGACTGTGACTTTGTTTTTTTACTTTCTCTTTTACAATTTTATTACCCTCCATTGTCAATTTGCTCTAGTTCATCAATTAATTAATGGGCAGATATTGTTGGTTTCCATTTATGTTTGATCAGTTTCTACCTTGTTCTTCATGTGTTTTAACAAATCTGTATTTTTATGTGTACTACAGTAGTTCTGTATTTAGTAATTAGTATAATCAAAACAGTGGATATAAAAAGTCTACACATTCCTGCCAAGAGGACATACTGAGCTTGGTAGAGTCACTGTTGAGCCATATTTTCTCCACTTGTTGATGGCTGTTTTCACTGTGCTCCATGTGGGGTTTAATGCTTTAGAAACTTTTTTGTATCCTTGAACTGACTGATGAAGATCCCACTCAGGTTTTAAAAGCTCTTTGTAGACCATGGCTTTTTGGACTACGAGTATGTTGCAACAAACAGGATATTAGAATGATCCTACAGGAAGAGCCAAACTATATCTGAGCCACTTTAACTGATGTCAGGTGTATACTAACTACTATTAGACTAGAGGAGACTCATTGTGATTGGTTGATTCTGAGAATGCAGCCACATCCTTGATTATTAAAAGGTGCACACAATAATGCAACCAGGTTTTTGTATGATTTTTTTTTCCATTTTTTCACTAAACAGTTCCTGATTTGTTTTCACTTTCTTTATACAGACTGTAATTCTGCAATAAAGGTATAATAAGTTCTGGCAGCATTTACCTTAAATACAATCTGCAATTTTGGCAGGGGTGTGTAGATTTTTTATATCCACTGTACTTGTATTTTATTTGAGAACTGTTCACAGTATTCTGTGCCTGCATTCAGTGAAGAGTACTATAAAGTACTATGTAAGTTATAATTGTGTCTCTTTTTACCAAGCTAGAATATCACTTAAGCAGTTACAAGCTCAGCTTACTCAGGACTAATGATACACTGTTGGGTCAAAGATCTGGACAAGGTAACAGGTCATCTTTTACCAAATGCAGTTGACCTCTAAGTATGATCAACTATGTATGCTTTGTGTCTGCTCTCTGGTACAATAACGGAATGAACACCTTGGAATTGTCAGATATTTACATAGGACTGTTTTAATCTTTAGGTTATTGAATTTAATGTCATATTAAATGCAATGATTACAACAAGATATATTAGATATTTAAACAACACATTATCCCAAGGAGCCATTTAAAAATAAGTTTTGACTCTGGTACAGGATTGACCATGTCACTGACTACTACCGGGCCAAGCTGTATTTCTATTTTCATGCCTTTTGCTTCTGCAACAAAAGGTTAAAAGGCATTCAGGCAGGTGCTCTTCATTGAAGCTGAAGTTCCCCTTACTCCTTATACACTGGTGACAAGGTTTACTCGCAGGCCACCTGGAAAATCATTCCACAAGATATTGTGTAAACCAAATGCTGCCTATTACATACTAAGCTGATTGTGAGGAGAAGAAAAAGAAAAAAAAAAACCCAGGGCACTCTTTTTTTAATTTAAATGTTTTAGCCTTTTCTTTTCAGACAAGCAGTCCCACACACACACTCACACAGGATATGCCTCTGATGCGCCTTCGACTTGCATGATATGGTAATTAGGTGCAAAGAAACAGAACCATTCAGACTTGCAGCTTGACATTTGTGCTTCACCTTCATCAAGCAAGCCAGACAGACAGTAAACATGACTGCCTGGGGGTAAAGGATCTGGGGGCCACCTGAGCAAATCTGACTTTACTTGCCAACCGGGAATAACCAGTGGGAAACACTGATGTGATGGATAATCTGACGCTAACTTGTGTGCAAGTTTTATGCTCACTTGCTTGTTGGCTTTATGCCCACAGCTTTGTTTAGCTGACTAGGGGTAGCACAAAATAAGAAAAACAAACTTTACAAGACCTTTCTTGTTGCAGGTTATAGCAAGTGCAGAATTATTTCGGCACTGAATTGTTCTTTTATAAAAACCACTGGAAGAGTCATTCTAAAAACAGCTTGTTCAGTGCCCCATGCTTGACAATTAGTTGTACTTCTTTGTTTTTCCTCTCCTGCACATGCACATGGCAAGAGGTCACAACCTTCAAGTCAAACAGATACACTGGGGTGACGGTTCCACTTAAATTGTAAATCAGAATCAGAATCACTTTTATTCGTCAGTACTTAATGTACAGGAATATGACTTGGTAGATTAGGAGCTGCATTAATTAGTTGATAGAAGAAAAATGCAACAAAAATATGAGTGGTTCATTTATATTAAAGACAATATAATAAACAAAACTCATTCATTATTAGAAACACAATATTATTTACTATATTGAAACATGCAGACCTCCAGTGCTCAAATAAAGGTGGTTCATACAGAGCAGGCTGAATATTTACACTTTGGCCACAGTTTTCAGTATGAAAAACACCGGCCTACAGTGAGCATGTCGCTGGTGTAACTTTTGTTAAGCAGTGCTCTTCAACCAGTAAGCGTGTTTACATGTGCTTTAATAACCCGATTAAACACAGAAACCTAATTTCTAGAATACCATGTAAACCCTTATTGTGATTATAATGATTTATTTGGTGTGAGGGTAAGAGCACAGTTCAGACTGCAATTGGTGTGTCTTTGTCACATGTGATTCTATATCCGGTACTTGACAGCAGATGGCTCTGCTGCTATTCTTCTTCTTCCTCTTCTTCTACCTATAAACGGCCTCAGCAATGCACCTCACGCTCAGCAGATTTCCCCTTCTTCCATGCCACATTCTCGTGTGGTTTGCAGTAAGGCAGGCATAAGCCCTGATAACTTCCCAGAGGTTGCAGCCAGCCTAATTATTTGTTTCATCAGCATGCATCATGTCATAAGATTTCGATTAAGACTAAGATTAAGGTTCGAGTAGTGCTGGGAGGTATACCGGTTCGTACTGAAAACCGTTTTTTATTTTTGTTACGATATGGATTTTTCTTATACTGCAATACCGGTTTAAATAGCCTAAACAACGTTCGGAACGTGGCGCAGCAGGAAAATGTTTAAGGGGGGACCTTTTTCACTGCTACACTGCTAAACACGTGTTAGTAGAGGTATTGAGTGGTGAAAATGAACAGAGAACATTCCAAAACTGAAGGTATGGCAGACGATAAAGTTGAACATGATGACACAGAAGAACTTTTGCCGAAAAAAGGAGCCGTGTCTGTTGTCCGTAGATTTTGGTTTTAAAAAGTCGGATGTGGACCAAACAACTATTTACTGCAAATGCTGTGGAGCTAAAGTTGTTACCGGAGGCGGCAACATGAGCAATTTGCTGCACTACCTTAGCCGCAAACATGCTTTGGAGTACCATGAATGTATGGAATTAAGATTGGCACCCTCCACGTCTTCAGGTAAAACTGAAAAAGCTACAGGACACTCGAGTCAGACGTCACTTGTAGACTCATTTGCTAGAGGACTGCTTACGACAAAAAAAAGCAAGCGGTGGATCGCGATAACCAACGCCATTACAATCCATATAGCTAACGTGTCAGTGGACAGAGATTGGTAACATTAACAGAAAGTGTAGTTGGTTTACAAAAAATATTTACTCTTTATTCCTTTTCTAAGACATGTTCGGTGTAATACAACTTTTGACAAGCACCTCTGAATATTTTACTAAGTCTAAATGCCTCTTTGGATGGTTAAAAATATGTTGTCAAAATTATAGTTTAAGTTGTTTGCAAAATTTGTTCAATAAAAAGGTTCTATATTTTGACTGCAACTGTCATGCACTGTGATTCCTTCTGTTCATTAGTGCCACCCCCTTGAAAACTATCACTTTAAGGGGCCATGCAAACCTGTATTAATACTTGCGTGCACATTAAATGTTTTATTGGTACAATGTACAATTCTCATGACAGTGGAATAGGTTATTCTTAGCCAGTCTACTGCAGTAATTGCAGTGGAAAATGTAGTTAACATCCACTCGTGCATGGGGAAAAAAAATACTGTTGAATACAGTAATCCCTCCTCCATCGCGGGGGTTGCGTTCCAGACCTCCCCGCGAAAGGTGAAAATCCGCGAAGTAGAAACCATATGTTTATATGGTTATTTTTTTATTTGTCATGCTTGGGTCACAGATTTGCACAGAAACACAGGAGGTTGTAGAGAGACAGGAACGTTATTCAAACACTGCAAACAAACATTTGTCTCTTTTTCAAAAGTTTAAACTGTGCTCCATGACAAGACAGAGATGATAGTTCCGTCTCACAATTAAAAGAATGCAAACATATCTTCCTCTTCAAAGGAGCGCGCGTCTGGAGCAGAGACTGTCAGAAACAGAAAGGAAAGCAAACAGATCAATAGGGCTCTTTGGCTTTTAAGTATGCGAAGCACCGCCTGCACAAAGCTGTTGAAGGTGGCAGCTCACACCCCCTCCGTCAGGAGCAGAGAAAGAGAAAGAGAGAGAGACAGAGAAAAACAAACTATCAAAAATCAATACGTGCCCTTCGAGCTTTTAAGTATGCGAAGCACTGTGCAGCATGTCGCTTCACGAAGCAGCTGCACAGAAGGTAGCAACGTGAAGATAATCTTTCAGCATTTTTAGACGAGCGTCCGTATCGTCTAGGTGTGCGATCAGCCCCCCTGCTCAATCTCCCTACGTCAGGATCAGAGAAAGTCAGCGCAAGAGAGAGAGAGAGAGAAGTAAGTTGGGTAGCTTCTCAGCCATCTGCCAATAGCGTCCCTTGTATGAAATCAACTGGGCAAACCAACTGAGGAAGCATGTACCAGAAATTAAAAGACCCATTGTCCGCAGAAATCCGCGAACCAGCAAAAAATCCGCGATATATATTTAAATATGCTTACATATAAAATCCGCGATAGAGTGAAGCCGCGAAAGGTGAAGCGCGATATAGCGAGGGATTACTGTACTGTGAAACCGGTATAATTTTGAAAAATACCGTGATATAGAATTTTGGTCATACCGCCCAGCCCTAGGTTCGAGTCTCAGTGATTCACGAGTAATTGTACTACAGACAGGCGCAAACCTTAGCATTTAATATATATGGAGAATGAACAAAGTAAAGGTAAAGAAATAAACAACAGGAACACTAGAGAAATTAAAATTCTATATGTACTTGCTATTATTCATTCATTATTAGGGACAAGATATTAAAGACACTATAGTAAATACAGTGATCCCTCGCTATATCGTGCTTCGCCTTTCGCGACCTAGACGATACAGACGCTCGTCTAAAAATGCTGAAAGATTATCTTCACGTTGCTACCTTCTGTGTGCAGCTGCTTAGTGAAGCGACATGCTGCACGGTGTGTCGCATACTTAAAAGCTCAAAGGGCACGTATTGATTTTTGACTTTGTTTTTCTCTGTCTCTCTCTCTCCCTGCTCCTGACGGAGGGGGTGTGAGCTGCCGCCTTCAACAGCTTTGTACCTGCAGTGCTTCGCATACTTAAAAGACAAACAGTCCTATTGATTTGTTTGCTTTCCTGTTTCCTTTGAAGAGGAAGATATGTTTGCATTCTTTTAATTGTGAGACAGAACTGTCATCTCTGTCTTGTCATGGAGCACAGTTTAAACTTTTGAAAAAGAGACAAATGTTTGTTTGCAGTGTTTGAATAACGTTCCTGTCTCTCTACAACCTCCTGTGTTTCTGCGCAAATCTGTGACCCAAGCATGACAATATAAAAATAACCATATAAACATATGGTTTCTACTTCGCGGATTTTCTTATTTCGCGGGTGGCTCTGGAACGCAACCCCGCGATGGAGGAGGGATTACTGTATAAGTAATTCATCCATTAATGGGGACATCATAGTAAATTACTGTATATAAATTCAAGAAAATGAATTCATTAATATGAACACAAAAGAAAGCATATACTATAAGACTGGCCTCCAGCTACTAAAGAACTTCTGCATATCCACCATCAAAAGTATTCTGACAGGAAGTAAAGCTTTCTGGTTTAGGAAGCAGGATCACAAGGCTCTGTAGAATAGTGTAGTTTTTTTTTTTAATTCTATTAATGATTTTTATTCATATTTATACAGTCATATATCATTATTGTCTGTTCACTTTCTTCTTAGATGTACAGTTTAGTATGTGAGAATTTCACTACATATTGTACAGTATGTATAATTTGTGACAAATAAAATTTAATTTGATTTGATTTGCCCATAAATCCCCATTGATAAAAGCATAATAGGAAAGGCACAATGTCAAATAATGGCCAGCTCTTCACTAATAAGAGCACAATAACAGAAAAAAACAAACTATAAAGGTCATTTATTCATTGACAGCAATAAAATGTGAAAGGAACCATATAAAATGTAGGTAATACATTAATTAATAAAAAACAGTATTAAATAAATTAAATAAAAATAGACATTCTTTCATTAAAAAGGAACACAATATGAATGACAATAAAGGTCATTATTTGACCCATCATTCACGCCCATCATATGCATCGATTTACTTCATTCAGGGTCTCATCACAAACCCATTCCCCACACATATTCACAGTCACTTGCATTGGGCCCTATTTAAACTAACACCCATGTAACTTGAAAAGAAATCAGAAAGAAACTTTTCATATAAAGGGTGTTCTTCCATTAATAAGCATAAAAAATAAAAAGTCATTCAGTCATAAATAGAATGCATATAAAAATAAAGGAAATCCATTCACTAATACCAACAGAAAATTCAATATTCTTTGCACATAAAGCTTGTTTCTTCAATAAAAACTACTGTATATTCCTTCATTGCTATGAGCACAGTAAGACTAACACTGTTTACACTAAAGGGGTCGTCCTTCACTGAAAGCACAATATGAAAGACACAACATAAAATAAATTTGGAATAATTTCTTAGCCTGCTGTAGCTCATAAGGGACAGTACTGAAAAAGAAACCCTGGACAGCAGCACCACACAAGCACAGACTGATAAATCTCCAGGTATGCCTAAATCGCCAGAGCTTCATCACACTGTTACGTCAGCAGGAGTTCGAAAAAAAAAAAAAAGGGAGAGCGAGAGAGAATGAAGTATTAGGAAGTGTTAGGAAAACAAACGGGGGTAAAAAGCATCAGAGGCCCCGACCCGCCGACGGTGCCTACGCTGGGCTGTGAATAGCTGACATTCCATCTGGTCACCAGCTGTGCACATTAATCCCCTTTCACAATTCCGCCTTGCAGCGCACGATGACAATTTCAAAACTCTCAATTCTGAACTTTGTCAAGTTGATTACTAAAATCACATCTTCACAATCACAAAAACAAGAATGAAAACAAACAAGCAAGCAAAATGACTTGGCTGCCCTCCAGCTCTCGCTGTGCCGATGTATAAGCCTTGCTTGGCGCTTCTGTCATATTTTTTCTTTAACTCGGTAGAAGCATTTGGGCATAAATGCAACAAAATGTTCCATATAAAATAGATAACATTATCTGTCAGGTAAATGAAGACCGTTGAGGCTTGTGACGAAACACTGTCACTGTTGGCTTTGTTTGGTAGACTACACGGGGAAACGTTTTTCTTGGTACAAAAAAGCTGTTAAAAAAGTGTGAGATTTTATGAGAAAAGAATGTCGCTTTTTTGTTTTATCAGCTTTCAAGCAGGAAAAGAGGTTTTGCTATTAAAACAACAAAAATACATTTTGATTTTCCTTCTTGTAATAACAATTTTAACAGCATCATTAAATTATTATTAAATATTAAAAAAGAGCCAACGGTGCAGCAGGCCTTGACAGAGAGAGGATGAGGGAAAATAGACATCATCAGGAATTAACTTCTGGCAAACCAACTAGTCTTCCTACATTTCTTAGTACAAGGATAATATCAGAGAACAATGAAGGTATTTCAGAAAAAAAAAAGCAGAAACACTGGTAATTTAAACCAAATATGCAGCATAGTGCTTAGGGCTTCACTTCAGTGAAGTAAGAGGACTCACTACCAGCCTGTCATGGTTTAACAACAACAGCAACAATAAATGAAAGGTAACATTCACATTTAAAAGGTGTTTACTTCTTTTATGCACATATACACAATATAGAGAGTGTAAAGTATGCAATGTCAAATAAACTTAACTGAAAACAAAATAGTTTAGAGTATAGTTTTTCCTTAACTATGTAATCTCAAACAGTGTTTGCTAGAAGAAAATAAATCATAGAATAACTAGCTGATCCATAAACGTTGTATTCCAAATCAGCTTCCATTAGTTCTCTATTTAGTATAGTAGCAAGTTTATTGGAGTTTTTATTTTAGTTTTATTTCAACTCATTGTGTTGTGAACTTAAAAGAAAACTCCTACCAGAAAAAAGTATTTTTTATATGTTGCTTGCTCCAAGTAGTTTGCAGTGATGGTTGAGAAAAATGTTTAATCTCATATTTGCATGGAGAAAGAACATAAGAAAGAGTCTGATCCTTTTTTTTGTAATTTACATTACTGACAGAAACAGACAGAACTTTATTTGTCCATAAGGATTCCGGAATAGTCAGTAAATTTGTGAAATTTTCACAAGATGCTACAATTAGAGCAATGATCGACACTGGCAAGATGGTAAAAACAATCCAGAAAGACTTGGAAAATTGTTGGAACTGGACAAACACTTGGAAAATGCAGTTTAATGGAAAACATGGGCAAAAGTAACATCAATTATAAATGCAAGATGGGAGACACATTCCTATAGGAAGCCAGTCAGTCAGTCATTTTCTAGCCCACCATTATCCTAACACAGGGTCAGCTGGAGCCAATACCTGCCAGCACAGGGTACAAGGCAGGAAACAAACCCCGGGCAGGGCGCCAGCCCACCGCAGGACACACACCCCCACACACAAAGCACACACTAGGAACAATTTAGGATTGCCAGTGCACCTAACCTGCATACCATTGGACTGTGGGAGGAAACCGGAGCACCCGGCAGAAACTCACACAGACTCGGGGAGAACATGCAAAGTCCATGCAGGGGGGTATATGTTGATGCAACATTTTCAACATCTAAACAATGTACAGAAGCTATTAAAAAGACAAATAAAATATTAGTTTATATTATAAAAACAGTTGAATATCAGGCAAGGGATATTATGCTCAAATTATTAAGTTTCGCACAAACAGGAATTTTTTCTTTACACAGAGAACCATAGACACTTGGAATAAGCTACCAAGTAGTGTGGTAGAACTTTAGGGACTTTGAAAACTAAACTTGATGTTATTTTAGAAGAATTAAGTGGATAGGACTGGTGAGCTTTGTTGGCCTGAATGGCCTGTTCTCATCTAGATTGCTCTAATGCTCTATATTAATGCACTAATGAAATGGCTTTTGGAGTACTGTGTGCAGGGCTGGTCACCATACTATTTAGTCTCAACCAGAGGAAGCTATGTGGGGACATAATCCAGGTATTTAAAATTCTCAAAGGCATTGAAGAAGAAGATCCAGCTGAATTTTTAAAATTTATCAGTGAATCATGTACATGAGAACACAAATTAAATATCACAAAGTGCATTTAAGACTGAAGGCATCAGGCACTTCTTTACTCAGAAAGCTGTCTATTGAGTTATATACTTGAAGCAGAAACCTTGACAGTGTTTAAGAAGTATGTGGATGAGATACTGGGACAGCTCAGCTACTAGCTAAACAAATAAGCTTGATGGACTGAATGGTCCCCTCTTGTTTGTTACATTTCTTATGTTCTGTGACAGATGTCCAGGGACCTTGCCCCACAGGAATGCCAGACGTGCGGAAATACCGGAAGGAAGGCAGTGTTTTCCCTGGGCTACAAAGGGGCAACGCCCATGGGTTCTATGGGGGCCACTGAGATGGGGGATCGAACCCTATGCTCCACCGTGGCCACCGCCAGGGGGCGCTTGGATAGTCCCTGGACTTGAATATGCAGCACTTCCGCTCCACTTGGGAATGCTGCTGGAAGGAGGACTGAATTCCCTTGCAGCACTTCCGACACACCCGGAAGTGCTGCCGGATGTTAATCAGGGGCCACCTGCAACACATCCAGGGACTGAATAAAAGGGGCCGCCTCACTCCAATCAGGAAGCCGGAGTCAGGTGGAAGAAGGACGGAGCTTGCCAGTGAGGAGTTGGAGGAGGCCGAAGAAGCAGAGAGGAGTCATAAGAGACTGTGTTTGGTGATTATGCACTGTGTGTTGTCTTGGGGGTAAGGGTTGTAAATAAACATGTGTGATTTAAGACTTTCTGTGTCAGCCTGTCGGTGTCCAGGTCCGGGTCCGGGGCCAACATGTCCACAGTTCTTACAAGCTCCAAACGACACAATATACTGTTTAATAATTCTTGAATGGTAAATGGTAAAAGATTGCTATTACCCTTCTATGAGGAAATAAAATCAAAGGTAATTTTTAATCAAAAGAATGAATAATCCATCCAATCATTCATTTATGGAATCTGCATAATACAATTTAGGCTTGTGGGGAGCCAAGGCTTATCTTGGCAAATTTGGGAACAAGGCATTAAACATTTTTTTATTTCTTCATGTCAATAAGAAGTGCATGATTTTTCTCTTGACGCAGAAGAAACTGTCTGTTATGAAAGAAAAAATATATATATATTTTTTAGGAATTACAGACTATTTAATTTACAGGCATCTATCTATTTAATTTTGAACATAAGCCCTAGAATAACACATAATAATACTGGGCATGTGGTAGAAATAAACCCCAGAGAGGATCATAGTGGCTAATTGGCATATGTATATCTTAATGACCAATTGAGAGTCATCAATTAAACAAATAGCACTCAAGCAGAGACTGGACCATGACCACATAATAGTCTGCTAGGCAGTTAAAAAAGCGTATATGTTAATATTAAAAAATGTACTCACTTGGCTGGGATTGGCTCCAGCAGACCCCCGTGACCCTGTGTTAGGATATAGCGGGTTGGATAATGACTAACTATTCCCTATTTCAGATTAACTAATTCATGGTCAAAATGAGCAAAGCTGGATGACATGCTAGACCAAGTTATATACAAGTAAAAAAAAAGGTTTAAAATGAAAAGAAGTACAGAAGCTTCACACCATTTTTAAACACAGGGCTGCTGGATGCAGAATTACAATGTTAGCCCCCTATGCATAAAACAGAATGGCTGTACTGAAGTTCTCCCAAAATGCTAACACTCAGTACGTCTTGCAACACTTAAAAGTCTCATTTCTGACGCCTAGGAGCTCTCAAAGTGCATGGCAAGATATACTATATGCCAATCTGCCTTGTGACACAACAAAGGGCGTTAGGTGCTAATGCTTATTCAAAGTATTGAAACATGGTCAAAAAAACATGTATGCCTCTTTTATGGCTGTTTACTCATACAATTATATAAAGCTATCTGTGCAGCCAATCTAAAAAAATGTTGTAATCTAAGTAAACAATACAGACCTCAGAGCCAGTGTTTGCAATGTACCATCTATTGGAATATATTTTATAATACATGTAGTAATAAAATGCATTGTATTAATGATTCCAATTGATGGAGCATCACAATGTAGTGATAAAATGCCTTACTACAAATGTTTGTAATGCATCATCTTTTGGAACGACAAATGAAATGCACTTTATCACTATAAAAGTTTGTAATGTGCCATCTGTTGGAATGACAAATGCAACGCACTTTCTTCTTTACATGAACGCAGATAACATAGACACAGAGACTCTTATCCTTTTGTTAAGGTGGACTAACATGAAAGGATAATGAAATGAAACATGAAAAAAGCCAGTAACTGTGAAACCATAAACAGAGACAAGAAATTAAAATGAGCCAAATAAAGAAGTGATGACAGCATCATTTCTGATAATTTAAGACAGCAAGGAGTGGGTGGACAGTTGTTTTCCAGGTCAACTTGCTTTAATAAAGTAGAACTTCCAAAGCCAGTTCCCTCTTTTGTCCTAGAGTACAGCTGGCTAACAACTTTATGAACATTACATGTTTTGTGTAAGAAAGATGGAAAAACTGGCTGCATTTATTAACAGCAAATCAATGCCTGCAGTTGCCTGACAGCATGATGGAATGAATGACTACACACAAGAAAGGAATGCAGCATCCGGACCAAATTTTTTTACCCCTAACCATGGCTTGGTTCAGTTATTTAAGGGAAAAGCAACTCACCTGAACCAAGGATCATTAATTCATCCTATTTGAGACGGAGGATATTTTATGACCAATTCATTTACTGAAGAATTGTAAAATAAAAATGAGTGTCCACTTGTAACTGTAATTTTGAATCAGTCTTACATAAACAGGGTTTTGGCAGCACTGACAGGTCTTGAGTTCAGTGGAAGAATGAATAATCCTTCTAGGAAAACAAATTGCCTCAAGTGCCACATACTGATTCCTACTGTGTAATTTCAGACAAAAGCAAACAATTCAGTAGACGATAAATTAGGTTGTAGGTAATTTTTTCACACTCCCTCACAGAACATTTTTCTTGACAGTTGATAGCAAATTAAAACCAATTTTGCAGTAATTTAAATCTCGTATGTTAAGTGTGTCCAATTCTGGAAACCAGCAATGATACTGGCAATAAAATATGGTCATTCAAAATGCAGTGCATTCCTGAGCCATCAGCCTCATCACAGTGGCCCCTAATCAAAGATTTCACACCATCTCCAATACCAACACACTGAGCACTGGTGCTCCCCAGGGCTGTGTACTCAACCCACTTCTGTTCACTTGGCGGACTCACCATTGTACGGCTGTATGTGTACAGCTCTAACACCATCATTAAGTTTGCGGATGATGCAACAATGGGGGATCTCATCCGCAATGGAGATGAGTCTGCTACGATTGGCAGACTAGTGCTAGTGCAACAATCTTTCTCTTAATGTGGACAAGACAAAAGAGATGATTGTTGAGTTCAGGAAGGCCCATGCTGTCCACACCTCACTGTACAGCGAGGGCTCTGCAGTGGAACTGGTCAAATTCCTTGGTGTGCACATGTCAGCTGACTTTACTTGGTCAATTAAAGCCACCTCCATAGCCAAGAAGGTACAACAGCATCTCCACTTGCTTTGGAGGCTAAAGAAGGCTAGACTATGTCCCCTAATTCTCACCACATTTTTACAGAGACACCATCAAGAGAGTTCTAACCAGCTATATCACTGTCTGATTTGGTAACTCCAGTGTCTCTGACCGTAAGGTCCTACATTGGTTAGTGCACACTGCAGAAAATATTGCTCTGCTCTCAGTGGAAGACATCATTGTAAAGCATTGCATCCACAATGGTTACAGCATCGTGAAGAACCGCTCCCACAGTCTCTTTGTTCCACTTCCATCTAGCAGAAGGTACCAATTTTGCCAGGTTCTGCAATGGCTTTTACCTCTAGGTGGTCCAGACTCTGAAGTCTGTTCTGCCCCCCTGCCTGCAGATCTGCCCCTTGTAGCAAAATTATATGCAGTACATTTGTTACACTTCTCACTACTGTTGTTTTTGTTTACATAGTTGTACTGTTATTATTATTGGTTCTGCCCTAGGCGTCAAATTAGAGGATCTGATGGAGGTGTCCGAGAGGAGAATGCTGAAAAGCTGCTCAGTATCATGGACAACCCCTCTCACCCCATGCATGCCTCCTTGAGGAACCATCAGAGCACACACAGCAAAAGGCTCATTGCCCCCAAATGCAGAACCGAACGCCACAGAAGATCTTTTCTACCTGTGGCAATAAGGCTTTATAACTCTTCTTCATTCTGTAGGTGATCTTTTTCAGCCTTTATGGCGGTATGTTAGTCCCATCCTGTTATTACAAGCGGCTAGCTCATTTTACTTAGGCACAAGTACTAAGTCACTTTTCATAACCTAGACTAATAATCTGTATTTAATAATAATCTGTTATATTTTTGTATATTTGCACAATTGTCATATGCCGTCGTATTTTTGTACATTTGCACAACTGTCATATTTTTGTATATTTGCACAATTAATATTTTTTTCTTTTTAAATCTTCATTGTACTGTCTTTATTTCTCTTGTTGCACTGAACATGCCAATGACATAAGAATTTCCTCGGAATGAATAAAGTACTTATCTTATTATATATTACTACTATCTATTTCTAATTATTACTATTTATACACTTACCTATTATTTCTTTTTAATAATTTATTTGTCTATTACAGTATAGTATAGTTCTTTTCCAGTCTTGCACTTGTAATGTGTTATACTGCAGTCCTGCAGAACATTATTTTGTGCCACTGTATGTTGCAATACTGTGTATGAAGAGTATGACAATAAAACCACTTGACTTGACTTGACATGAAGTAACATTTGTTGCAAACGTGCCTTTTATAGCATAACTATAAAAATAAATTCTGTTTCTGAATGTCGTTATTGTTAATTATCCTTTGAGCACAGTTACAACTGTCAACTGCTGTAATGACTCTGCAAAGTGTCTACAAAAGTGATGAATAGATGACACAATTCCCACTGGCGGCACTGTTCTGCCTTTCAGTAAACCATCCCATAGTCTTTGTTTTCCGTGAATAGTCTGTGGCCGTTTGGCGAAGGTGTAGGCCACAGCCCCTTTGCGTTCTCCCAGGTTTCACTTGATGCTGGCTACACTACCTTCTTTAAATGAATCCATCGTCAGCTAGGAGCACTTGGAAGTCATAAACATTTACTGTAGGTAAAACAAATGCCCACAAGGTCAGGATAATTTAAATCAACACAAGGTGGACACGGCAGGGGAGGGCAAAGTGACATTAAGAACAAAGAAATGAAAACATGCTTCAATTAGTCTGCCATGCTAATTCAAACTACATCTGTAAAAAGTGTGGCTCTCCTAACTGATGATGATATACAGTATATGGCTAGATTTATACACTTTGCTCTGTGAGACATTTCTACAAACATACAATGGACTACTATAAAATATTTTTTCCTTGCTTAAAATGCAATCTAAAAATGGATAAATAAAAAAAAAGAAAATATGTTAAAAGAAGAATCTACTTTATTATTAGGCAGTCTTTGGAACAACGTGCTTAAAACATGGCCGAAAACAAGGTGTAGTAAGAACATTAGAACAGTCTAGATGAGAACAGGCCATTCAGCCCAACAAAGCTCACCAATCCTATCCACTTAATTCTTCCAAATTAATGTCAAGTTGAGTATTGAAGGTCCCTAAAGTCCTACTGTCTACCACACTACTTGGTAGCTTATTCCATGTGTCTATGGTTCTCTGTATGCTAATGTTTTGTGAAAATTACCTTAACAAATTTCCAACTGTGTCCCCATGTTCTACGATATAATAAACCTATGGTGCAACAGAAGGTAAGAAGCAATCTAACATGGTGCTCCGGTATAGCGAGTCGCGACTCAGAAAAAGGTGGCTGATTTTTAAATAAATAATTGTGCCCTAAATGTGGAGGCTCCAATTGGGTACGTGAGTGCGTTTCTCTCCGCGGTTAATTGGGGAACTGGCTGACTGCGTCACATACACATGCGGAGGTGGTCAGATCAGTCATGTACCTAAATGATGCCGTGGAGGGAGCAGTTCCATGCACCCATACATGATTAGGAAGCAGAGGATAAAGGATCCTTCATGGGAGAGAAAGGGAGGATCAGAAAGGAGAAAAATGGAAGCAAAAAGAAAAAAACTGAGGTTAAAGAAGGAACTGAGACAAAAGCAGGAGTGAGTGAGAGCCAGTGCAAGATGGGAGGATGCAGGCGGACAGGAAACCGAGCCCCAGGAAGGAGCGTATGGCCAGCGTTTAGGAGGGAGCTGAAGGATCGCTCCTGTTGAGCAAACAGGTAGCAGGAGAGGTCATTGTGCTCAGAGTGTGTTCTCGCCGGCAGGAGTTGGTGATTGGCAGTGGTGGCAGGACAGCACGCTCTAGCCAGGTGGAGCCAGGGATAGGCAGTGGTGAGGGCAGAGCAGGGCTTGGCGGCTCCACTTAAGACGCCGTGGGATTGTTGGAAGGGACACGGGCCTGTATAAAAGGTTGTCTGCCCCTGTCGGACAGATGCAAGGCTCAATCAGGGTAAGATGGAGAGCTGTCAGTTTTAGAAGGAAGGCACCTGGGCTTGTGGTTTTAGAAGAATGTTTCCTTGTTTTAAAGGATTATTTATTTGATTATTTTTAACCTCCACCAGCTCCTTGATTTTATGGATTAATTTATTGAGCCTGTTTGCTTTGCACTTATTGAACAATGTTTGGCTTTTGGAGTTTTTAATAAAAGCACTTTTGCACTTTTTTTCACCTACCCCTTGCTTTGTGTGAGTGTCCTCATCTGCTAGCTCATCCTCGGGTATGTTACTGGAAGTAGCTGGTTCAAAAGTCTCCCGGGATGCAACTGGTAGGGTGGAGCCAACCCGCACCGTTACAGGTGCTACAGTAATAAGTTCAAACTTGCAGTTTAAAAAGAAGACCAGTTCATTCATGTGTATCTGTGTCAAATAGTTGACAACTACAGTGTTATTACAGTCTATATGCATCTACTAGACTTTTACAAATTGGGAGGCATGATGGCACATTAGTTATCATCGACGCCTCAAAGATCCTGCATCCTCGTTGTGAATCCCACACTGTTTCTGTGGGTGAAGATAACATACTCAATATTTTTACCCCTTCCACAGCCAAAAGATGCTTGTGTTGGGCTAATTAGCCACCATAAAATATCCCAACAGGCATCTGTAGCAGTACATGGGAGTGTGCCTTGTAATGAGAAGCATTCTGCTACAATAAGCAGTTAACACTTGCTCAAAAGGAGCTTAAAAAGGACACAAGTCTATTCATGTGTGAAGGAAAAGAAGATACCTACAGTGTCATAAAACTAGACAAATATGCGGTAAGTTGCTTGATGCTTTGGCTTTCCTTTGGAAACAAGTTTGAACTTTGCTTCCTGTAATTTACTAACTACAAGTACAGAAGAGGATATTAAGAACTCTCAAGGTATATAGCATTGCACTGTCTCATATGACACAATGTTAGCTACAAAAACAGACAGCACACTACAAAGTCTAAATCGTTTATACTTTTCATGTTAACTGTTTTATAGCAGCCCATATAAGGAAAGGAAAATATATCAAATCAAATCAAAATCACTCACTTATTTCTCACACTTGCATTGTCCAGTACAGCGTCACAATGGCAGCATACCCTCTAACTTAACACCCAAGTCTTTGGATATCACAGAATGCAAAGATGGGGACGGTGACCACACATACTAGGGCATCAGAACTGTTGTCTTTGGCTGACTTTGACTGTGAATTACTCTGTAATAGCCAACTATGGACCTCTTAGAGGTTTAATTTTTCCACGAATGCTGCTGCCTGGAGTATTTGGTTTTCTCGCCTCCACTGTGAGCTATCCATATCTCAGTTTTAACAGACAATACAATTCCATTATTCATGTTAATGAAATTGACATTGACCCATTTTACTGTGTATTTAATACAGTTTGAGTCTTCACACATTAACACTTTATAGTTTAACAATTCACTGTTTCTGCTGTAAATCTAAGCAAGCATTCTGAGTCTCAGTAAAGAGCACTAAACAAACATAAAACTGAATCAATTTGGGCTGTACGAATGGCTCTAAGAATCCAGTGATAGCCTGTGCAAAAAACATGGTGAGAATGTGCAAACTGTACATGACACTGAGCAAGGCAGAAATCGAACCCTCATCTCTAAGATAGCAATATCACAGCACAAGCAGAATGTCATATAAAGGGATGCGCTATAAGATAAAATGTAACTAATGATCACAGCTGCCTTCTGAAATTCAGGCCAGATGTTATACAGTAGTTCGCTAATATAAATCAAATTCACTTTATAATTAATTTTTTGTTACAATTTTTTATAAATCTCTTACTTCAGTTTACTTTAGTTTTTTGTTATAAACTCTTCCAAATGCAAAAGTTATCTGCATCAACTGCCTTTTACTAAAACTAAGCCACAACAAAAAAAAAATCATTATTGGAATCTTAATTCTGTATATCCAATTCATTATAATAACTATTCATTCAAAATCTGTACTAACCCCTACTCTCTCTTCTGTTTCCTTTTCCGGTGTCCTGTTGGTGGTGGCGTGTGCCACCACCATCTACCCAAAGCACCATGATGTTCCAACAATGATGGATGGATTAAAAGCCAGAAGTCTGTATGACCATCAGCATCAAGTGACTCCGTGAAAAACCCGAACTACAAAGAGGACTATTTCATTTATCTAAGGTAGAATGCCCAGAGGGGACTGGGCGGTCTCGTGGCCTGGAACCCCTACAGATTTTATTTTTTTCTCCAGCCTTCTGGAGTTTTTTTTTTGTTTTTTCTGTCCACCCTGGCCATCGGACCTTACTCCTTTCTATGTTAACTAATGTTGTCTTATTTTAATTTCTTATTTTGTCTTTTATTTTTCTTCTCTTCATTATGTAAAGCACTTTGAGCTACTTTTTGTATGAAAATGTGCTATATAAATAAATGTTGTTGTTGTTAATTCTGGAGAAGTTCAAAGGCTTACTCTATATTAAGAACCAAACTTGTCTTCTATAACTCTTTTTTAAAATGAAAAGTTTACAGCTACAGCAGGGGCCTACTCAACAGTTTAATAGCATTTTAGGAGCAAATTATGAAAACAATGAACCGAGAGATGAAAAATTGTGACACCATATAATATTTACAGTTTAAGTGTATTCCACTAGGGCATACTGATTCATCTCTCAGAGTGTTTGTGCGTTTCTTACAGAAGGACGGATACCCACCCTCTCAGCTCCTAAATGAACTTCCCCGCTGTTAGAGCCATGGGGGTTCTTTCCAAAACAACAAACACAGACATTCTGTCCATCTTTGTGACCGATTTTATTTACTTTTACTTCTATTGAAATTCATTCTGCTCCAGTAATATTCACTTGAAGCAATGCCCCCACAGCAATACTTCTTCAGTCTTATAATCGCTCTTCTTTCCAGCTAGCCTCAATCCTTCCAATTTCCTATAATTATGGTAAAGAGATTAACTACTTCTCTAATGTAAAAGAACAGCATATGTGTGTGCCAGTGTGGCTTCTTTAATTTATCTCCACAAAATTTCAGAATTATGTGTGCACTGTTTATTTTTTTTTTACAGTCTATCTAAAACTGTAATGAAACTCTAACTGTGCCAAAGTATATAAATATGCTTTGTATAATTATATAGTAATTCATTAATATATGCATATGATTGATTTCTGCATAAATTGTTGGATATTTTTTATTGCACATGCTATGAACGGCACCTGAGCTATAACATTAATAAATGAACCATGCTTTTCTGCTTATCTATTCATCTTAATCTTCAGCATTCAATTTACAGTCTTATTTGACTGTGAGATGTCACTTTACATTATACACATTATAACATATATTAATTTACCATTTTGTTTTATATTATGTGCTTGTTATACAAGGGGAGCAAAAGTAGGTTTAGAGTTGTTTGTATGGAAAAAGACATGCAGGTTATAATTATTACAATAGCTTTATTAACTCAAAAGAATGTCACAATGGCACAGTGCACTTAGGTAAAATCTTGTAAGTGCTCAAAATGCTGGCCTCGTGTACTCACAACTCTACACCTACTTTGCCCATCCCAGGTTATCTGGCACATAATTTTTTTCAATTTGTCTTATTTTTTAAAAAGGCGATATGAATAATATCGATCATCTAAAATTGCTATACAGTATTTAATTAACGTCATGTAAACATCCATTAATGAATTTCATCCATTATTAAGTCGCATATAAAGACTGACAGATTAATTGAAGACTGCAAAATAAGAAACTAAAATACTAATTTTCATTTTAAGCACAGACTAACAAAATTAAAATTCCATTTCTGTTGTCAGATTACCAATATTTTAATGATTATCACTAAAGTCACTTACTGTATTTTAAATTAAAGCTTCATAAAATAAAAATGAAATATGCTAAAACTATGAGATACTGAAATCAAACTGTATTGCTACACTGTAAGTAAAAGTGTTTTTAAATAGATAGAACTTTTATTTGTTACAAAAGGCAATTCAGCTTTTTACAGGAGTTTAAGAAATCTCTCTCTATATAAGATCTGTCTGTCAGTATGTCTGTCTGCTTTTCACGAGAGAACCACTTAACGGATTTAGGTCGTGTTTTTTTCTATACTTTGCTTGAGCATTCTGGTTGATTGTGCGACTTTTCCAATTGTGCTAAGTATCATAGTTCGCTTGCGGTACCGATTTATTTCCGCAAATCCAAGATACATGCAGAGGGCCAAGGAGAGGGAGGTGGGGCCCTCGTCACTCACACGCCAGCCTCAGAGAGTATCTTACATCTGCTTAGCTAGCAAACGAGAGAACTACTTAACGGGTTTAGATCTGTTTTTTGTCTATAATTTGCTTGAATATTCTGGTTGATTTTGCGACTTCTCTCATCGTGCTAAGAATCATAGTTCACTTGCAGGAGCGATATATTCGCGCTGATCTGAGACAGGGCCCTCCTCACTGTCCTGTTTCACTACTATGTGGGCAGAGCCACAGGAGACAGCTAGTATTATAAAAAATCAACAACCTCCAACAAAAAACACACTAAGAATTACAAAAAAAAAAGAAAAGAAAAAGAATTCAACTTCTGATTTGACTAAAGATAAGAGTTCAGCCACAGTGAGGCACTTTAACGGCATAGTGCTGTGCATATGAAGGAACCCCAGTAGTGTTTCCTGACACACTCCTGTTGAATAATTGGTTGGCTAAAAGCAGAATTATTGTTTTAAAATAATGTTCAATATTTTGAAATACTGCGTGGAGTTAGCATCCAGTACCTGCAATTTATGTTCTTCCACCACGAGAGTGTGAAGATGTTTGAATTAGGTAATTTGTAACCTTAAAATGGGTCAGTAGGCATAAGTGGGCCTTGTGATGGTTTAGCATTCTGTCCAAGGCTGGCATTGCCCTGCACTCATTGCTGCCAAGACAGGCATTAACACCCTGTCACAATGAACTGGACAAGTAAATAAGGAAATTGCCATTGCCAAAAACTTAAAATTCCTCCTGTGAGCCACAAGTTGAATTCAGGATAATGATGACACTGTCAGTAGGAAAAGTCCTGGAAAGAAAATGGCAAAATTGCTAAAAAGCTTAACTAAGAACGAATAGTCCTAGGCTTTTTTTTTTAAGCAAAGTAAATTGTGAGGCCACCCATCCAGTCTGCTGACTATACCCTTCATTTTTTCCTGGCCTGGATACTGCTTATTCTGAATGACTGCCGTTTCTGTCATGTGCCAACTTTCCATGTTAGAACACTGCCATCAATTCGCTTTAAAACTGCTGGGAATGTAATCATACACATGTATAGTACTGCATACAGTATATGGCACAAAGAAGTACATGTGTTTTAGCACTGATTTTCGTATTATTTGACTATGCCTTTTTCCTTTTCAGTCTTAATCCATGGACAAGGAAATCAGGTAAAGCCTAATTCTCCTACTTTTTGCATAAAATCATTAACATAACTCTCACCTGAATAAAGTTGGCACCACTGTGATGATTATGTTTTTTTGAGTTCTCCAGAGCCTTCAGTTTCATCCCGCCATTACTGATAAGAGGTAAGTAAGATCAGAGGTTTGCAGGTGGATGAGCCTATGGTGTCCTGGATAATGGACTGTCTGTCATAACAGAAGCTCTAGCTTGTGACTTTGGCGTTCAGAAAATGGAAGAACTAAGTGTCATTGTTGCCTGCAACCATGTGACACACTGCCCAGGAGTCATCTCGGCCATGTCTTCAGTGTGGTTTGCATAGGCTCTAACTCCTTTTCAATTTTATACAGGACAAAGCGGGTTCAGAAAGAAGACTCAAGAACATCCAACAATATGCTCTCAAAAAATAAATATGACTGCCATGACAATCATCACAAAGTATTTACATGATAAACATTCAATGTTTGTAAGTGAGACTTATAACAGTTTAAAGAAGAAGTAAGAAGGTGGGTCCTCTGTGAGAAGGTATTCAATGTTCTTATAACTTATTAGACCTAGCATCTGTCCTTGGATAATAAAGCATTCTTAAACCCACTTTCATGGTTTCAGGGGTTTGGAGCCTTACCCAGCAGCTTAAGTTGCGAAAAAGAAATTGGATTTGGACAGGAGTCATTCCATTGCAAGGCCCATTTGCCAGAACACATGCCCCACACTTGCGGCTTTGATGTGGTCTATGGTGTGCCACACCAAGGAGAAGGCTATGAGGAGTGATGTGATGTGAAGTGCGATGCTTTGAAGTGATCGCGACATCATGGGGGAGTTTATTGTGATGCATGGCACTCTGCACTAGGAAAGCGGCAAGAGAATGATGCAGTGCCAGGCGTGGTGCTCCATCTTCACCGATAACTCCCCAAAGTCCACCAGTGCTTGAGGACAACCAGATGGTACAATTTATCGCCTGAGCCCTACCCTGCTTCCTGGTTGAATAAAAAATACAAACACTGGAGCAGGAGCTAAAAACGTACCAGGGAATTACCTACTAGCATCTACAAATGGCTAAAGCTCCTACGGTGTGAATGCTACAAAGGTTCCAGTGTTTCTAAAAAGTCCCTTGTCCGTGAAATAAGCTCTTGTGGTGGGAAGGTGCCCAATGACTGAAGACAAGATTCAAACTCTGGATGCTGAATTTGTGAGGTAGCAGCAGTGCTCTCCATTTCTCTACCATACCACCCATCAATCTGTGTACTTTAAATACTCAGTAAACATTAGCTGGACATTATTGATGTTAGCATACAGTAATAAAAGTACTAACTGAAAACAACCTGAACAAAGTCAAGCTAACCAAGACAATGGTGCTCAGGAATACAAGGTAAATTTCTTCTAACCAAGCCTTTCCAGCTATCACCTTAGCAATGGTCATCCTCTAGTTTGAGTACTTTCAGATTGTCTAAATGATAACCATTTTTTCTAATTTGCTGCCCAACTGAACTTTGCAATTTCAAAAAGTAAAATCTCAAAGGTGAAATAATGCAGATACAGTGTGTTTCCTGGAGTTTAAATGGTAATTTTAAACTGGCGTGGTTTGACAAAGTGTGGGTCTTCTCACAAACTGGTTACAATTTGTGCTCAGTGCATATGGTGGACAGACTCCTTTCCTGTGACCATGAACTAGAAATGTATGGTGGGAAAAGGGTGTTGATGAAAGGATATTGAAATGCACTCAAAATGATGGCTACTGCACAGGATTCGTATGAAATCTGGTGAAATGGCAAAGTGCTCTTGGACAAAGCATCTGTAATTTATCAACTTTGAATGCAGCTATTACTGGTTAATTGCAATTGAACACATACAAAGATTCTGTATAAAAAAAAACAGTATGACATTAAAGAAACATAAGCTGGTATATCCAAATATAATTAAATGAGCCACTTATTAATATATTTATATGCAATGTTAATGGTCTGGCTGGGATCCTGTTGGTAAAAGGGTCAAAAACCAGAAGACAAACAGCATTAGTCTAAAATGAGTGGAACAGACACCTTCCTTAACAAATTGCTCTTAATGCTGGCCATGTTTGCACTTTGATATGCATTTAATATTCATTGTGTAGAGAAAGAGAAAAAAAATAATTTTTTGCAGGTGATGTGGATCAAAACTGTAAACCAGAAGGCCTCCACTGCACTCTGCCTATGGAAGTTCACTTTTTCATACCGTGTTTGGCAAAATCCAAGCAAACAGCCCGAGGTCATATTCATTTTGAAAACTGCTATATATCATCAAATCTTCATAGACATGTGATAAATATGGGCAGCAAAAGAATATACAAATCAAGACTCCAGCTTTTATCTATGCCTAATGAAAAAGACTCCAGCAAAAGAAAGAGAGTGCCATTCATCAGCTGTAAAATCAATTAAAATTCCATACATGGGGCTTCCGCTAAGTGAATGCTGAAGACGTGTTATGGGAAACAGTTTGAAGCAGCTGTTAACCATTCCAGGGATGCTACTCTGGATATAAAAAAAAGGAAAAGCGAAACATGATGAGGATGAGCAGATGACTTTCTGCTCATTAAGGAGTTAACTGCAAAATCAGAAGAGGGTGACAGTGTACCTGATAAAAGGGAATAGTCTGTTTCAGCACAGGTTATGTTCTCAAGTGTGCAGACATAACAGAATCCAGGTAAAGAGTTCATTTCTTTCTTTCCTCACCATTCAATCCTGCAGTCTTTCATGAACTATGAGCAGACACAGTTTCAGTTCAGTGTGTAACTGCTTGCACCAGTAGTGCTTGCTACTGATGGAGGTCATCAAAGTAACATTGTGATAACTTGTGATGTGGAGTCCAGGCTGTAGGTCCTTAAAACGACACTGTGATTGTTACTCAGTACAGCTGGAGAGACATCACACCAGAAGTAGGAATGCTGACATTCATCAGTCCTGCACTCTCGGGCAAACATCATGCAAATCTGCTCTGGGCAGCACAGCTGCTGCTCATGAGCACCACACAGCATGAAGTACTTACTGACAGTGAGCCCCTATAGCAAAATGCCACTACCCCTCTGTTGGCTATAGCAGAAAAACAAAGGCTTCAAGTTCAAATGCCACTTCTGACTTCTCCCCATTTACCTTTCTGACATGTTCTTTATGATTTCCAGAGAAAGCTTTGGAAAGCTGCTTGCTGTGACAGTGGGTAAACAAAACTGAGCGTGACACACTAAGTGACTTCCTCAGTTTGAAAAGTTTCTAATGTCTGCTCCATGTGCTTTTGGCAGTTAAACTATTTAGTTAATCAGCCCATAAAATGACTATCCTCTGCTTAAAACCCAGACTTTTGTAGCTCTTAAAATACAGTCTAATTTGGGAATTACAGTAAACTGAATTCCAAGAATTCGGAAACTGCTTGAAGTAACACCAGGAGAATCCCATGGCAGCTATAACAAAATGATACTTGTTAAAACTCGTGCTGGCAGAACCTTGAAGGTGGGGTCAGTGACAAAAAACAGGCACTTCCTTTATGTCTGCCTTTACCCTTTTGTGGGAGGAAAGAAGGTTATTTTCAAATTTTTACCAAACAGATACATGTACAGTAGACACACCTTAATAACAGCTAACTGTGGCACAATCATCTGCCTGGCAATTTTCTAACCTACTTGAGAAGAGCCTCAAACCTATAACAACAGTATCGAGTGCAAAGGAGGAAGCAACACAGGGCGGCTTGCCAGCCCATTGCAGAGCACCCTCACTTCCACACTTAGTCACTTAAACTGGCCATTTAAGCAAACATTTGAGATGGCCAACTGCACTCAAAAGTGCAACAAGTGCCCTGCATGTTTAATCATAGGCACTTTGATTATTTTGGAATTAAATCATCTATTAAAGAGTATTGTAATTTCAAATGAAAACTCAACTACAAGCAAAAAGGAATTTTCCAAAACATCTTAGAAGACTGATATCATGGTATGCACAGTGTATGGATATTAATGGATATACCCAATCCATCCCCACTTAATTTAATTCAGGGTTGTGGGGTGTTGGCAGCATCAAGCAGAAAACAACCCACAATACTCAACAGTGTGTTAGTCTACTGTAGGACCAAGTCATACAGGGAAATTAAGTGTCAACGATCAAAGTAACATGATCCTCTTTAGAATGGATGTTGGAAACACGTAATATTAATGTACCAAAGCAATTTGATTTTTAATTAAAAGAAAAAAAAAATTAGAGATGTCCCAGTTCCATTTTTCCCCCTAACAGATAATGGACCTCCGATTACGGCTTAATACAAAACACTCTATAGAAGGGGGAGTGTTTGAATGGCATACTTGATAAAGCTAATCATGAAAGTGGAACTGACAGCCAGCAGGTGTCCAGGTAATGGCAATTTTCATTTCACCTCATAGCTTACCTAAAATAAATCATACTTCTGTATCTATCCAACTTAATGAAAGAAAAGGGCCTGTGTGTGTGCGTCTGTGTATCTGTATGTTCGTTTGGTTGCAAGGGTTAGGAAGAAAAATGTAAAAATAGGCAAAACATGTACAACAGAGGTCAAAAAAATCAAAATGATAATAAAATTCCAAACAAGGGTCTCAAAATAAGTTAACTGGTCTTATCTGCCTATTCTGTTGTCTGATGTTATGCGCCAGCAGCAGCACTGTGATAGTAACTTTCTTGCACCCTTTTGGCCACATGAACGAGGTTTATAACTGTAATGCTAATGACAGATAACTTTGCATGGTAGGCAATGGCTTAGTGGAAATAATGATAATTGAGAAACCAAAGCCTTGACATGAGTAGGATAGAGGCCAATGTGGGAGTGACCACTACTTCTTTTTTCCAGCAATACACCTTGAATATAAGAGTGGTCAGTTCAATGAGTGATGCCAAGAGAGAACCGGTGAAAACAAGCAGCTCAATTCGGAGGGGAAAAGGCCACCAGGACGGAAAGGAATCAGGTACGTATTATTATTCCTAGCCAAATGGACAGCCCATGTAATAAAAAAAAAAAATCAGGTCTATACTGATTACTTAAATTTCAACACGTGATGGATGGATAGCAGTCAGTCAGTCAGTCATTTTCCAACCCGCTATATCCTAACATAGGGTCACGGGGGTCTGCTGGAGCCAATCCCAGCCAGCACAGGGCGTAAATCAGGAACAAATCCCCGGGCAGGGCGCCAGCCCACCACAGGGCACACACACACACACACCAAGCACACACTAGGGACAATCTAGGATTGCCAATGCACCTAACCTGCATGTCTTTGGACTGTGGGAGGAAACCGGAGCACTCGGAGGAAACCCACGTAGTCACGGGGAGAACATGCAAACTCCACACAGGGAGGACCTGGGAATCGAACCCAGGTCTCCTAACTGCGAGGCAGCAGCGCTACCACTGCACCACTGTGCTGCCCCATGGATAGAACTGTTAGCTTTTTATTAAATATTTCAGCACATGTCTTATCTTCCCGGTTCCTCCCTGTGTGGATAGCGCTTTGAGTACTGAGAAAAGCACTATATAAATGTAATGAATTATTATTATTATTATATAATAATCAAAAAGTACAAAATTCCTAACCTAAAAATCAAATAAACACAATGTAAATGTCTCCAGCTTAATCCAATTCAAAGTTGAAGGGGCTGGAACCTATCGTAAAAAACCAAACCAACCCTGGACGGTGTGTCAGGAGTCACTCATGTACACACCCAAGCTGGGCCAATGTGAATAAGCAAGTTAATGAAACATGGACTTAGTTGGGCATGTAGGAGGAAAACCCACACAGACATGGGGAGAACATCAAAACTCACAAATGGACAACGACGCTGCACCACTATGCTACCCAAAACTAAATTACTTAATTAACATAACCATCTCACAGCTTGCTTTAACCTCCAGTTTCCCAAATAAAATATGAGCATATGTTTTTATGAAGGTGACGAAGGCTGGATAAACTTAGAATGACTTAATATGAACAACAAACAAGTTAGATTTGTGAATACCTTGGGCTTAAAAAGAAATCCTTTAAAATCCAAGCATTATTTACCCAACTTATTTAATACAGCCTATAACTGTGCAGGCTGGACCAACACCAGGAGAACCAGGTGCAAGGTGGGAAACAGCTCCTGACAAGTTTCATGTCCAGGGCACACACACAAATCGTGCATCTTTTTTTTTTTTTTTTCTTTCACTTACATGTAAATCAACTTACATGTTGAATGCAATTATAAGTTATTATAACATATAAGACTACGGAGTTGAAATTCTCTTTTAGATTCTGAATTAAAACCCACAAAAGTAAACACTGATCAATGCTGTTGATTCCACTGCAGTAGCAGGGCGATTGATTCAGATCCCTACTAAAAGAATTACTGCCCAAACAGACATTTGCCCGATTTCCGAACCACTTGTAGGAATTTACTTATTACTTCACCTAAATGTTATATTTTCTCCTGTTGTCAGTTGTAGCCATTTGTTTTCTACTGAGATTGGATGTATGCTGCAGTGTGTTATGTGTACATCTCACTTTGCTGACCAGCCAGTCTTGCTATTGTCAATACAATGACATCTATTTAATGCTAAAAGGATGGATTTTTCACTTTGCTGCAGGATTCTCACGTTAACTTTAAAAGCTGTGAGCAAAGAGAAGTTGTTTTATTAATGATATTACTAAAGTGAAGTCAATTTTGCAGCACCTGCTTTCAAAGACCATGATTTTTATGGAATCTGACAGTTAAATGTCATATACAGTTTTCATTCATTTACAGATGTGTTGCAGTGCCGTTATAAGCTGGTCCGCATATGTTAGAAAGTTACAAAAAGTGATGAAAACACAATTTTTGTTTTAACTTGTGCTTTCAATGACCTTTTGAAGCAGCAATGTTGGTTCCTAGCTACAGACTTTAACTAATTTCCTTTCAGGACAACCTACTGCATGAATGATTCTTACCGTTTCATGCATTCTGTCTACCAAGAGACTCCTTTAAAATATTAAACCAAGAATTTTCACATCCATTTTACCAAATATCCTAAATGGTTGGCTGCAAACTTGAGTCCATATTTGAGATTCCATGCCATTCTTTCAAAGTAGGTAACTTTTTAAGGATTGAGCAATTTTTTTTTGGACATCCTTTACCACCAATGACTTTGTTTTAAAGAATCGTCTCCACTAATTTCATCAGGTTGCAGAGAGCCTGACCTTCAATCTTCTTGTGTAGTGCATCCACCTTTTGTAATTAAGCAAGCATGTCATGTTCACATGGATATCACATGTGATTTAAAGGGTTCACCTGTGATTTATTTTGAGAGCTCATCAGTTTTTAGAGGATGTTCTGTGCTTGAAATTAGCTATCTGTCTAAGGCACTAAGCAGTGTTTTTCATTGTAAGTCACTTAATATACCAGGACTTGCTTAAGTTTGTCACAACAAGAGACTTATTTTTTCTTAATATTAGATACCTTTTGATTTCATAACATAATTCTCTCTCATATACAGCATATATATTTTAGGCGGTGCAGTGGCTTGCAGCATATTTAGTATTCGACCTGTAAGCCATACAAGTAGAAAGGATAAGCCACCACTGGCAAGATGATACACTACAACCACCCAGCAGCAGCAGAGCAACAAACACTGCATAGTCGGGGACAAAGGAAGGAAGAAGTCCACAATTCTCCTGTATAACTGCTCATTTGGTAAGTAAAACCTGTCATTCTGGTAATTAAAAGGGTTAAAGCAGAGCCGGGGCTTTGTTCTCTCTGCTGGAGTCTGTTCATCCTACCTGCAACATGCATAAATGGGACTTAAAATTAACCACACTTTCTTGGTATGATTTGTACTGCACTTTTCTTAAGTGCTGTAAAGTAATACTTACAGATTGCAGTAAACGTAATACAGTGAAACTTGATTTGATAGTAGCCCTAAACAAGAATAATATCACATAAACTGCCCAGAGGAGGAATCTTAAAATGTATCTGTCTTGAACTTTTTTTTGGGCTCATTATTATTTAAGTGCAATCTAGAAAGATGCAAATGCATACTCTCGGATCCGAAAAGGCACTGACTGTACAGACTGGTAATATTACACAGGGAATGTCCTGTATAATGTGTGGAGGAGAAAAGACTTTGAGAGAAATATGTTTGCAAATGGTGACCATATTGAAGATTTTCTTTGTAAAAGTTGTTAATTGTTGACAAAAAAGTGAACATGGTAAACACTTTACACAAGGAATAAAACAAATCACTTTTTAATTATTTTATGAAATAAAAAAAAAGTTTTGTTAAAAACTACTAAATTGGACTGGACTGATTTGGCAAAGAAGCCATCCGGTTCCTGCTTTTTCTTCAAGGCTCTTGGGATGGACTGTGGCTCCTTTTGATCCTAAACTCGACTAAGCTGATTTCAAATTTTCATTTAAAACCACTGGCAGTGACTTGTTTAAATTGGGTTAGTTGCAAATTAAATGAATTCAGAAGCAGTAAAGCTGACAGCTAGCAGAAAAAGTTTCCCAAGTTGCAATAAACTGGTCTTACTGAAAAGTTGAGACATGTACGAATGTCATCTTAATAAACGAAATTGAGGACTTCTATGTGTTTAAGAAGTCCAATGTGCTCAAAGAAGTCCAGTAGCAAGGCTGGAGTCTGGCTTTCACAAAAAGCAAAAGTCACTCTGGTCTTTAAAGCTTCAGGATGGAGCAAGTTACTGAATAATATGATTTGTAAGGTTGATACTAATGTTTGAGGACTACAAATACTGTATATATATATATATATATATATATATATATATATATATATATATATATATATATATATATACACATACACACACACACACGCACATCACAACATACATACAGTATATAAAAATACATATTCTGTGATATGTATGCCTTTCATGCAAGAAGGTTTCTAAAGAAGCCAAATCATTAAGGGCAATAGGCCCAATTCTAACCAAACAGAAAGCATATCAAAGATATAAGAAGACATGCAGTCAATAAGACAGCTCAGACCTACACAGCATGCAGCTCTATTACAAGACCAGATTCATCCTAAAAACTTGGAGTAACCCTGAAGCTCTGTGGTTAAAAGATATCTTTATTTGAGATTTAGACAGATTGGTCACTAGGCTGTGATGAATATTCTCTACTGGCCAAGCATGGACACAGTGAAGCACAATTTATTTTGCATGAAGTCCTCCAAAAGGCTACAGTCAGCTTTGACACATGCCAAAGTGCAGGAAATAAAACCTGCAATTATTATGTTTCCACACCTAGAATTATTTCTTCTATTTGTTTTAAATGTGCTGTGTCAGTATCTGCTGCAGCGTCCAGATGTTTTACTCATAAAAACAATGGCAGAAGGAGGTCCCATCAAATATTTCACTTCATAACACTAACAATAAAAAGTCACAGTTTAAAGTTAGATTATTTAGTCATTTTCACGGATTTAGATTTTAGCTATTCTCCCATTTTCTACTCAGTATAAAAAAGGGAAGAAAAAACTGTGTTTCTGACGGAATCGGAAAATAAATGAATCACCCTGAAAACCCAATTGCCAAAATGATTTGTACACAAGCTGCAATCCACCGTCCACAACAGAGCATCACCTATGGCGCAGAGCTTAACAGAATATTTCAAGAGTCAGCTATGTACTGACCATAACAATACACGCCGTTCTTTTGTGGTTTCCAGTCATTCCAGACCAAACAAGATGTGGTAGGCACGTATTTGGGAAAAAATGTCTCACTTCCTCAGCGTTTTTCAAAGTTGAGTCTTAAATGTGGAATAATAGCAGTCATTTAATCCTGATTTCTCAATGTGAATTTTGGAAAAAAAATCCCACATGGCACTGGCTTTCCCAGCCATTAAGTTATTAAATAAATTAAATAATTATTAAAGCCATTAAATACATATGAAATAAAAAGAAAACCAAATGAGAAGAATAGGATATTAAAAATAAAACACCACATGACCAGAAAGGTATGTTTGGACTTTATGGCACACACAAACAAGCAGCCTGGAAGATAAATAAGATAAATAAAGCTGTGAGCAGTATAGATAGTTATGTGCTGAATCTCAACTTAGCAGAAGTCAAAAGCAGTAAACTAAAATTCAAACTGAGTTAGTACAGTAGAGGCTTACAAACAAACCAAGGCCTATATTAGTAATGCCTGTCATGGGGCAAAAACTATTACTTGGAATGAACACAAACTGAATGCAGGGCACATTGGTTCACACAAGACTAAATTAAAGTATGCAAGTTAACTTAAGTTAAGTATGTAATACAAAATATGAATACAAGCACATGCACAACATACACTGTACTTATAGAACAAGGTCTGACTCATTGTTCAGTCCCTTATATTAGGAGATATTAGGTGTTACAATTTACACATGACATATAAGTGGAAACATGTTCATAAAATGGAGAAACATTATATATAAACATACTTGTAAGGTTTATCTGTCTATATATACGCGGATACACACACACACACACACATCCAAAGCATAAGGAGAGATCAAAAAGTTTCTAGCTTGAACTACCAATAGAATTACAGGTAAAAACAAGTTTGAATTGTTGAATAGATGGGAGTCACACAGTGTTAGGTCTGGAGGATACTATGGGTATGGTGTCTATACAGATCCTTAGTTTCACACAGAAGCCTTTGCAACCTGCTCAATATGAGCAGGGGTATTACAGTGAAGTCGAAGGCGCATGGTTGACAGCTTTCATTGTCCCTTCTTTTCTGATTGACTCCCACAAATGCCAAATTGAGTCAGTGTCATATTGACCACTTGTGTGGGCATTTTGACGCACACACATACTAGCCGTCCTCTGTGGCTCCGCCCGCATAGTGGTGAAACAGGACAAACTTTAAAAATCAATAAACAAACAGGTATCGCTAGCTAAGCAGAGGCAAGGTACATTCCAAAACGCAGAAGTAGAGCGACTTGAATGGAGACTGGCATGTGAGTCAGGAGGGCCATGCCCGGCTCCCCACTCCTGACATCATGCTTCCCCCTACCCTCGGCTTAGCATAAATAAATTGCTCCTGCAAGCGAACTATGATACTTAGCGCGATGAGAGAAGTCGCAAAATCAACCAGAATGTTCAAGCAAATTATAGAAAAGAACCCGATCTAAATCTGTTAAGTAGCTCCCTCGTGAAGAGCGGACAGACATACAGACATTGGATTTTACCTACATAGAGATATACATATACATGTGTCTTGTACTCTTTATTGTTTGGTAGGTACTGTATGAACTATCTATGAGCTGCTTCTCGCAACTAGAGGAAGTGGCAGATGTTTGCCAACTGGCCAACCAACGCTATGTATTAAATGGTATGTAACCATCCAAAATAATCAGATTGCGATTCAGGCCTAAGAATGAACTACTCCAATCTTCACCCTGGCAAATAAGTGAACCACCTGCCGTGGTGCAACGTCAGAGGCTTTGCCTCAGGTGCAGACGTCCGAGGTTTGATCCCCATAAGGGGATGTAAAAGTGCATACACCTGACAAGCCCCAATAAGGGCGAAACAAGTGTTGTGTACTCCTTGTATTATTTGGTAGGTACTGTAACGTCAACATTATAAATTGTGCTGGCATAGGTTTGGACTTTTGTGTTGGAGAATGTTACATACCTGTCATTTTTTAAATATACAGTATAGTATGGGCTTATTGTCTGGATAAAGAAGAGCTGGACAACGCTAAAGTCTAACTAACTGAACAATGCATAAATTTGGTATTTCCATAACTTTATGCACATTTCAAAGGAACTTTTATTTATTTTCTATTAACAATGCATAAACAATTTTTTTTTGGCAGACTTTACATAAAACAATGCATAGATTTGGTTGCCCCATCGTTTTATACACATTACAAGAGAACTTTTATTTATTTTGTAATAACAATGCATAAACACAATCTTTTTTGGCAGACTTAACATCACGCAATCACAGCCCACTATCATAAAAAGTAGTAATCTTAAAAATACAAATTGTTTAACATGCATTTCCTACATTAATAATATCAAAACTTTACAAGACTCGAAAGATTGCATTCGTAATGAGCCAACCACCAATCTGTCTATATTAAATTGTTTGGCCTGAATCCGAGTCTCTCTATAGCCACAAAGCAGTAAGACTTGCTTGCCAGTTTGGTATAAAGATTTGCCAGTTGCTTCAGTATGTGGTGTGGTTGAAGGCACAAGGTGATTTGTGTTTATGAACAGGAGACTGGGATGTGATCAGCAGTGATGGTCTCGTTCCCACACGATGGTTCATTAGTGTAGTGATGTTAACCAAAACAATCACTAAATGCAAAGTGTAGCAATAAAAGCAAAATGCCTAGAATAACATGTTCTAAGAAAGAATGCAACTGGCTGCTTGTGCTGTGCATATTATTTTTCTTTCAAGAATCACTTCATTCAACACATTAGGTGTGTTTGTGTGTCTTCTATCGCCTATAAGAATTAAGTTCATATTCTGATGTGTACCTGGTGCATAGGTCACTCCATGGCTTTATGTCACTTGGTGTTAAATCACTGAGCTCTACACAACTGAAGACTGTTTTGACTTCATTCACCTAACACAGAAGACTGACAAACTTGATCAAGCAAAAGGGATATCATGGAAAGGGGATAATTATTATACATAGTTATTTTATGCAAAATTCTGTATATGCAAGGATTAAGAAAAACTTTATCATTATGAAAGTAAAAAAAGAGAAAGTTGCCTTTTGAATCATTTTTATTCTATACATATATAGCTTTATTATATTGTGCAGACATTGCATATGGCTGTCATGAGGGCAAGAAAAACCTGCCAAAAAAATCAATATGACATCTATATTCTTGACGGGACGTGAAAGTTACAGTATTTATTTGTAATTTCATCAATCAAGCCCAAAAAACAGGCAAAGAATCCCTCCCTCCCATTGTGAACAGTGACCATCAAAATTAAGTGTGTTACAAATGTCTTGTTGAAACTTTGTTCCCCATGTTGAAATGATTTACTCCTCTCAATGAATAAAGCAATTTCATAATATACTTTATATTAAAAATTGTGAGGTGTTTTGGAGATAATACCAAACAAGTAAAGAAAAACATCTATTGTATTGCATCAGTAAGTAATATCACTAGCATAGTTGATCTTTCAAATTTGCCTAAACTCATTAACTTCTCATTTAAATCCCGAACTTTACATTATCGCAAATCTCCAAAAAACAACAATAACAACTATGAACTGTAAAATGATCCTCAAGTCTCACTGGGTTTCTGAAGGACGTAATATAGTGGGCAATGTAATTTTTATTAAATATGATCCATATTTGAGTTTACATAAAAAAGAACATAGCTAGCCCAATCTTACCAAGGATTGTGCAAATACTGCATATGTATTTGTAGAAGCAAAGTCTGAATTTTCCTAGAAGTCATTAATGAGATTTATAGGATGAAAAGCAAAGAACACACAAGAAAACAGAAACCCTACTAATTCCAAAAACAGGGCAAAGTGCCCACCAACAGGCATCAAGATAACCAGACAAACTCAACATCTCACAGGTAAGGGAATGCCATTTTGGTTTACTTGGCTTACTAGAAGCTAACCAATACAAATTTCTAATTTATGCAATACAGCAAAGGTACAATGGGAACTTCCTCATCCAAAAGACAGTCTGGTTTACACCAGACCCAAACTTAGAATCCTCTAGTATAAATGGAGGTGATGGATTATCTACATATTTCAGTTTGAGAACCTAAAACATATGTATTAAATGCTGGAATACAGAGTAAACACTGGACTCCATGAAAGCTGGAAACATTAGACTGGCATCTGTCCATGCAAACTACTTATGAATGGTCCTTTGTAAAATAAACAATGACAGAGACTGATAATCAGGTCTGGAGTTTTTTTTTTTACTTTTAATGCTACTGTGGATAAACCAATGCAACACAGTCATGAAAAAGATGTGGGAAAATGTAGAAACAACTATGGACTTGATATCATGCCAGCAGACTAAGAAAAGGACAGTAAAGTATCTGTAGGAAAACCATGTCAAAGATGGCATCCATGTGTGGAAGACATAAATGTATAACAATATAAAAGGTGCTGAAAGGGCTGCCTGCTCCTTCAATATTACTGACTGGATATAATGAAACACCTAGAAAACCAAGCCAGCATGTACGGTAACCGTTTCATAAAAATGTGACAGCGCCATTGGCCTGCCCATTGTCCAGATTACCAATGCCATCTGGCTCAGCTTGCCCCTTTCAACACTTGCGTTATTGCACAGTGCAACGTAAACTTCTCAAAGCGCTGTATTCTTTGGACATGTCATCGCTTTCTTATACAGAAGAGCTACCATTCTCGATAAATGCCCACCAAGCCGTGTGAATAGTGAGATTTGTGCCACAGTCCTGTTGATTCTGAAAGAGGAGATGCGGCTCTACCTAACCGCTGCAGGTGTGTGTTTGAATAATTTCCTGCCATCTGTATTAGCATGCTGAGAGATTGCTCAGACACCTTGCAATAAAAAGCAGAGACGTGCCCTTTCTCAAATACCGTGACCTACAGCATGTCTATGCCAGTGACTCGCTCACATCTTAACTGCACAGCCAAGAAATGGGGTCCTACTTGAACTTTGTAGGCTTACAAAAAGTTGAGGATGACTGGAATACAAGTGGTACATTGTGGACAGGGTAAAATGATCAGGCTGCGGCAGTTTGGAAATATGCAGTTGTCATGGCAACACAGGAGTTTGGTTTTCAACAAAGAGCAACCGCCTGACAATGGAATGATGAGTGGATATGCAGCACACCTGACTACAGGCCACTAAAGTGTTGGCACTGCACTTCAAGAGATGAGTGCTGACAGATGACATAAGGACGAAACTAAAAATGCTGATGAAGGCTCAAGTATGCAGTGAATTCATGTCAGGGTGTCAGCAATGAGCCACCTGAAATTTTACTAAAATATTAAGTTTTCCTGTACACCTGGATGAGGTGGGAGTACAGGTGTAGGAAGAAATATGGAACACATGGGCTTAAAAACAGAGGGAGACTGGAGTGAGGAGCTGATTGGACAAGTGGGGGCAGCGCGTAGGACAAGTGCTACATCCAATAAAGACACTGGTAGGCCTGAGCTCACCAAGTGGACAATACCAAGAATAACATTCCTCCTTTAAAAGTCAATTACTGAATTTCTCCTACTTTTCCACAATCCAGTTAATGGAAGACTTACCTGGCACTTCTTGTTCGTTAGCTCTAGGGCTACTCCTTGCTCGACGCTCACTCTTTTTAATGCCAGGACTGCCCCCTCCTCCACCCCCTGATCCGGCGTGGCTCTTGCTGTATCCATTGTACACTGCTGCACAGGAGCTCATATTCTTATAAATGCTTGATGGTGGGCTGTTAATGCGGTTCTGCCTTTCAAGTTGCCTCTCTTTCATTTTCTTGTGCTGTGGTTTGCTGTATTGCTCCTCTCGACTGATATAGCTTGACATGCCATACAGTGGTATAATTTCTGCAGAAAGACAAGAGAAATTAATTAAATTACCAAATCACGTTTGAGGTCACTGTTGTTAATATTTCATTCTGCAAAGATATAAAGAAACCATTCCTATTATAACCAAATAATAAGAGTATTAACCGTAACAGAAAAATGTGAAGAGAAACTGAAGCTTTTATTTATGACCGATGCAAGGCCTTCACCCACCCATGTTTAAAACCTGCTTCTTCCAATGCAGATGCAAAGAATCAATCACAGCAGGATCAAAGCTAGACCACACACATACAAGCTGAAACAATTTACAACAATACCAAAACAATTTAGAGATGCAAGTCTCTGAGATTTGTGGGAAGCCAGAGTATCGAGAGAACAATTCATGAAGACAGAGAGAGAATGTGTGAACTGAACATAAATAGTGACTGGACAGCTTTGGAACCAGAATTCTGGAACTACGAGATAACATTACTGATTTCTGTACCATTAGTGCACTCCCAATCCAGCTCCTTCATATAGAACACAAATACAGGGTTTATAATGGAGCAAAGGCCTGACGCCAATGTCATACACACATCTGTACAGGGAACATTTAATGTGTAATGACTTGTTATGGAAGAAAATCCACAATAAAACCATGAAATATAAAAAGTGACCTGGTAAATGTGGTATATAAATATACTGCCTGTGCTACCTGACTTTACCAGGAAAATTTCATAAGACAATGGGCTTCAGTTATAGTGTAGTCGGTTAGGGTTAGACTTAGGGACCATCAAATGATATGCATGTTTATAAAATGTAACTACTTACAGTTAACAAAAGCAGCTTCATTTTCGCTAGGCACCCCTATTGGTCAGATTACATTAGGAAAACGGACACTGGTGCAATTCTCTTTTTATGTTGGTAACAACATGTTGCGTTATATGTATATGCATCCACACCACATGAAAATTGGATATAGGATTTTGTTAAAGGCTTCCAGAACAGCATGCATGATGGAATGAAGCTTGGCTGAGATATTCCTGACCTGGGGAAGTGACAACAGGTAGTCTAAACTGACGAAAAATAAAACAAAAAAATGCATATACATAGCATTGGTTCTCCAAAAAAGGGAACTAAAATACAGTCTGAGGCTCATATTCATCACATTTGAGCTTTAATATGTGTGTCACATTAAAGCACACTAAAACAACAGCTTGGTGATATGATACTATGCGTGTGAGATGTCATTTATCTGATTGGCTGCATTTCACTAATTGATTAAGGTTGTTGTCATTTCCCAGTTTCTCAGAAATGTTGTGAACGTGTGGGTCAGAACTGCCATAAATATATGCGCATTCCCCCATCAAATTTTATTTCATAAATCCAGACACTTGTGTGGGAAATTGTGTACGCACATTTTGAGCCTCTTTTTTCTGCGAAAGCAAACTTTATGCGGTAAATTAGGCCTCAGGACACTGTCTCCTTTTCAGTCATCTGTCCACCCTGTTGGGTAGCGCTGCTGTTGGCTTGGCTCGTCAATCACTTCTGCTCTGTTCTTCATTTGCATAAAGTCCCCGGTCAAATAAAACAACACTCGTCGACTATATTTCTCTATTGATAACGTCACCAAATTTCAATTAAATCAGTCAAAGTGTTTTTGGGGTATTTAGTTTATCTGTTGTAGGGATGTTTTAACCCCTAAACTCTGTTGTTTTGAATTTTTCTTTTCTTAGCAGATGCCTACTGCCCTAGATGTACAATCATGCTAAATTTCAGCATTTTAACTAGAGAAAAGCCAAGCAAAATGACACCTTTTATTGGCTAACTAAAAAGATTACAATATGCAAGCTTTCGAGGCAACTCAGGCCCCTTCTTCAGGCAAGATGTAATCAAGATGTAAGCATTTTAACTAAAAACTAGTGTGTTTTCATTGCGATAGATAGATAGATAGATAGATAGATAGATAGATAGATAGATAGATAGATAGATAGATAGATAGATAGATAGATAGATAGATAGATAGATAGATAGATAGATATGCAATAATTTCATTGTTTTCCCAAAGTATCAACATATGTTAATCTCTTATTACTTCTAGTTTAATGATGAAAGTTAGTGTATATTCTACATAAGACAGTTTTTTTGTATAAGTCTGTGGTTCTCTTCATCAATCCAAGCTGTCATCATTCTATCAAATCCTATCAGTTTGCTCTTCTGTACTACACTGTACCACACTTAAAATATATATGAATTACAAGCAATTAAGTATATATTTCATGCAATATTCCATAACTGCATCCCATCTTGACATAAGCAAACTGGAAACAGATGAAGGATTTGAATCATGAAAGCTCGCTGTCTTTTTTCACTTATCCTTGTGGTCAAGCATCTGAGTCTGTCTATACAGTCAACACAAAAAATTCATTTGTGCAAAAAGATGAGTACAAAGTCAGACACAACAAATGAGGTGAAAAAGAAAAAAAGCTAAGCCACTTTAGAAGTATGAGATTTTTAAGCTCTCATTTATTGCCAACACTGTTTATATTTTCAGAATCTAATTCATTACAACAAATAAAAAGTGAGTGCTATATACAGTAGGGTTTTTGCACATGCATCAAGTAGTAGCAAATGACCACTACTGCTGCTGTGCTCGCTGACATCCAAACCCTTTTGTCAAAGTAATGCCTTGGTGGGGACCCCCCAAAAGTACATTCTCTAAACTCTGGGCTAAAGTACTTTTCTTTTAGCAGCAAAATCCTGCAGTGGGAAACTCATCCCCCCAAACTCCCATGTTTAATGACTTTGGCCACAATTGCCAACTAAACCTTTTATCATTGCTTTCTCTGGGAAATACAGTACAGTGTATAGCATTTTAATAAATTACAGACATCATATACTCAGTCTTTCAAACCTGACACTGTGCACAAAAAGAAAATATTTATGACTTTTAAACTGTTGAGAAAAAGGCAGCAATGTTGATTGTATGTATTTAGCTCCCCACCATGTCAATATTTGGAGGAAACAATTTTGACAGCAGACATGGTTCGTTTTCTTTTTTTTTTGTATGAAGTCTCTGTCAACTGTGCATCTCAAGATGCTGTGATTATCTTCCATTACTAAAAGTGTATATGCTCGATCTGTTATGCACTTTTTGCCACATAAAACCTTTTTTGTATCACACAATTTACTCCATTCATACATTTAAAACAGACAGTAATGTGCTGCTAGTTTAGCCTCTTCTTGCATCTCATACTTGGCATTCCTGAATATTTGGCTTTGAATTTTTACATAGCACACCTCTTGCAAACATTTTGTGTTTTGTCTGAAAATCGTTAACCTCTCAGTTAATGCTTTTGACCCATTTAATCCCACGTAGATTTTGTCACGTTCCTCTGAAGTATGATTTATAAGTTTGAAAATATAAGACACTTGAGAAAGTGGCAGTCCATTACATTAGTATCTTCTTCACTGAAGGATCAATGAGAATTATGAGTTACGTTTAACAGTACAGTTTGCTGGAAATTTCAAAAGTGTACCAACAGATTTTCAAAAGGAATCAACTTAAAATTCTGACTGGGCCTTTCTAAGACACTTTTTAAAGAAGTCCACTGTAGTTTTTTTTTAGTTTCATGTTGCTAAAACATTAACTTTATCTCTGGGCACAGCGCCTTACAAGACTGAAGTATGCTGCCTTTTATGATCAGGTTTTCTGTGATGATAAGACATGCCCCATAAAGTATGTCATGTAGATACGTTGCATTGACATTTTTACCTCATTGTCTCACAAAATCCTAATAGGTATGATATAATGTGCTTCTAAATTTCTGGTTGGACATTATTTCTTCAGCATTGGCGTTGTCACTGCCAATCTGCCATATAAAGTAGCTTGGACGAGTGATCATTATATGATGATTAACTGCCAATCTGTTCCCATTAACTCAAATATCTCTTAGCTTATTGATGTTCCCATTGGCCTCACGGTGTCCTTGGGCATGGATTTAACCCTTTTTGAGATGCCAAGGCTGGAGGGCTACCCTACTCTACCAATGTTATGGGTAGTACAATGCACCTTTTATACCTAACGCAGGAGAAATAAAACTGAAATTAAGAACCACAATTTTTGAGGGTGGACAAAGAAAAATGGATGAGTTAACTAACGGAATAACTTGATTGTCAGCAAATAAAAAGTATGTAATATAATGGATTTCTTAAAAAAATATGCCAAGAGCCAAGATTAATCGATTAAATGAGCATCAGGATACGGATACATCAAGAATAAAACATCTGATTGATTCAAGCTACACTTAAACATAATACACTCAAGGGTCATCATATATAAAGAGTTATTAAAATGCCAGCTGTGCTATCCATTCAAGATGGGCTGAAATCTAGGTTAATCAACACAGACATCAGCTTTAACATTTGCAGTGCACTTTGTAAATGCCATTTGGTATAGGAGTCACAAAAGAAGTCTTCATGTTTGAGATGCACCATCTGTTAGAATGACAAATAAAATGCATTTATTACTAAAATGTTTGTGATGTGCCATCTGTTGTAATGACATAGCAACCAGACAGGCACAGAGGGACTTATCTTTTTATTAAGGTGGATAACAACTGAGAAGAACAGAAAATAATTTACTGTAGCGATCAAAACTGAATGGCCCTCACTCCAGTTTGGGAAGAATTACGTTTTTTCACAGAAGTACACACCATAAATTTAATTTCGTTTCAGCATATGCCATTTTGTGAGTTAGGTTTACTGCAATATAAAATGATGATTGACAGCCCCTTGTAATTCTGTTCATCCTAACAGTTTTAGTAGTCTACAACCTCGTATACTAAAAAAGAATTCATTCTTGTAACTTACAGAAATGGCGCAACATTATTTTTATTAGTTTATATTTCACAAATGATGTAAAAATGTACTCAAACATGTCCATCCTTGTCTGAGCTCACAGCGGCACTAAAGGTTACCACTGTTGTAAGTTGTGTCGTTGAGTGTTTTAAAATGATTGATTTATTGATTGGAATGCATTTTAAGCACTGCCCGACTGTTTGACCTAGGCTTTATTAAGGCGCGCACATGAACACATGTAATAGCTGGATTGTGCTGACTACCGGATAAGCGGCACAGTAATTAACAAGCATCATTTGATAGTAAATAGCGATAAAAGGAAGGGGTTAGTGCTAGAGAGGAGAGCAAAAAAGAGTAAAAAAAAAAAAAAAAACAAGAAATAAAACTTTGATCTCTCATTAGAACAGCTGGATGCAAGGTATTTCTAGTCAGGGGGACAGGACAGGCAATGTCAGCTCTATTGAGCTACAGAAGGGAGCCAGACCGATGGCTGGTGTGGAGGTTCCATGATGTGGCTATATTTGAATCAGAGGACTTTAAGCAAGCAGAGGAGAACGGGGAGAGGCAGAGGATCCAGATCATAACATCACCACTGCAGATGTCAGAAAGCCAGGATGGGTGGGGGCACTGACTGAGGAGGCAGATCAGGATGCAGTGGGCCAAACAATCTGGGATTTGCTATGATGTCCAGATGAGGGGAAAAGGAATATAGCATGAAAGATTGTTTTGGATTTTAGAAGTATTTATTTATATTGAGGCATGTAGTTTACCGAGACATGTAATTGAAACAGAAACCTTGGCAACATTTAAGAAGAATCTGGATTAGAAATTGGGACAGCTTAGCTATTAGATAAACAAACTGGCTTGATGGACTGAATGGTCTCCTCTCATCTGTCAAATTTATTATGTTCTTATTATTTACATATTTATGGTGCACTCCCAAACACAATGTTTCAAATGGACAAAATTTGTGTTTAAAAAGGCTTATTCAATGAAATACTATTGTGCCTTCTGCACTTTAATTCTTTGTTGTTCAATAAACGTCTGTCTGTATCCTCATTCGCCCCAGTCCATCTCTGTGATGACCACTCATATCCTTGTACAGGTTGGTGTCTGGGCCATCAAAACCGCAACATGACAAATAAAAATGAAAAACTCACACAGTAATAAAATAAAACAAAAATAAATTAGGAGTAAAGAAAAAAGAAACAAATACAATATTGTGAAAGAAATTCTGGTATTAAACACAGGTGGCTGATAAAGTGCTCTTTTCTTCTCTAATTTTGAAGCATCCTAAAACGTTGTGTTTCAAAGTAACAATATGCAGTGTGAGTGGTGGCCTGGAGAGCAGAGAGAACTGTGCTTTGTCTTGTGGACATTGTGCTCTTGTGGGAAGCGAAGAAAGCGCTTCCCCACCAATATATAAAGGTATGCTGTGTGTCAACTTGTGTCCTGCCTGTCTGTGTTGGGGTTAGGGCGGCTGTATGCGCCCTGGTGGCCCACACCATTAACAAGCAGTGCGGCAAAGTGGGTAAGTCGCCTTGAGTTAAGGTTTCTGTCAGATTGTATATATCTATTTAAACAGCCTGCCTGTTGCTACTCTGGCAACCTTAAATAAGATGGCTGACTACTGCTAGTTAATTAAGAAAGCATTTAAGCCTTCCTTTTCTCTGAAAAGCCTCTTTCCTCTCCAACATTTTTATTATCACACAATGAATACACGGGCAAATAGACGGTCTTACCATCCTTATTCAAATTATTTGTCCAACTGAGCAGAAATGGCTTTAAACATGTGAATACAGTCTGTAAGTTCCACAAACAAATACACCTCCTATCAACAAGACTGAAATTAAATTACTAACTGGATTATACAAAGCCTCTTCACTTTACTTATTCAGATCAAGACAAACAACGCATATTCCAAGTTGTTACCACATCAAATCTTTTTCTAAAATGAATTAAAGCAGTTTGTTGGAGACCATAGCCAATCAGCATTTGGGAGTACAGTGCAATCTTAAGGACTATAACCACTATTTCCTTGTAAGCACAAAATGTGTTAGTCATTTTCCTGTGACTGTGTTGAGACTCGCCGCATTGGAGTAATAGCTAGGGTAGGACACGTCAGAATTGCTGTGCGCACTACACAAACGGCAGTTGAAGATTAGGTTTTCAAATCCCACCACTGTTTCTTAGTATATCTCAGACCGTATCATTTTAACAGCTAGTACTACCACTGCCCTTTATGAATTATATAATATTTAGATAAACCAATACGTGATAATGTTCACCATTAACGGGACTATATGAATTAAACATTAATTTTCTCATGTAGCTCAAATCATTGTCAGCTTGTAGAGTTTGCTTCGGTAAAGTTTCATTTGAGTTATCTGGCAGCTCACTTTCTGCTATTAAGAGGTTAACTCAAATAATATCCTTCAAAAGGTATGCTCTGAAGATCTTCAGGTTCTCTCTCGGTACCGCTGTGGCTTCTTCTATTTAGACTATTCACTTAAATGTTCTAATCCTTAACTGTGTTACACAAATATTTCATTTACTCCAGCTTGATGAATGAACAAAATGCATTATGGGCTACGGGCTTGGTATTATGTGTAAAATGTAGCAAAAAGTGACATCTATTTGTAACCAGTTTTATGAGGGTACTTTGTTACAACTCTATGCTAGACATTCTATGAGCCATTCCCCAAGGTAGGCCATAAACTGACCAGCTAGCCTGAGATGAAAGGACAATCTGCCTGGATCGAATGGTATGATATTCAGCCATGACTCTTGCTGAAACTCCAAGGTCTGAAGGACTTGGTTGTTGAAAAAAGGAGGCTACTCTGTACCACGACAAGCAATTGGTACAGGAAGTTTAACAGGAACTGGTATAAGTTTGGTTTCTCTGCCTCCCTATCTCTCTCTCTCTGCCATTCTCCATTTTGAGAAGACCTCTATCCATATTCAGATAAACTGTTTGTCCTTACAGAGATGATGACCTGAAGAGAGCTAAAAGGAAATGACAAATTTTGAAGAACTGAGTGTAACTACAAGTTTACGTGCCTCCTGAAACAACACATATAGCACTATCATGTTTGTATTGGTTTGTAATGCCACATTCTATTCACTTTACATGGCACTAGTTATAAAAAAAACATATTATTTATAATGCATAATTAAATGCGCAACTCTTTCTCTTCCCTGCTCTTTTAGTCTATCAAGTTGCCTGGGGTTATAGATGTAAAAGAGAAACAGGGAAGTTCTGAACTACAGTACCTGACAGTGAGGTAAGAATATGACATTTGAGACCTTTTGTTAAGGTCTACATAATAAAGGGTACAAAGGGGAGAATAGACTCACCCAAGGACCCTAACAAGACAAAACACAACCTAAAAAAAGAAATATACTAGTGATCATAAAACTGACAATAGGTTTGCAGTTTCTTGAATTTATACACAAAACTAACACAGTTTTTATATATATATATATATATATTTACCTTGCTCTCCATATATTGTGGGAGGGAGATGGTGCTGTGTGAAGAAAGGAGGCGGCATGTCCCCAGTTACTGGTGGATAAAATGCAGTATGAGAGTTGGGGATGAAATGGGGATGATGAGTGAGATACGGAGGTATGTGATGTGTGGGAGAGATTGCTGGGGGATAGCTGTGGGGATAGCACTCTGGAGATTGGGGTGTCACGACCACTCTTCGTACCCCGGTGTTGTCTTCTAGAACCTGAAAGATAATAAAAGGAAAAACAGAGGCACTTAGTACTGGCAGCGCACTGAAGCACTAGTATTTTAATTGAGCAAGCAGCACAAGATAATGCAACATGCCCGGCCCCACTGCTACATCATCATGAGGAGCTCAGCATGTTAATCCATTGAACTCCGTAGTATCTGTTCACTTATTCGTCTCACTTCTGAATACTTTTTCAGTACAGAGAGCTAAAGACTAACCAGGCAACATCCAACACAATGAATGAAGTGACAATAATCCGCTGCAATCTAGTCTCATTGTAGGCCAGTTTAGGGCCGCTGGTTGAAATAACCTGCACAACTTTGGGAAGTGGGTGGAAACTTGAAAAGTGTGAAGAAAATCCACACGGGCATGGAAAGGGCATGCAAACCCATTCACACAGTGACTAGGCAGGCCTATATCTATGGAGCTATATGGCAGCAGCAAAAACAACAACACCACCACATTTAGTTCTATAGCACATTCCCACAAAACACTACAGGGCCAACACTAACCACTTTGCCACTACGTTGTCATACTCAAACTGTAAGATTTCCAAACTGTTTTCCTCACAGTCTTTAGGCTGCAAAAAAGTATGAAAAACAGGATCACGTGATGTGATGAAGATGACACATTGGTTCAATACAAAAGAGGGCACAGAGGCCTCTCTCTGTGTGCCCCGGCATTTATTCATACTACACTGCAACCAAATGTGAGGTGATCACTAAATGTCATTCCAAAGTGTTACATGATGGTCAGTCATGTAAGTAAGAATTTCACTGTGACAAGAAATCTGAAACTGAACTTAACTTGCAGATGCAGTAAATGATACCATAAGTATCCCATGGAAAGTACAGTCATCAACAAATTTCCTTTTTGCTCTAAGTAAATGTAACTATAACAATTTAAATCATTATATTTTTTGAATCAGCATACACTAACTTTGTGGATCTGATGTGGTTGATCTCTCTGCTACATATAGTAACACAGTGCTTGAAGATCCAGTGTATCACCTGTCTACACAATTCAGACTACACTATGAGGAAAGTAAGAAAGCGGTTACTTTAAAGTAGGCGAGAAAACAGGTTTGTATTGCAAGAACATTCAGTATTTACCTTACCCCCCCCACCCCCATTTACACAAGCACAAAGCTAGCCCTCAGCATTATAAAAAAGACAAATTAGATGAAAACGAGAGCTATTTCCTGCCTGTGCTTTGGCGAGAGTTGTTATTGTGAATGTGCCATTAAAATAAAAAAAAAAAAATCATTGTCCTCTGAAAAACAAAGCAATTAAATCTCAAAATATTACATGACATGGGTGTGCATATCCAGTGTATCCTCTAATTATATATCATCCTTTGAAATGCCCTGTGCCATAAAGCTATGGTGTAGAGGTTATTCTGTGGCAGATGAAAGAGGATATAATGCAGCAAGTTTGTGTCATAAAAGTCAGCCTAACTGACTTAACTAGCAGCTTAACACCTTTCAAGATTCTGTTACTTTTTGAGCCTCCTGACAACCCCAGCTCTACTAGTTCATTTATTTCTGAAGCAATATACACTTCAATCTGATTTAATCAAGCCAGACATTGAGGTTTAAGTACAGTGGCATTGATTATTTATAATGGCAAGGCTAACCAAGACAAATTCTAGTACAGAAGAAGGGAAATGCTAATTCATGAGCAGTATTGTGGGATGAATCTTTAACCCAAAGGATCTAATTTGACTATTTCTAATTATAGAACAACAGACATAAACTAGATGTCTACATATCATATCTTCCACTAACAACTTGTATTTTCTAATTCCTTCCATTTAATTCCTTTATAGTTATGACATATACTATTGGTCAAAAGTTTTAGGACACTTCAATTTGAATAAAATTTTGTACATGTAATGATGCCTTGACTTAATTTTTTTTATATTTGCCAGTGTTTATTTTTTCTATGCCACTGTAATATTGCCAAGTAGTACTTAAGAGGGTGTAGTAACACAGTCTGTTCCAACTCTGCTTTAAAACAGGTAGAGGGCTTTTAAGTAATCAACACAAGTTGGGACACCTGTGCAAATTGTTTGCTTCAACTTGCAAGGCTTAATTTTACTTTAACTGCTGCAGAACATCTGTAGGGTGTAACCGATTAGTTGTTCCCTGAAGAAGGCCCATTTGTAATATTCTGAAATTTCCTTTTTTTCAGTTTTTGCTAACCTAAAGTTTAAATTTAAACCTCTGGCAGTTTACTGCTTACCGTTTCACCGTTTTAGGCCATTCATTGCATTTCAACTGATTCAATTTGAAGAAAAAATGGAAAAACTGAGGTGTTCTAAAACTTTTGATCAGTAGTGTATATGATTACAATAAACAAAATGTATTTCTATATTCAGGAGTGGACAGTTTGCCAAACACATACTCTTTATTTTTAAGAACATCAGGTTTCTCTTTGCCTTTACCTTTTGTGTGTATGTATTCTCTCTAATGAACTAGAGACCCATAAAAATGTTTTTCTCCCAAGTTTTGTTTGTTTGCCTTGTTTTTTTAATTATTTTTAGAAAGTAATTTTTGATTGCACATTGGTTGGTTCCAATGTTCCATAGACAAAATACAATACAAAGTATTGAAATGACTAAATCAAATTTGAGGTCATTCCTGTCCTATTAAAGAATAGCAGGCCAGCAGCAGTTATCTATGCATCCCTTTACTGAACCTGCTTATTTCCATTACAGGGTTGTAGGGAGGTAGAGCACAAAGCAGGAACCTAATATGAGCAGGATGCCAGCTGCTAGGAGCAGAAACTTTGGCAGGGAAATACAAGAACTTGTAGCTCATTTAGGTATTTATAAATGCAACCATGGCTGTTTTCAACACATACTAGTACAGCAGTAATGTGGATTTAAAAAATGAGCAAATGAATAACACACAAACATCTCCACTGTATTTTTAAAGGAAGAAAATAAAAATTGCAAGGTCTTCATGCCCATTATGCCACCAAAACTGGCCTTAAAAAGATATTGTCGGAAAGGAATGGACATCTCAGCTGATACTTTCTGCACAGTGATGCAGTGTTCAGAATGGCGGCTTCACAGCTCCAAGGGACTTGGTGACGATCTGTGTGGAGTGTACGCAGATTGCTTTCCTCCCAAATCTCAAAGACAATCTGGTATAAGTGGAGACTCTAAATTGACACGGTATGAGGGAGGGAGGGAGCCAAGCGTTTGATTGAAATTCCATTCTGGGTTCATTTCTGCCTTGTGCCCAATAGAAACAGGTTAAAGTTCAGTCCCCCACAGCCTTGTTGTTGTGAAGAAGTTAGCTAATATGTCCACTGCATTTAAATGATTTGCCGTTATTGCGTTTTATATATAACCTTAAACTGAAATATTATCCATCCATCCATTATCCAAACTGCTATATCCTAACTACAGGGTCACGGGGGTCTGCTGGAGCCAATCCCAGCCAACACAGGGTGCAAGGCAGGAAACAAACCCCAGGCAGGGTGCCAGCCCACCGCAGTGAAATATTATAAAACTTTTATAATATTTTAAAAATGATGTGCCCAAAGCATTTCACTTGTGCATTAAGCATAGAACTTTAGATTAATGCTGAAAAACATACTAATGCAATGGCATGCCAAAACATGGTTGGATTATTATTGGCCCACCCCTCTTCATTTCGTTCGTATGCCTTTTCAGCAAGGATATTACAAGCTAATGACATTCAATATATACTGTGTGTTAATGAATAGGGAGGTGCTGCAAGCATAATATTATTAATTTCATAAAAATGCATTTGAGTTAACCAGTGCAGGCCAAAGGTAACAAATACTGGGTTAAAAGAATCCCACATAACACAAGCTGGGGACTTCATTCTCAAAGTAAAATATTAAACGTGAGGTTTAACATTATCATTCAGCCTCCAATGAGACACAAACTGAAAACTACATTTAATGACTTTAATATTGCAAAAGTACCACTGATTTTTTATATTGGAGAAGATGAAGAAAAGGAAATTTGTGTATTACTAGAAGATGGCACTATTGTAATATGAACAAGGAAATTTATAAATCAGTGGCAGCAGCCTTTGTCTTAGAAGAACCAATAAAAGCTTTGAGCAGACTGGCATTCAAGAAAACAAACTGTGGCGTAGTCCAAGCCTCTGTGTGCACTGGCACTGGCAGATTCTGCTCAAAACGAGCATGAAAAGCTGGCAAGCTTCCATTACTGTAGTCTTCATGTGCCTAAGAAAAGGAATTATTTGCCCAGGATTTAAAAGAATGCCAGGAACATTGCTAATTTCAAGAGATAATTCAAAGCACATTTTAGTCTTGCTGTTATACAGAAACATTTATGTAACAGTCACTATATTTGTAATGTTATTGTGCCGCTGTTTAGGTAGGAATAAATTGATTCATTCTGTTGGGTCTGTGACTTCACATCATGTCTTGTGGGACTGTGCCTTTGAAAGAAAACAAACATGCAGCATTTTTTGGATTTGGTGAACAGGGGGACTAGTAAGTTATCATACGGAAAAAATAAAACGAAGATCACTACAGTACAATTGGCTGGGACTTGGGTTCACTTTCTGTTCCAGTCACTTCCCTCGTGTTCACTTATGTTTGACCTGGTGGCTGAATCGGCCATGTTCAAAATGACTGAAAATATCCTGCTATGGCCTAGTTACACAACCAAGACCACAGTTCCTTCCATGTGCTTAATGTTGCGAAAAGCTGGAAAGGTCATGTGACTACTCATCTGTGTGTGTGCATGCGTATATATTCTTAATTATTTATTAATAATAGTTCTCACCAACATGGAATTGTGCCTACTTTGAATTCTAAATAATAAATAGAAAGAACTGATTAGGAATGTCTTTGAAACACAATGCTATTTTCCTCACCTTGTTTTAAAAGACGTTAGTAGCTGTGCTTGAACTTCTATCCATCCATATCCAACCCGCTATATCCTAACTACAGGGTCATGGGGGTCTGCTGGAGCCAATCCCAGCCAACACAGGGCGCGAGGCAGGAAACAAACTCCGGGCAGGGCGCCAGCCCATGTGCTTGAACTTTCTCCAGAAAATCTTGACTGGACCTGATGTCTCGCAAATTGTCTTACATACAGTAAATTTACAACAATTAGAGGAAGATCAGTTGTGGAGAGTGGCAAATCAGCTTCTAAAAATTAACTAAATGGTGAATGTATGTCTGTTATTAACTTGCTTAAACAAATCTTGGTTCCCATATAATGGGAATTAACATGTCAGAACAAGAACTTAATAATATTTGCAGTAGAGACTTTTCACCCATGACTGAAGTTAATATTAACTGAACAGACCAAATTTGTAAAAATTTGTTAAAAAAATAATAATAATATTGCTGTGTCCCAACTGTGTGACACATATGGGGTGTCATCCACTGTATTCATTTACTGAATGTCAATGTAAAGGAACCCAGCAAAATGTAGTGTATTTATAAATCACCACCCAAATATTCCACAAAATTCATTTATATTTATTGTTCTAGTTACAGATCTTTGTCAAGTCAAATACTGTTACAGTATTTATTGTTTGCTTCAAATGCAGTGTAGGAACGCCTGGTGACATATTTTATTAAGAGATGATAAGATGTAAAGTTGGTGGTGCAGCAGTTGGCTGTACTGTCTTAAGGATGAAGGTGACTTCCCCTAAATCGAGATCTGGTCACTGTCCGGATGGAATGTGCACATTTTTTTTTGTATCTAAAAGGGTTTTTTTTCCTCCCAAAGACAAGCTAGTTAGGCTGACTGGACATTTGTAATTTCACAAAACTGGACCTTACTTGTCTAAGACGTTCTCTGTGTATTCACGTGTTTTGCTCATTCCCATTACATGTGTGTCAGTTTGTTTGTCTAGCAGAGAAGTAAAGAGAAGTGTGCCCTCAGATAGACTGGCATTCCATCCAGAGCAGATATCTGTCTTGGGTCCTGTTATCTGAGGATAGGTTCCGGTATCGTGCAACGCTTAATAGTGGATTTGGAAAATGGAAAGAAAATAGGATGATGCTTAATACACAATTTAATTCAGCAATAGCTAAAAAAACAAAGTCAGAGCCCTACATGAGGAAATCAAATTGTCCAAAAAAGATTGTAAACAGGAAAAAAAAATTGGCCACAAGTATCTCATAGTCATTAAGTGCCAAACTTAACTTGAAGCCAACTTTCACTTCTGCATTTTTTTACTTGAAGTTACAGCAAAAATCTTGAACAGAAATAAAACGTCAGTCAGCACAGGTATCGCAGCCAACAGGCCGTATGTGGTACTGGTTTCATTCTGCTTTCCTTGCTAGCCACTGAGCAGCTACTAATGTGAGACAATCACAAAAAGTCCATTTTGTTCTTTTAGAAAATGTCAAAGGAGAAGCTCGACCTATTCCAATTATTTGCAGTCAAACTGAAGCAAGTAGCTGGCCTGTAATGAGCAGTATCATTTTGATAAGATACATGAGAAGAAGACAAAGTGAGGGCAGCAGAGTTCTTGAATGTCTGGTCCCTAGCTGCCATTCAGTGAGGATTATAACTTGAGACATAAAAACAGGTTATAATGCTGAACTGCTGAAGCATTTTATTCCCTAGCGCTGGCCACAAGCAAGTAATATGCCATAAATAACTGATACAGGATTGGCCCAAAACAAGCAGTTTTAAAAAAATAAGAAAAAAAAACAAAGGTTGAAAGGTTGCAGGTTGCATGCAAGTTGTGTAAGTTCAAGAAAATCTCAGATGTAAACCAGAGCACAAACATCTATGCTACAAAAAGTCACATGTAAAATAAGACGAGTCACCTTATGTGAGGTTCTTCATAGTAGGAACTGATCACTGCTGAGCTTACTAATTAACAACAAGGGCATAGTCTTTGGATGTGGTACTTCTTTAAACTTATTTTATCAATATGAGAGCTCAACAAATTAATAGGACAAAAGCCTCAACAGTAGATGCCTTTAATTGCTCCTGTTGCACCATTCCAAGTAGACATATATTGGTCTTGTCTAAAATAAAATGCCTTAATATGTAAAGTTTAAGCCTTTCTTATATTTTTTGATAACTGCATTTAAAAATGATCACACGTGTGTCTGCACCTTTGGTGTCAGTGCTTCTGGATTGAAGAGCATGTCCAATCAGCTTCAAGATAAAGGTCCTTTTCCAGAGACAACTCAAATTCCATAAGTTTAGTCATATTATAATCATAAGTTGTTAAAACCTGAGTATCGTGGTACATGGTAAACTGAATATTTAATTCTTGAGCATTTACTGCCATTCAATTTACATGAACTGGCAATGCTTCTATGTCCAAATCTCACACAGCAAAAAGAGTGCTGTGAGTGTATATGGTCCAAAGAAAGGGTTTGTATCACTTTAAAAAAGTCAAAGTAGGATACTTTGCACTGGAACACACAAACACACGATCAGATTTTTAAACATTTCATCTTTATATACAAGTATGCCATAAGATTTAGCATCCCAGCACTCTCTTTGTATGTCTAAACAATTACTGTTTGAAACCTGGCTGTAATTCACCTAATTCTTCTCAAGATTCTCTGGTTGTGTCTTCATCTGTGGATTCATTGCAACTTGCAGTACAGTACTTTCCAGATAAAGGTCCCATCACTTCCAAAGTTGTTGCTATTTCCTTTGTTTTAACTGAAGTACTTATCACACCTGGTCAAGTTTACATTTAATTTTATTTGATTATTTACCATTTTATACAATGTACACAGTTCGCAAAGAAGATTAAAAATCAGAAATTGAAAACTGCCTAGACCAATGTGAAGCACCAAGGATAAGACGTCTAATATTACAGCATTGTTATGACTGCAGAAAGCCAGACTAAGGGCAACTTCCATAACTTGTGTCCCAAGAACCCAATGTCACCTCTGTCAGAGCATGATGCTGTGTTAGGTGGTAAGTGGGCTTAAGGATTTTTTTTCCATGGCTTAGATGGTGAGGAGCTCATTTATTTCAAAATTTCCCAGACTTCTAGACACTTATGAAACAGTTAAACTAAGAAACAACATTCTACAAAATGATCAGTAATATGACAGCCATACATATAGTGAGACACATGCTAGGCTTCTTGACATTTTTTTTTGTTCCCTTGACCCATGCATGTACAGGTAAGTTACTGGGAAAGCTTGAATGTCTCAAAGGGGTTCTAGGTAGCTGAACTACCTTTATATTTAGATAGACGGTGTGACCTGGTCTGAACTGAATAACTGAACTAAATCATAAGGATGCCGGTGCATTTTCTACCTCTAACTCACTGAATTAATGTGCCTGTACGGCATTTGACTACTAAAAGAAAGAAGCATACAACAGGTGCATCTCCCTGTTCTCATAAAGCATATTGGAATATCTAACCACAAATTTTTAGAGTAAGGTCCCCAACCCACCCCACCCTTTCATTAGTTTCAGATGAGGTGTAGGCAAAACTCATCCAATATCACATATATGAGAATCAGCTCATGAAGTCCATAAGTATGTATTAATCTCATGTGACATGGACACAACCTAAACTTCTAGTGAAAAAAACTGGCGCATAAACATGTCACTATGATGGAAAGTATAATTTCTACTCACCTGTGAAATGTACCCTGGAGGAACATGGATTGGTGGAATGGAGCCATTAGGAGACATCATGGGAACTTCTGCAGGCCCTGCAAAGTGAAAACACAAACAAGCAGATCTGAGAAAGGTATTAAAGGTTACAATGCTGCATTTAAGAAAGAGGAATGAAAAACTAGTTTGCTGTGGAACAAATCATCAACAGTGCAAAATTTAAAAAAACTCAAAGTACATCAGTCTGGTTGAACCAGCTGCTCTCCTGGTTTCGAGTGACTCAGGATCTTAACATGACTCTCACATTTATCAAAATGCCTTGTTTACAAAGGATGGCCATCAGGGGAAGCATTTCCAAAAATTCCTCCTTACACTAGGGCTTAACTTCTAATTCACCGTAACTTCGAAGAATAGTAAGTCCCGGTGCAGCAATAATGGTTTGTTTGTCTAACCCTGACCCACAAATGTGGCCTGACCTGCAAAAGTTGTCACTCACATTTAACTCTTTGCGGCTACAAGAAACCCACACTTCATGCATAATCGATTTTGCCTGTAGGGCAGGTCAAACACAATTTACCTTTTTAAAATATGCCACGAGGCAAGAGATGGTTATTATCAATTAACTGATGGGTTTTAGAAGGAGTTTGAAAATTTCTACTCCACTATTTATGTACATTCAAATGATGACAAATATCAATAGTTCAGTAGGTGGAAAGATGCATTTGGGTTCCATAATGGCCACAAAAGGACTTTTTACCTGATAAACAATCTAAAACAGAAATATTGTGGTTTCTGAAAAAGGTGAGATCTATGAAAATTATTCATAATGCACACAGAGTCAAGTACTTTTTCAGTGCTAACAGGGTGATCACTAAGAATGTAAAAAGTTTCAGTTCCTCTACTTCTAATGTTGGTGTGGTTTGACTTTTCATTTTTTATCTTTTCATCCATTTGTTTCAATGTAATGTCAGGAAAAAGGTCAACAATTTTTCTTAAAGTTTTCTTGATCATCCTTTAAGAAACTGTTGAATTGAGAGTTAGTTCCTCCTATAAATTTTGATTAATTCTGGGGGTCCCTGTGAGGATTTTGCATCACACTGGGGCAAGGCAGTTGGAGGGCACACAGTCATAGCCATTCAAAACATAGCAACTGCCTGACATTGAACATTGGCAAAACATTCCAAAGGGCTCACGCAATAAGGAGGCATCAGCATGGCCTCCATTAACACATAAATAATAAACTTTCACTGGGGAAAAGTCAACAGGAACAATGAGTAACTTTACTAATCTGAATAACTGTATCAGAAATGCCCACTCTTTAGCAATAGTAAATGGTCAGAAATTCCCATGTGGATTTCTTTTCTGAAAGATTTTCTTGTCCCAGTCCAGAGGTACACCCAGAAAGCTACAAAAAAGACACTTCAGTGCCGTATATTACTAAAGCCATGCCAAAGACGGATGAAGTAGGTTATTGTCCATACTGGAGCCCTACAAACATCAGAATCTTTGCAAATCTGGGAAAATCTAACTATTGAAAGTGCTGAAGTATTTGCCTTGACTTACTTGTCCACAGCTTTAATTTTGCACTGAGAAATAACATAACTTTTTCTTTAGTCTACTTGTTTGACAGAACATCCCTACTCAGTAACCTTGAGTCAATATAAACATAAATGAAGAGAATTACTACTGAGAGTTATGTTTAGAAGAACACACCAGGAAAAAAAAATAACAGCAGAGAAAATGTTGAAAACCGGGAGGAATAGGCAAAAACTGAAAACGTCAAGATCCTTCCAAAAAATCTGTTCCAACATTGGTAGAATGTTTTTATGTGGTGAACTACCAATTCAAAGAAAGGGCTCCGCAGATGTAGTAGCTGGTCATTGGCGTATAATACAGCTGAAATGAGGCTCGGCCAAAGCTTTTAATTCAGTATTTGGCTGTACAGGATGATAAAATGTCACCGTCTAAATGCTCTGAAGCACAAAGAAAAAATGCCTGGAATTATTTACTTCCATATTATAAAATTTTACCACAGGTATCTGGTAATATTTTATTAAGAACATAAAGTGTATTTAAATAAATCACATCCAACGTGAAAGTACCATGCAATAAAAAAGGACAATAATGAATTCAGTATTGAATTACTGTTAACATTCAATAAAATATAATGTACATATAGCATGTGCAAATATACACATAAACATACAGTACGTATACATATATGACATATCATATATGGAAGAATATTTCAGACTATATTTTAATAAATAAGTATACAAATAAATATAATGTCTAATGTGACAATAATTTAATAGGAAAATGAAACATGAGAATAAACAATTAAATAGGTCATAAAATGTATGTTCTTTGTTGCCTTATTTATTTATACATTTCTTTAATAATTTAATCATTTATTTAAATTATTTGACACACTTATTGCAATGACTTGCAACATGATGTAAGCCTTGAAATTTAAACTGTCACTTTTGCTCATCAAGATACAAAGACTTAGTGAAAGGTTGATTTCTTCTGAATGACCCACCTTTAGTCATTGCAGACTGAAGCAACACAGTGATGAGCCACAGAATTCTCAAGGCAAGCAAATGGCAGTAGCCAGCATGCATCTGTGAGTGACTACACTTATGACCATGAGGGAGTCAATGGTGGACATGAGATATGCAAGATGTTACAGAATTACTGTGCAAAATGCATACTCAGGAAGCTCTGAAGTCATCGCCCTCTAAGAAGTCTGCATCTGGAGCTATAAATGTTGCACTTGTTGGCTGAACATCTACAATCATTCTCCCGACTACTTACTCAAATCCTGAAAGACGATGAAGCATTTGAAAAACAGAGCACCGTCCTCATAACTTTCATGTGTGAAAGTGATACTTTAAAAACTCAAGGCTTATTTCTTGTTGTGTGTGCTGCTGTGGAAATAAATAATTAAATAACTACATAAAGAGATATATAAAAACACGTACATGGATTTTGTGACACATTTAATTATTGATCTTCACACACCATTCTATTATTATTTATATATTGTCACATTACACAATGTCCTGAATATTTGTATTTTTAATTAAATTTTAATTAAAATAGTATGATATATATATATATATATATATATATATATATATATATATATATATATATAGATATATATATATAATTATACACACACACATATTCATTACTGAGATTTTATCAATATATAGACTAGATGCCACACTATGAGAAAACCCTTACACGATAGTCCATCTATAAATTTACACTATAAATAATTTCCCAAGCCTTCCACATATTACAAAAATAAATAAAATCCTACAATTTTCACTTTTAACCATCATTCCTGTAATTAACCATAGCTGGATGTAGGCTTTGTTCAGTAAAGGTGATCTGCTAGAGCCTGAGACCAGGCAAATGCGATGCAGCATGTGTTGTCTTCCAATTCATTTATAAATGGCATAATTAAGTGTGAGTCAAGTTCAACCACAGCACTGAAAAGGCAGAAATGTACTATAGAAACAGATTAATGGAATTGGTAACATTTTAAGTTGAATGTGCATTGTTCTCTAGTCTTCTCTTTCTCCATCTTTCTCTCATAGTTTGCTCCCTGACTCATTCTCTCAATACAGCAGTCTGAATACTCTACTTAGGTTCAATGTAATTTAACAGCAAAACTGTCACTACTATTTAAGATAAAATGAAATGCACTTTATTATAGAAACTAGAAGCATTTTCAGAACAGACAAAAATCAAAAGGCATTTTAAACAAGATACAGTGTAATCCATTTAGCCAGGAAAAGTACTCAGTGCCATAGATAACTGCTTCAAATACAGTACCTAATATACAATTGTAATGCATGCACACCATACCCCACCTCTGTCTCATGGCTTCCAGGTGCACAGCCTCTGGTAGGCTAAAACACCGTACTCAAGTAAAAGACGACACAGGAGTCTGGTCCAAAACTTTGGCATAAGAATTGACTACATAGGGCTATATTCATCAGGCCTAGTAGTAAGGCGACTTCTTGAATGAAACACGGCCTACATCAACCATCAGCCTGTCCTTCAGAAATTAAGCCAAGCATTTCCAGTCTATCATCCAGCTCTAGTTAAAGAGTTTACTAAGGGATAAATGTGATAAGTAAAACTATGAGTAGATGGCACGTCAAGGTCCAAAGACAGTTACTGCAGCAAATAATTCCACACTTAAGTTTATGACCACGTACTCCAATGGTATATCTCTTTAAAGGTGATAAAAAGTATGTGGTTCTGCATCCCCCACTGCATGACATTGAACGATTTGTTTTCACACACTTGGCAATAAGTCAAAACCTTCGAATGACAGTGTTAGACTTTACCAAAGGCACATCCTATCTTCTGTCTTTATGGTATTCATGTAGAAGCTATCAAGGGACAGCTAGGGTTTGTAGTGTATACAGCTGGATGTAAGCCTATGGGCTAATGTCTGATTTTGGCCTTACCAGATTATGATCTTAGGTTTAAACTAGAAGAGTTTTCAACTGAGTACAATGCAGATTTGGGATGAGAATATGCACCTCCAAATCTGACGTCGTGGTCCTCTCCCAGAAAAGTGTGTCACAATCCCTGCATGTAAGAGACTAGTAACTGTCCCAAATAGAAGAGTTCAAGCATATCATTGTTATTTACAAGAGATGGTGGAGGAGACAGTTAAGTTGAAGAGTGGATTGGTTCAGGGAACACGGTTGTACTACACCATGGTGGTAAAGCTGGAGCCAAGTTCACAAATGAACCTTTAAATTTACCAATCAGTCAACACCTCCATCCTTCTCTTGGTTCATGAGCTCTGGGGTAGTGACTGAAAGCACTGATCTGAGTAAAAGAAGCTAAAATTAGGATCCTGTGCAGGGTTGCTGGGCTCTACTTCTGTGACAGGGTGAGGAGGATGGTAATATGGGAGAACCATGGACTGCAATTCCCGTGGATGGAGAAAAATCAGCTAGGGCAGTACAGGCATGTACTTGGGATGTCCTCTCTCTCTGGGGGTGAATTGGGTATGGCCTGCTGTGAGAAGATCAAGGGGCAGACCTTGGATAGACTTAAAGGATTACATCTAGACATCCTAAAGTGCCCCATCTAGGTATTCTCCAGGAAAGGCTAGAGGAAATTGGTGGCGACAGAATGGCCATGTCAGCCCAGCTCAGCATGTTGTTACCACAAACCTCACCAGAAAAACAGGATGGAAATGATGATGATGACATTTAAAGCACATCTTGCGGTCATTTGACTTCTAGACTCAAAATATCAACATTTTAAAGTCTATAAAACACAAAGATGTACTAAACAGAACGTGAAGAGGCTGTTGCTTTTAATACATGGACTTACATAAAATGCAGGAATTCAAACGGAATACTTAAGATTCAAAGTAGGATTTCTTAAGTCGCTACACCACACTTTTGGCCACGGCAGTCCTTACAATGGGTATGCAAAACCTACTAATGTTACATCACCAACAAAGTAGATCTATCAGCAAACACACATTCAACATAAACAGACTGATTTGCTTACATTAAACCTACCTTTGCCAACCATAGCAGGAACATATTATAGAAACTCAGAGAAACAACTATAAAATGTGCTTTATTTTACCATTTCCTTTAGGCTCCCCGTTCAAAAATGGCTGAAGTCCTCTCAAAAGTAATTTAGTACAAGGATGTCATAAGAATTCTACCTAACTGAACTTCCAAAGATGATCTACCCATAATTGTCGACCAATTTTTCTTTTAAGCCTCAATTTGCTATAACTCATAAAATAATCACAACCAACGTAAGTATAAAAACATAGGGAGTACAATGAAATTCTTTATAAGTTTTAAATCAGTGGTTGAGGTTTTGAATTGTGTGAATGAGTTCCTGTCGAAAATTATTTTCTTTCTTTGGCATGATATATATAAATTGTTTTAGTCTTCCTTAATGGTATTTTAATCATTCTTTCATAGGGGAAGAATGCTAACAAATTTATGAAGGTCATCCTGTTCAGCTGAATTCTTAAGTTTTAATCTATTTTTTGGTCATTCAAAGCCTTTCATGAGAAGCATTTTTTTTTTCTGTTTCAAAATTTTGCTGAAATGGCAGACTCTATAAATCACAGTTCTCTTTTCCTACTGTTCTTCATTTCTATCCCAGTGTAACCTGACCTGACCTTGGTGCTCAATGAATTCTGGCTTTTGTGTGAAACCCACCCAGAGCTTTCCCTTGCCTTATACCTAAAACTACTGAGATAAGCACCTGCTTCTCCATCCTATAATTACAATATTACAATACATTTCCATGTAGTTTCATTTCCATGTTGTTCTTCCACTTGAGTAGGGGGGTCTGATTCGGCTCTGTTACCCAACAGACCTGTGATTATATAAGAGGGCTCACAAAAAGAATTAAGGAATAAATGAATGTATGAATTTGGTGCATTCCTTGACATAAATTAGCAGTTAAAATAGCAAAGATGGGTTCCCTTTTTTTGTCATTTTTATGTATTTTTTATCATGTATCTATCTATCTATCTATCTATCTATCTATCTATCTATCTATCTATCTATCTATCTATCTATCTATCTATCTATCTATCTATCTCTATCATGAATCATGCACTTTCATGAGCCCATTATTTATTGAATTGTGAACAAACATGTAAAAGCTTCAGTTTTTTTTCTCAATCTCTAAATCACACACAGACAGCATAAATGTTTATTTCCAGAAATGTTATTATACAGTATTCTGAAAAGTCACACATAGATGGGTTTTAGAATCATGCAGACTTTAATTATAAGCCATTTCATTATTGTAGGTTAAAACAAACAAGTTTCACGGAAAGTTCTATTTGACTGGCATATGTAATTATATTATATGTAATTATAGTAATGCATTTAAAGAAATCTTTAATATCATATATATAGATAGATAGATAGATAGATAGATAGATAGATAGATAGATAGATAGATAGATAGATAGATAGATAGATAGATAGATAGATAGATAGATAGATAGATAGATAGATAGATAGATAGATAGATACTTTATTAATCCCAATGGGAAATTCATCATATGATGAAACTTTAAAATTTTAAAATAACCCTGAAAGGTCTGTGAAACAAAAGAACATCTGAACCTTGTCCTCCATCACTAGAAGACGCACAATTCTCTCAGTCTAATTAATTGTTACAGCGCTACTGAAAGCAGGGTACTGTAATAATGTGTGGTTTAAAGGTTACTGCAATAATGCGTGGTTTAAAAAACTAATTCATTAAGGAAGAACTATCTAAAAATATATCGTATCTGAACCATCTGTCAGGATTTCGAGTAAAGCACTTCTCTGGACTACAGGCAGCTTCTGTCATCGGCTCAAGTGGATAAACCTTCCTCTATTCTTTATGACTGCATGTAACACCCATTGCCAGTTAGAATTTCAGGCAGACTCATTAGGCAGTCAGGATTGGATTTAATTCTTGCCACTGTTGAAAAACTGGCAAATGCATTCACACTCCTCATATACAAGTATGGGAAAAAAGAATCCCCACTCTGCAAATGACAGCTAAAAATACGTTATCATGTTGAGTGTATGTGAACACACAAATTGTTTTTTTTTATTCCATCATGGTGATCTTATGCTTGTGTGCAGCTGCTCGTACATGTAAACCCATTCCAGGAAGCTCCCAATACACGTTTTTTTGTGCTGATGCTACTTCCAGAGCCTGTTTGGAACCCTGTTGTGAATGATGCAATAGAGGATATGTGATTGTTATGTGCTATGTGCTTCAGCACTCAGCAGGCCAGCTCTGTGAGTTTGCATGGTTTACCACCTCATGGCTATGCTACTGTTGCTCCTAGACATTTCCACTTTACAATAACAAAACTTGTACTAGAATGGGACAGATCTAGCAGTGTAGAAATTTCATGTATTGACTAGTGACAAAGGTGGCATCCTTTGACACTGGCGTATTTAAAATTACTGAACTCTTCAGTACGACCCATTTTACTGCCAATTTGAGATTATGCGGTTATGAGCTTGATTTTATGCGCCTGTTAACAGTGTGTGCAGCTGAAACACCTGAACTCTGTAATATGGAGTGGTGTCCACATACTTTTGACATTATAGCATACTTCTCCCTAAGGTCTATGAAACTTTTTACTAAAAAGAGTTTGGAAAAATATTCCTCATTTCTGTTACAATGATCAGTTTCTTTTTTTGCTTATGAAGGAGACAGTATGGTCCAATAAAAGTGGCTTTGTTTTCACTTGAGGTTTAGGAAAAGGTATGTCCTGTAGATCAAAGTTGTTTTGCCATTTACAAAAGTAGTGATTTACAATTGCCACAAAAGGTCACAACAAAAGCACGCAGAAAGTCTCATCATGGATCTGGTACAAGCATCAAATAAGCGGCTCATGCTGAAGCTACAGCTAAAGAGTAATATTCATCATCTTTATTTTTTATTAGTAGATGGCTTTATCCAAGGCAACTTACAAACATCTGGTTTAATATAATTTACTATTTTTGAGACCCTGACAAGATGCTGACAATGCCATCTACATTTCCCACTTGGGACAAATTAAGTTCCGTCTATCTATCTGTCTCTCGGCCTAAAAATCCTGAAGTGGCTACACTGACTTAAGGAATGCAGGGCTGATGGCTTTATGTCTCTTTTACCTAAATGGACTTCTCAGGAAACACACTGTGGTCCTGACTACCGTTCCAGTAGGTCCCTATGTAGTCATTCCAAGAGAGACGCCTGAAGCTGCAAAAGTCATTTTACGTCTCAGGAGGCTACAGTAGCCAAGTTTTTTCAAATGGAGGATGATAAATCATTTAGGATTCTAAATGACTTTTGCAGTTAGTCCCCAACCCCCAAGTGGTACTTTGCATCCTAAAATGCATCTGTGGGTTTTCAAGAAGAGGTATCTTGAGTCAGCAGAATTCTGACAAAAAAGTGGAATCCCTTGAAATTGAAAAGATGCAGACTGTGACTTAAATTACCGCATATTTTCTTTTTACATTTTCCATACCCACTTATTCGATTCAGCATCATATGGTGCTGGGGCTGGTATAATTAAATACAAACCTGGAGAAAACGGTGGATGGTGTACCAATCCATAACAAGCCTCACTCACACATTGATCCACAATCGCCAGTTTTAAAATGGACATTAAGCTGACATGAACAGCAACATTCAGACTGACTCAGGGACACAGTAACACAGAGATAAGAAAAAAACAGAAACTGCCAATGAAGAAATTGAAAAAAATGATTGCAAAGACAGAAAGAGAGAAGAGCAAAATGTAATGAAGGAAAAAAAAATCTCCTGGGTGATATAATTTTGGCCTAAAACTTGTGTAGTCTAAGACCAGCTGGCCACCCATCCTCTTTTTGCTTCTTACTAAATAACATCAGAATGTCCAAAGTAAACAGTGAAGTGTAAAATGTCGTGAAAAGGCTCAGTGCTGGAAGCTGGCTTAACACTAAGGTCAGGATGTGGGAATGCTGCTGGGCCATCTGCACCTAGGCTTTGTCCATCTCAGTGAAGACTTCTCCTGGCTTAAGATAAACGTGCTGCCTAGGTACCAATGATCAAGAAATGTACAAAATATTACAAAGCTAGTTACTAAATGAAGTCTTCTAGAGGCTAATGCTGCACTTAGATGTGTATTAGTATGGACTGCGCGTTTTAAAAATGAAAGATAAGCTAATTTTTTCCACAGCTATTTCTTTGTAAGTCTACAAACGTAAGATGAATACGCTAATGCTGTGTTCTCATGACTAACAAATCCATTATGTTTTACTGTGTATGTTGCCTTTCATTATAATTACCAACCTTAATGCACTTTGACATTGACATTATGATGGTGCTTTACCATTTGATCGTGTGTTGAAATAAACATGTTGATGCACATCAAATGTCAAAAACGGCGTGATTTTAGCTTTTATTTTGTAACACATTCATTTACACAAAAACTTAAAAGATGCTCTGTGGAGCCTGGCATTAGTCAATAAGGCTGTGCATGATACACTGGAGAGAATCTGATCACACAAATGCATGTATTAAGAGTTAGGTTCTACCTATCTTTCAATTTTATTACTGGGCGGCAAATATACAAGCTATAAAAACCTGGAAATTGACACAAACAGATGAACAGACACAGGCTTGGTCTGCAATAGAAATAAAATCCTGCAGTACTTCTTTATATTCCTTGCTTTGCACCCAAATAAATACAAGTTATTGCCAATATACTAACAACTCAATTGTACTTCACTCACTCAGAATATGGAACCAATGTAGGAAGTATTTTAAAATAGAGAAGCTTTTATCTGTGTCACCTTTGCACAAGAATCACGTTTTTCCACCCTCTGAAACTTACATGGTTTTTAATGTTTGGAAAACATTTGGGATTAAATCACTTAGACATCTGTACATAGACAACATCTTTGCATCCTATGAACAATTACACTCCAAATTTAACTTTCCAGCAACACATTTCTTTCACTACCTTCAAATTCGAAACTTTGCTAAACAAAACCTGCTCAATTTCCCTCACCTCCCATCTAACTCTATTCCAGAAAAAATATCAATCAGTCTTGAGGACTCAGACAGCATTTCTGCAATATATAAACAAATTTTAAAGTCCCTCCCATTCAAAGATCCCAGAGTACAGTGGGAAAAGGATCTCAGAAAAGGAGTGGAAGGTAGCAATGCATAGAATTCATTCAAGCTCCATATGTGCTAAGCATAAAATTATCCAACTTAAAATTATATATCAAACACATCTCTGTCATATAAAATTGTCCAAAATGTTTCCAGGGCAAGATCCAACCTGCGAACGCTGCAATCAAGCTCTGGCCTCACTGGGTCACATGTTTTGGGCCTGCGCCAAATTAACATCATTCTGGACCAAAATCTTTAAATGCCTGTTAGACAGCCTTGGTGTCACAATGATTCCTAAACCACTAACAGCTGTGTTTGGTAAATTCCCAGATGGGCTTACAGTGGAGAAGGACAAACAAACTGTAATGGCTTTTACTTCACTACTATCACGTAGACTTATCTCGCTCAACCAGAAGAATCCTAACCTCTTTTAAGTCAGTGAGTAACTAATGTTATATATTATCTAAAATTGGAAAAAATCAAATTCTCACTTAGAGGAGCTGTACAAAACTTTTTCAAAACTTCAAAATTTTAGAATAAGCACTTAAATTGAGGAAGCGGATTTTCTCCCCTCTTTTTTAAATCTATTTATTTTTATTCATTTATTTATTTACATATTTTTACTATTGATAAAGTTTTGCTCTGCTGGCCTGGCTCTCTTTCTCATGGGTGGGAGATGATTCGTTTCAAACCTAGTTTTGTTAAACTTGACTTGCTTGTGTGGATTGTTGTTTGATTCTAATAAAATTAATAAAATGTTAAAAAAAAAACTTAAAAGATGCTGTGTGGAGCTTGGCATTAGTCAATATGGCTGTGCATGACACACTGGAGAGCATCCGATCACACAAATGCATCTATTAAGAGTGAATTCAGTTTAGTACCAAAACACCTTAGCTACTGAAAAAAATGGATTGCAAGTAAACTCTTGATAAACTACATTAAAATACCATAAAAAATACAAAACCATTTATAACAGTGTTTTGCTAAAGAGATCTACTCTGAAAGATGCACTGGCTCCTGTAACCCAAATTGAAGTTAAACGAGGAATAAAAAACCTACTTGAATTCAAATAAAGATAGCCTTGTGGCAATGAGTCATGGACTTTGTGCATCTTCTCCAGGTTCCTCTGGTTTTGTCCTTGTTAAAGGCATACAGATTATGGTGACTCCTCTGATTGAACTTTTCAGCAGCGGGTCTTTCCTCAAATATCCCAAACAGCTTCTGTGTTTGGTTAATTGGAGCTTACAGGAGCGTATTATATATACTTCAGATAGACTTCTCAACAAAACAGAGGTAGGTAGGTAGGTAGATAGGAAGAAATCTGGCTTTTTAACAGAAGCTCTTGAAGTCTTACCTGATGCACCATGTGCACTAAACTTTTCAACTTTGAGGTTTTCATGCTAAAATAAGTTTTCAATGTCCATGGCGCATCAGGTAAGATAAATTGAATTTGACATATGGACTTGCTCTGTCTCTTACCAAAATCAGTATTAATACTCAAAGTCTCTTTTATATAATTTTCTCAGATGTGTAGAAATTACAATTTTTTCTTCAAAATGCTCATTTTCAAATACACTACACATCTTCAATTTACAGCATTAGAAATTTGGATTGGGACATTGAAAGTCATAGAGTGTGAGAAAATCAACGATTTTATATTATGTTAAATGCAGCTGTTTTAGCCAAAGTAAGTTTCATAAACAGAGAATGCATTGTGCTGTTCAAGTGTCCTCGTGTTCCCGAAGTCGGATTTCACCAGGCATGTTTCACTCGGCCATTTGCCACACTATAAGAAGATATTTTGCTCCAGATGATTAGCAGAGGCGTGTGAACTTTTGCAGGTGCACAATTAGTTGCACCCAGTGGTCATCCATTTAACCTTAGCAATTCTGAGATTCAACCAACACCTGCTCAAATCATCTGTTTCTGGAAACCCCATGAAGCAAGCTAGTCTCCCCACCCCTTAAAACAGCAAAATTTGTGACCAATTAAAGACATATTGTCTATCATCCATATGATTCAGGCATTGTTGTTTTCCATATTAAAAATCTGCTGTTTTATTACACTTGCAAAACATACATTTATATGCACACATGCATAAAAAATAAGGTATAAATTTGAAATGCAAGGGAAGAAAAAAATTTCCGGAATATAATTGAGCAATGTCCGGCATATGACCAGTCAAGCATTTGCCTTAAAAGGCAGAAGGCAACAGCTGTTTAAAAGCACAGATGTTCTGACCACAATTTTTGTAGGTTAATTAAAGTCAGAGTTTGTATTTTTACAGCCAACATCTTGGTTATATTTTATTTTATTTTTTTTTCAATGACCATAACTTTACATTTACAGCTCCAGGCCCTAATAACGCATATGTTTGCAACATTAGGTGGGCCCTGCTGTGTTAACGGGATGGAGATTAATAACAGGGCAAACAGCCTTGAACTATGTAGCTGAGCTGCTCGTGAAGCACACATCTAAAGACTCAATGCTAAGACGCCTTTGAGAGTTCTTGTGTGTTAATGACTATAAATAGTTTGAGAAACATCATCAACAGAGGAAGAGTTTCTGCTCAGCAATCTAGACAGCCATGGCAAAATTTTATCATTACCATGTGCTCACATCTTGATTCAATATAAAAAAGGTAATATCAGTTTTCTTAACAAATACATATGGAAATATCCTCGTTCTGGGAGACGATTTGAGGAAAATCTGTGGTGAAAAGATAAAAAAAAAAAAACTCTACAAGGATCAGATCTGAGACAACTCTTAATCTGCCCATCTGCATCCTCAGCTGTACCAAATGCTAACTGTTAAAGACAAGGACCATTCTTCCTGAAAAGAAAAAAAAAAACAAAAAAACAATGTCATGCATATGGCTCAGATTAAGTGAAAATATGTGGTGTGATAGAGAGAGAGGCAAACATATACATGTTTTTATGTTCCCTCTTAAAAAACTGCAAACACCTACTACAAGGAGGATAAGGACACAATCAAGGGGAAACGGGTCTCGCCCTAGTTGGCATGTCAGAAAAATCCTTTGTCACCTTGATGTACGATGTGATCACTTTATGAGTGTTGTTACTTCAATTGTTACTCTCACATGAACTCTACACAGAGTGCCTTGAGATAATATTCAGTAGGAGAGAGACTGGGAGCATGTAGTGATAGCGTGTTGCCGTACCCATCACATGATAGCGTGTTGCCGTACCCATCACATGACGATCCACCTGGATTAGGATCTGAGTGCAGCGGATGACACCTCAGCACCACACTGGAACAGTGCAAGGTTTTTTTTTATGGTGGCTGGAGTGCCAATCCTGCCACCAACCCCCAAGTTTTCCCTGTAAATTTGCAGATTAACGTCATACCCAGGATGAAGCAATTGCAGGTTATAAGCCTTGTTCAAGTGGCCCAGCAGAGTAGAGTCACTTCTGGCATTTACAGGATTCGAACCGGCAACCTTCTGATTCCAGCGTAGATCTCTAGCCTCAGAGCCACCACTCCACTCAATAAGAGAGAGACTTTATTTGATAAAGGTCCACATGTAACTAAAAGTCACATTGACAGCTTCTGCTTAAAGGAATTCTTTTATACAATACTCTTATGACTTTCACACAGACTGAATTTCAAGACTGGACATGAAAGATGTGTAGAGAGTGTTTTACTGCCTTCTTTCATCCCTTGCTGGTAAAGACCACTCGGGGAATCCATGTGTGTCTCCACAGGGGAGGTCCACTCACACAAACAAAATTTTATTTTTGCCTTCATAACCAAAAAAGACAGCCAGTTTGTACACAACCAGACAAAAAGCAGATGGTACTTTGCAGCATTCATTACAGTTTCCGTCTGTTCTGTTTATAAATGCTTGAACTAAAACACAGACTTGCTTTAAACAATTATGACTTCCTCTGATGACCTACATCGCTTGGTCAGGATGTCCCCAGTTCTATAACTAACATGGCCAGATCAAGTGATGCACATTTTGTAAGCAGCAGCTCTCCTCAAACTGGCTTGAAAACAGAGTACTTCTGTTGAGCCCAATCATGCTTTACTTGTACTTTCCTTTATATGCTGCAGTCCACTTTACAGAGAACATTCAACCTTAATCAACCTGTTGGATTCTTCTTTCCAGGAAGAAAAGTCACAGAAGTTGTAGTACAATATGCAAATTTCAGGCTTGCTTTTTGGGGAAAAAATGTTCACCCTCTCATCCATTCATTTGCTGTAGCATCAGCTGTTAGGAAGGAACAACACACCTATGCCAGTTGCCAATGACCCTAAAAAGAATTCAAAAACTATCTACAAAATAATGTAACACTGACAATAAACCAGATGACATTCAGCTACAAACTTCCTCAAAACACATTTAGCAAATATGTCTGCTCCAAACAAAACTTTTAAACAAAGCAAGCATGAATATATAGATAAAGAAATAACATAACTAAATAAAAAAACAAATCAGAATTTGTGTTGGTCAGCCACCTAATTCTGTTACCAAGTGTGAGCACCAGCAGTGGTGCCCATACCAAGTCACATTCAAAAATGTCTTCATGTTAGCCCAGTTTAGAGTCACCAGTTAACCTGAAGTGCATGATTGTAGGCTATATGAAGAAAACTGCAGGAAAAAAAGAAAAAGTCATGTAGATACAACGAGCGTATGTAGAATGCATACAGAGAGTGACACCATTGGGGTTTAGACCCAAGTTATGATCTCAGCTGCACCATGTCCCCGACATTTGAAATTTCAAACAATGAATTTATCTGTTTTCTTCTTTTTAAATGACTGTAAAATGCAGAGGATTGAGGACTCAAACCTGTTCCTGCAGCATCAAGAATTAGCCAGATGACAACAACAACAACAACCCTGGATGGAGTGTCAGTCACCAAGGACACTCAGACATGCAAATTTAAAGTTACAAATTAACTAAATAACTTAATAGGGAAAAGGGAGGAAGGTGGAGTGCCTACAGATTATCCATACAGACCCAGGGAGAACATGCAAGCTGAACAGAGACGCTAACTGGCCCAAACATATATATATACATATATATATATATATATATATATATATATATATATATATATATGTATATATATACATATATATATATATATATATACATATATATATATATATATACATATACATATATATATATATATACATATATATATATATATATATATATATATATATATACATATATATATATATATATATATATATATATATACATACACAATATATGTAATTATTGAAACTATCCATCCATCCATCCATTATCCAACTATATCCTAACTACAGGGTCACGGGGGTCTGCTGTAGCCAATCCCAGCCAACACAGGGCACAAGGCAGGAAACAAACCCCAGGTAACCCCACCACAGGTTACACACACACACCAAGCACACACTAAGGACAATTTCATATTGCCAATGCACCAAACCCTCATGTCTTTGGACTGTAGGAGGAAACACACGCAGACACGGGGAGAACATGCAAACTCCATGCAAGGAGGACCTGGGAAGCGAACCTGGGTCTCCGTACAGCGAGGCAGCAGTGCTACCACTGCACCACCGTGCCGCCCTTATTAAAACTATATATATATTATACATAATGTTTAGAATATATTATTTATATATTTATATTATATTAACTATTTATATAACGTAATGTATATAATGTAAGATACAAAAATGTATATATATATATATATTTTTTTTTTGTACGTTACTCACCACATGTAGTCTGTAGTGATAAGCTTGATCCTGTGTGGACACATATCCTCGGTGTGCACTGCTCTAATTTTCCACATGTATTTATTTAACAATATTATAGGAACAAATGCATGCTCTTTTGCCTGTTTTGAGCATACAACTGGATGATTTGACGTGTAGATTATGTAATGTGAGATTTTTTTCCCATGGATGTTATTGTTTGCTGTGTTCCAATGTTGGTTTTAATTGACATCCATTCAATCAGAAAATTTGTGATTTCTATTCTCATTGATAATATGAGATTACATTTTTTCTCTCCCATCACTATAAATCACACAAGGTCTTGTAAGTAACACGTAAAAAAAATAATATTTTTGGGTAGACTATTCCCTTAATTATTGCACTTCTTTAGCTCCCAATTTTTTAAATAACGTATTGAAATCTCTATGAGCTTACAATGAAATCGATTTTTATTACTTTAACATAAGAAGGCAAGATATTTGCGAAAATTTTACTTCAGTACTCCAGCTGAGAGCATTCACTGCAAGCTTCGATAAGAGACCACCAAAACAAGCATCGATTTATGTGCTTTAGGATTAGAATAATCCTTGGCTAAACAACATTCATCTGTGATGTTTGTTGTGAAGTCTTGTTTACAAAAAAAAAAAAATATTCAGCTTCATTTGGAAAATATAACAAGACCACAGAACTATAAATAATTGGAACGGATTGTAATCTAAACTAAATTATAAGAAAAAAAAAAAAATAAGAGAAGCAGATAGAGAATTAGAAGCCATCTCTGTACACTTTCACTGTTGCTGTAGGCCCAGTCTTTCAGGGCCAGATGTATAATGTATATGCCTAGAGACAACCATGATTGAAATCTGCATAAAAACTGGGTGGAGATAATTAGATGTCTTGCTGGGTGTCACATGGCTAAACCAATCCAACACTTCATGAAGGTGGAGCCTAAATTTAGGGGTGGGGATTTTGAGCTAAAAGGTCAGAGATGCTCTTGTTAACCTGGTCCAACAGACAGAAAGCTTCTGATTTTGATAAACTGTCTATAGCCAAACCCTCTCCTAAAAATAACCACTATAAAACATATAAATGTGTGTTGCATATGCAGAGAGCACATTGCATGTGTTTAAAATAAACATACAGTAACCCACTGCAAGTGAAAAACCTTTCTGTAACGTCAGATTATACTTTGACATTCAAAGACATTAATAAGTTAATAATTAATTAAACTGAACCATACATTGTTGCAGGTGCTGAGTGTGCTCTCTGTTGTTCAGTTTTTATGATAGTGTTGGAGTCAATGTAAGAATGAAAGAATTGACAGCCAAGTTTGTTAAAATATGAACTGCAAAATATGCATTCAAATAAGCAACAGTAGGACCGTGGCTGAGCCTGTGCTGTGGAATAAAGGCAAGCAGCTGGGAAGAGGCCTCAGGCCGAACAAGCAGATATCACCCTTGGGGCAGGTTCGCTCCGGCTGAGTGCCCAGGTAGCAGGGGCGACCAACCAATCCAAGTGACTCCTGTTGAACACCGAGGAATAGTGATCTGAGAAGGGAACAGGGCCTGCAGGGTTCCCTGCTGTATACCTAAGGATGGTGTCAGGAACTCAAGCCAGATGGAAGGATGAGTGCGCTTGCCTGTGGACATCACCCCTAGCTGACGAGACCTTAAAAGGTGAGCAGAAGAGGGGGACAGTTTTAGAGAGATGCACCGAGGTTCAAGATAATTTTTATGGAGAGATCTGGACTCTACTTTAACCTTTCAATTTTAAACTAATTATAGATTATTAATTTATGTCATTTTAAACTCTACCATGGACACTGTTTTTATTAAGGATAATTTATTGACTAATCTATTTAAAGAAAATTACACTGCACTTTATTTGATTTTTGAACACTTTGATTGTTAAATAAAAGCACTGCACAATTTTGCACCTACCCTTGCTGTGCTGTGTGTCCTGATAGGTCAGCCCATCCTCAATTTATGACTATAGATGTACCACGTTCAAGGAGGGGGTCCCAGCTGTGGACAACCCAGTACATTATATATAAATTAATCATTAAGCTTCAGTTACCTTGTGCTACTGAGCTCCTGAATTGATGACAGCAATATTTGCTTCTTTTTTTTTTCTCAGTGTCAAGTCTTTTGTCCAGTTTCATTTACTCTCTCCCTGTCTTTTCACATTTATTTTATGTATTTGTCTAATACATGTGAAGAAATTGTTTTTTTGGTGGGACACTACATTGCAACTCCGACTGTTTAAAGTGCATGGACAGGAGAGAATTAGGGGTGGTTTTGTTAGGAAGAAACTACGTTGGCATAGCCTTTTCAGCGGTGGATTTTATCTCTATTTACTGCAGGTCTTTTAGCAAGTTACCCCAAGACGCGTATTCTAGTTCAAGAATCATGTCTGTTCCTGCAAGACTATTGAATGCCACATATTCCATGTTAATCCCTCCTCATAACCACATAAAATGGCATATTTCAGATAGACAAATGTTTAAGCCTGGAGGTTACCCTGTTGCATACAGGTTGCCACTCACAGGTTGGATTTCCTTGAAAGTTATCTTTTGGACTATACATTCCCTACAAGAATAAAGCTCTGCTTTATTCTCCTCCTATGATGCCCATGGCAATATCATTTTTTGAATGTGCTATCAGTAGTTTTATGTTGAAATCTGTTAACAAGATCACTTAGGAGCAACATGCCCCTGCTCATAGCGACGGAAGCCCTGAAAGCAAGTCTACAGACTGTGTGTGCTTCCTGCCAAGAGTCGCCTGTGATACTATCATCTCAGCATGAAATGAAAGGAATGATCCTACCTGTTGCCATCTAAAAGTGAGTGTAAAAGCAGAAAATCCTGAAAAGAAGGTTAAGGCACGTTTACAGCAAGGTGAGAGGAAAAAAAATGTGAACTTTCAATAAAGTAGAATCATTTTTTGGTGCACTTAATCATAGTTAGCCTCTCAATTGGTTGTGATATAGGATAGGGCAGTTTGCAACAGAATGTTTCAGATTCATGATTATACAAAGCCGCTGAAACATCATCAAAGCAAACTGAGGGAGGACTTGCAGCACAGGAGATTAAAAGAGATTTTAAATTCCTTTGGCCTTTCACATCACTGGGGAAAAAAAGAAAAGAGAGACGGGCAACTGTCTAATCTTGAGAGGAATGTTGCAGGCAAATCATCCCCCTTCATCTCAAAGCTTCAGCGGAGATGTGTTACTCCAATTTATCACAGGCAGAAGGAAAACATTTTCAGAAGGGGATGCTACAAGGGTCCAACTTTGGAAAAAATAACTTTCCTTTTTTTTTGCCTGCTAAGGAGAGCACAACAGGTTTCATTGAGATAGTGCTCGAGTGCTCCCAGTCGGCAAACAGGCGTCTGTTTGGACAGTTTCTGTAGCCTCTCTGCTCGTCAGACAAATGCCAGCATTCCGGCTCGCTCTCACAACACTGCCTGGAATTGGCCGCAACGGGCACAAGCTGCTCTTTGTCTCTGAGGCTCAGCATGCAGTGCAGCAGGCCATTTCAGTACATAATAAAGTCATTTACAGCGCTGCAGCCCTTGTGGGATCGTATGAGAGAAGAAAGAGAGGTAAATGTAGAAATACAGTGTAGAGAATCACATAAAGCAGATTTCAGGTTGACACATGGCCATGACCCGACTCTCCTTTATAACACAATAATGTGTGATGACCGTGACAAATCAAAATTCCACAAGTGCCACCATACAGCTCAGCAGTAAAATGTCATAATACATCCATCTTGTTGTGGATTTTATGACTAAAACATATTAAACAAATATACTTTTCACAGCACTGTTACCTGCACTTTTATGAAGAACCTGAATATTATCAATAAGCTAATGTGAATGACCCGATTTCCAACCGCAGTGCTCTCAAAAATGACCATCACTGAGTGATCGCATTTTGATATACCTTTCATTTGAACGGACACCTCATTCATTATGGTGAGCACCTGACAGGAAAAGGTCAAATGATATGTTTGGAAATCTGGGTGTGTTTTAGGATAATTAGCCATCAAAATGGAGCCTCTGTTACATGGCTGGTTCTTGGTAGTACAGTTGTGAGCACTGCTCCTTCATAGCTCCAGAGACCTGGGTTCGTTTTACAGCATGATCACTGTCTGTGAGAAATTCGTACAACTTTTACATTTTCTGCAATGGTCGGCGCTAAGGTTGTCAGTTTTTCTCATGTTTTTATGAGTTTACTTCTTGTACACCATTCAGGGTTGCAGATGAGCTTCATCCTATCCTGGTGCAAGTAATAAAATTATCCTGGATCACGTACCTGTCCTTTGAATGGTCCGCTCACCCACAGACCCACGCAGGGATAATTTAGAATCGCCGACTAACCTAACTTGAAGGTCTCTGTGGATAAGGGATGATGCAGGATGAAAACCAATCTACCTGATGGGAAATATGGAAGACTATTGTTAGACTGGTACTAAAATGTTGACTATGGTATCAATAGCAGGTTTTGGAATACTTTACCACATACCAAAACAACACTGACGCAAATAAAGGGAAACTACAATCCCTCTTCTCCTCCTCTGTCTCACTATAGCTTCCTTTCTCCACTGTGCAATTGCATGACTCACCACCTTGCTGCACTACGCAAATCAATACAAGGAGCACATTGGAGTCTCCAGTGCATTTATACTAATATATCAGGGGGTTAGAATTAATGTCTGATGTGATAATACTAAGAAATGACTGAGAGCGTACCATTTACTACTGGGGCCAAAACAACAAAATTCTGTACAGTGCCATTTAAAAATGTGGGGTTTTTTTGGTACATTTTCAGTAATAGTATACAGTACTGCTAAATTCTATTGCAGAGACAAGGACAAAAGCCTAAAATTAGTTCATTATGAGGAAGAGTGAGTGTTAAGCACTCAAGAGTGTCTTTTGGCAGGATGTCATCCCACCCAGAGTTAGTTCCTGTCTGGCATCTAATGTGGCAGGAACAGGCACTAATATTTCAAACCTGTAATGGAAAAATGGCCTCTGAAAAATAATGAATAACATTACTGAAAGCAGAGCCGATCATTCCATTAGGCAACATAGGCAGCCTGAGGTGCACCATTTATGAAAGGTAAGGGTTACGGGCTCCAGACACCAAAGATCAAACTCTGATGATACTAAGTGGGTGCCGTTTAAGAAAGTAGAAGTGAGCATGCTCCTTAAAGTCCATGGTATATACACAAGGGGGAGCTGTTTGTGCTACTAAAGGGGTGTGCCTTCCATACACTGAGGGGAACCCTCCAGTTGTTGAGAAATAATAATACTGGCAACTCGTTATGGACAATGAGGGGCGACGTCCTTCTATCCCGCCTTTAGGCTCCAAATGGGCTTCGACTGACACTGGCTGTAAGTATGTTATAGATACAGCACCTTTGTACAGTAATATTCTTTTTGGATACGGTTCTTTCATTTAAAAGTCTGAAAGCATCACATCAAACACCACAACTATATACAGTACATCAGTTTATTTTGCTTTCCACTTCACCTCTAAGGCCGGGTATATACTTAACACAATGTGACGCATGAGCTTGAGGATGCTGCTGCTGTATAAGCAGTGTAGTGTCTATACTTGCTCATGTACTTTAAGTAAATCTGGAGGATTCCACCAGGTGTCAGTGTGAGAAATCACCATGGGGAGAAAACAATGTCTGGTTTCACTGTTTTGTGAGTTGAGGTAAGATAGATGTTAAAAATAAAAATTATTTGCATTCTGCAGGTGTTGCGAAGGTGCAAAAAATAGTAGAAAAAAAGACGCAACAGTGACACAGAATGTCAAGGTAGTATGTGATACCTTTAAATGTACTGAATCGTTACGATGGGGAATATGCAACACTTGCATTGCCTAAGTGAGAAATGGATGAAGAAAAGCACCATGAAGACATCTGCATGTCAGCATTTACGTCTGATGATTTGCTGCACTGCATCAAACCATTCATCAAACACAGAAGCACCGCAGATTGAACCTGTTGGAGCTGCAAGGCTGCCATCACATGTAAACAATAAAGCTGTTGTCACAAACCAAAACTTGCAGACACACGCCACCCATATTTTTACTGGTACTGCAACTCATGCACGCGTTGCCGTTAATTTCTGAGGATGTGGTCAGAGGATGCGTCAAAAGAATGCTGGGAGTGTGCAGCAGCCATGATGCGTGCGCATTCTGAACGTGAAATATAAACCGGCCCTTACTACAGTTAATATCAGTACCAAAGGGGTGAAGGGAGAAACCTGATTCAAGAAGGCCATATCTTCTGCAGGTGGTGCACATTTGCACATTGTCCTAATAATAATAATAATAATAATAAATAATTCATTACATTTATATAGCGCTTTTCTCAGTACTCAAAGCGCTATCCACACAGGGAGGAACCGGGAAGCGAACCCACAATCGTCCACAGTCTCCTTACTGCAAAGCAGCAGCACTACCACTGCGCCACCTGTGAGGACTAGAATATATAGCATACAGCCAGACACATGGTGTGAAAGTGCAAACTCCATACCTGAGACATTCAAGCCTGGGAGGTTACATTGCGTCAGATCCAGTGCTTTCTGTAAATTCTTTCATCTCACAATACACCTCAGATCACCCCTTCTTTCCGTTAGGCACAGAGTCATCTATACTGACCTTAAACATGTTGTGATTTAATCTAAGTTTCTCTAGAAAAAGACTTTTTACTGTCTCAAAATGAAGGTCTCGGTTATTTGCGGCAAATACTCCTTCAGCTTTACACAAGGCTGCTTTTGTTAGCAACGGGTCGGCCTCATTTCAACAGAATTCTGCATCATTACAGCAGTAGACACTAGACAACCTTTTGTTTTGGTATTTATACGATACTGTTACACAACATTTTTTTGTGTTTGAAAAATCTTCAATCCTTTTGACTCAGGGGTAAACATAACACTAAGGAGGCTACAACAGTTCTTAGGCATTTATTGAAAATTAAGAACAACAGGGCAAATTTCTATAGTCTTGGGTACTGGAACTTGATTTGTCAATTTGCAAAATGTCCGACAGTTCATTTTCAGTGGAGCATTTCTGTGTACTATTTCTGTCTATGAAAGCAGTAAAATTTGATATGAAGCCTGATCTGTGAGCTTCGTCTGCCAAATTCTGCTTGTCACACTTTTGACACCTACAGCAGCAAAATTTGATAAGGCCATTTTAAAATTTTGTCCTACTCATGAGTTTCAGACTGACAGCATACTGTAATCAGGTATGTTTTAAAAAGCACCTTGGGATTTGTGCTTGAGCAAAAATCAACAGTTTTTTTTCTAATTTAATATAAAATGTACTTATTTTAGGCTAGATTTTTGACAAATGTGTCCCTCTTCAAAGAATCAAGAATCCCAAGTTCCAGTGACTATGTCTCTTTCTCACAACCTAAAGCATTAGCTTCTGGTTTACATGGTGATAGTAAACTGTGAGGATTTGGGCTTGTATAAGTGTGCATGAAGATATCTGCAGAATCCTGACAAATTATGACACAAACCAGTAGCATCCACAGATGGATGTCATTGAGAAATAATCTGTGAAGCTAAAACCAGGACAATGGAATTACTGAAGAATGAAAATAATAATAATAGTAATTCTTTGCATTTATATAGCGCTTTTCTCACTACTCAAAGCGCTCAGCAATTGCAGGTTAAGGGCCTTACTTAAGGGCCCAACAGAGCAGAGTCCCTTTTGGGATTTACGGGATTCAAACCGGCAACCTTCTGATTGCCAATGCAGATCCCTAGCCTCAGAGCCACGGATGAAATTGACTTTGAATTTTTAGTGCTTTGGATTACACATTTTTGTGAAAGGATATATATATATATAATAAATACCAACAGTCTGAGATTTGAATTCAATTTTTTATTCTTTTTAAAGAAGGAGGACAGTCATACTGTTAGTGGAGAATCCAATGAAATGAGAGCTGTTTGTCTGCTACAGTCTGAGAAGACACTAAGGCAGCCGACAGCCTTGATGACAGAAGTCACCCACAGTGCATTATACAAGGTGCTCGAAAAGCACAAGTTTGCTCAATATTTTATACTGTCAATATATTTCTTAACTTCATACAGAATATAGATAAAACATTTTGAGCTTTTAATTATTTTTTCTTAATTAATTGCAAATTATAATGAGGAGAAAATAACAAGGTAGCCAATTATAAAGTAGCTAAGCTGATATAATTTACATCAATACTACATTTATCACTAAGTTACCTTTATTATATTAAATATATATTATTTAAAATATTAAACAGAAATAAGACAAAAAAAGTTACTAATGCTCTCCTGTTCAAAAAACTAAGTTTCTTACTGCACTAAAGCAAACACGTAAAAATGTCTGGTGCAGCAAAATGAGGAGGATGAACAAGACACTTAATTAAGAGATTAACTGCAAAAATGGGTGTTTAATTAAAACGTTCTGAACAAAAACATGCATCCTCTTCAGCCTCAAAGAACAGCCGTAGAAGCACAAGACTGAGCGGTTTGTTGTGGCTCCAAAAACTGAAAGCAAATCATTAGCAGCAGCTGGGAATTTGTGAGTCACAGTGCCGACTTTCACCGGGACAGGTTAATGGAGTCTTTAAGTACCCAAGTGGTCTCCGAAGCTTGAATATTTAAGAGTAAATAATACTGTTAGTCAGGTGATTCTCCTGCAAAGTTGAAGGCTGTTTTTCTTATTTCATTGAAATACATACAAAACATAAACATCACAACTGTCACATGTCCTAGAACACAACCAACACAACAAGATGTTCCACCAAGTCAAGGCAGTCCACACTCTACACTTTCTACACGGGCTAAAGCAAAAGTTGGAATTCATTTTCATGTTTCAATAAAAATAAGAATATAAAATCACTGCTTTTGTTCACAAATCAATTTTTATCCAGGCATTGTTGCCACTATTCTAAATACCTGAAGACTCTCCTGTAGGTTAAATCTGTTTCTGCAGTGTATGAACAGTGAAGCACAGTCTAGCTGGATGGGCATTTCTCCAACCTATCTATGTTTGTTATCCCTGACGAGCACAGAGACGTTTCATTTGGGTGCTTGCTCTTAGAAGAAACAGTTGGTGGCCAACAGGAGATATCTTTAAAGGGCTTTACCCACCATCTGACACTGAAAGCACTCAACGCAGGCCTCCCGATATTCATGCTGCAGTTATTTGGGAATGTCAACTGCAGAAATCTCTTCCTTCAGAAGGAATTCAATCACCACACATTGTCAAAAAGATTTGCCTTTGGCAGCCAATGAACTAAGAACATGTCTCTGAGGCATGTGACATGTTATACATCCAGGTGTCACTCTACCATTAATAATGTTGCACATTTCTACATTGTCTTAATTTATTCATAATTCTATGCTTAATTGTTTTGGAATAAGCACCTTAATATACCACCCTCCTTTAAAACCTCTTTGGATGTGCTCCCAGGATTTCTCCATCACCGACTTTATTAATATACCATGAGCAGGAGAATTCAGGCAGAAAACCAGATCTTTCAAACTATCTTGGTTTGGCAGAACATCTTGTAAGTGCCATTCAGGTATACAAACTAAATGCTACAAAACTCCAATAACCTGCAGTTCAATTCAAGCAGTATGGCACACCTCAATATTTATTTATTGAAATGTTTAATACAGTCATTTACGGCTGGTTGTGCATTAGTCTATAAATTACAGAAACCATGCAAGCAGCTGCAGCAGTGATGACTCTTAAGAGGTGACGCCAAAGTAAGTAAACCTGAAGTTCTTTTTTTTTTTTTTCTTGCGGATAATCAAAGCTGAGCTAGCTTTATGTATAGCTTCTGGCGATACACCACTTCATTAAGATGGTTTGCTTGTCTGTTCTCGTTTTCTGCAAGTATTATATACCTGGCAGGCTCTAAGAAAACAAAAGCCGCAAGCTATAATTGAAACACTAGCACTAAATAAAGAAAAAAAAAATAATATAATGCTTTGAGGCCGTTCAGTCAAATGAGAGGCAATGATATAATAATAAAAATTCCAACAACTGTGTGCCAACAGTTTTTAAAATCTTAATGTAATTCTTGTGTTCCTCATCTTTGGAAGTGTTTCCCTTGAGACGCACTGCAACTGGGTGGGACCCAATTCAAGATAAAACAATCCCAGATTACAATACAGCTTATCTTTTCATACTAGCATAAACCCTATCAAATAACATGAAAAGAAAATCCAAAATAATAAATTAATTAATTTCTTAAATTTTTGAAAGTTGCTACATCAGCTAGGCTTCAGGATGGCACAATGTTTCTCCTTCACAGTTTCTGCAAAGTGGGGTTTGAATCGCAGTCCTGTGTAGTTTGCATATTGTTACCCGTGTACGTCTCTGGAGGTTTTCCTTGCATGTCCGGGGGTGTTTGTATTAAGTCAACTGGTAACTTCAGACTGCCACAAAGGTTTACTTCTGTGTGTGTGCACAAGTATGCCCAGTAACCGTTTGGGTAATGCTGCTGTGATAGGCAACAGCTTCCATAATACTGAATTTGATTAAGAAGGTTGGAAAGCAGATAGATAAAGCAATATTTGGTGGTCATGTGGTGGCACACTTGTTGGTGCTGCCAATTCAGAGCTCCAAAGCCTAGATTAGGGTTAGGGTTAGGGTTAACCCTAGGGTTAACCCTAACCCTAATGGCAAGCCAGTGCACTCCACATTGGCCAAGTGGGTACATGTGTAAGAATAAGTGTGTCCTATGATGTCCAGGCATCACATCCAGGAGAGGCTTTTATTTTGTGCTTAATGCTACTGAAAACATATCTGCATTGCAATAACTCTGCATCAAAAAAGCAAGGTAAAATAAGGATGGATTGAATATTACATGCAACATTTTCTCCATTATTTAGTACTTTAACTTGGGAGTATGAGTGATTAGTCTATTTGGCAATAAAAATGTTAGGATGACTTCTGACCTTTTTAAAAGAATTCAATTATTGTGATCACAAAGACAGGAATAATTGGTAGTTGTCCTGTTTTCAGAAAAAATAAAAACAACAGAATACTAAAAAGGCAAAGTGTTGAAGTGAAACATATGTTTTGGGCCAGTTACATTAGTGGAACCTCAAGGGACCATGACTGTGTTGGGTGACAACCTGGATGGGCATGTTGGAGCCAGTGCCAATAATTATGAGGGTGTCAGTGGGGCTTTCTGCTTCGGTATGAGAAATGTTGGTAGTGAAAGCATCCTGGAGTTTAGCAACATCAGGGAAATGGGTGAAGAGACATGTTTGGGGCACGGAAAAAATGCAAAGGTGATGCCTGATGGAGTGTGGGTTTACCGGCTTTGCTTGGCTGTAGCAGATCATTTAGTCAGACACATGAATAAATATAAGTGGAAGGCCTTAAAGCTGACAGAGCAGAGTATGAGAATTACAATGTTGACAGCAACAGTGACTGGCAAGCTCAAATCGACTAAGAATATCTGGTTGAAGACGACAGAAAGTCTGTAGTTGGAGTAAGGGGTCACTGAGTCACAATGAGATGTGGTGGTAGTGTGGATGTAGAGAAGGCAATAAAGGCGGTGATAGAAGGGAAGCTAGAGCTCGAAGGCAGAAGGTGACAAGGCAATCTTTAAGTAAGTAAAGAGAAATGCTATGAAAATATTAGTGAAAGCACCAGAGGTTGGAAGTGGAAGTTTGCAATTGAGGTGCAGAAGGAGGAAAAGAATCAATCTGTTCAGGAGCGTGAAGCAGATAGCAAAAGATAAAGAAGATGTAGGGGATGTGAAATGCTCGGAAAATGTGGAAGAGATCATCGTGCTCTATTTTTTTTGAGATAAAGGATGCCTAGAATATATAAATAGAGAAGCTATGAAAAAGGTCATTGATGTTCATTAGGAGGAAAATAGAAGAACCTTGCTATCAGTCTAAAAAAGAAGAAGTCAGAGCGCAAACACACTGAAGAAGATAATGCAGTAAGGGGCAGAAGAAGGGCCTGGACTTGAAGGTTTAAACATTTTAAAAATTACCTGGGTTTAGGTGATTTGTGATAGTGTTAGATGCAAATAAATGATGGGTGGGAGATGAATGATTTAAAAATGTTAAAAGAATAACCTGGTTTAGGTGACCCGGGATGGTGTTAGATACAATTAAAAAATATGTGAAAAAATAATAAGATATCAGTAACTGCAAAGCTGATGAAAAAGCACTATCCTGTACTTCAAAGACATTATTAGTATAAAACTAAACGGATAAGAAAAGTTAAAAGCAGATCTCTGACTGTTTATTGAAAACATTTCCAGTTTGTCTGTATCATCATTCTTGGAGGGAGCTCAGTGAGCCTATAACGTTTCCTGTGTGTGATGCACCCTGACTGCTCACTTTATTTCAAAAGGAACTGCGTATGTGCTGATGGATGAAACAAAGAGGATGTCATTTCTGCAAAACAGACACATGTATATTCATTTGACCACAATCACTTGAAACAAAGTAATGTTGAAGCCAGAAGTAATAAAAAAAATACATCAATAAAAAAACAAGGGCAGTCTATTTTATTTTACATAGCACAAAGCTAATCTATTATTTGCTGAAGCAATGTATTGTAAATATAGTAGGGGGGAACACATACAGTGGAGATCAAAAGTCTACTCACTATGACTAAAAAGTCAGCTTTTGCTGTAGTTAAACGTAAAAATGTATTAAAGTTGAAATTTCGCTCAACAAGTCCTTATCATTTAAAAGAATATATAAAAGAAAACCAAATAGATAATTTTTAGGAAATATGATTAAAAACAAAATATTTTAATACATCAGTTGCATATTACCAAGATTGTTATTACAGATGATGATTTTCTATTAGACTAATTGCATTGACTGACAATATATGGTCCACTACATTAAATTAAACAGCCCTATTAAATGTAAATACGGAAATACACTTCTATGAATTCAAAAACAATTTATTTCATACTTTAATAAATTATTAAGTGTGGAGTTTCTAATTCATGACAAAACTAGCAGAGGTGCCTGGCACTGCCCGGGGTTGAATAAAGTGCAGGTGCTGTCACTAAAACTCCACAGGGGGAAAAAATGTTGGCCTCAAACCAACATTCCATTGACTAAACCGGCCATGGAGGGCAACTTTGCATATCTATGCCAACACCCAAAAATGCCAAAAGTCCCAAAAAAGGGGAAAGCTTTCAGAACAAAACCTTACCTGTTCAAAGGGGGGATATGTGCAAATTTTGTCTGAAATGAACAGGTGTAGATCTGCATACATTAAAAACACACATTCAGCTTTATTTATTACACTGGCTGTGCCTCCTGTCTGAGACGGGTTGAAATATAAGTAATCAACGCAGACCTCAGCATTAATATTTCCAGTGCACCATGCAATGTATATGTCTCTGTTATATGCCATTTGGTATGGGAGTCATAAAAGCAGTGTTTATGCTTGTGATGTGCCATCTGTTGGAACGGCAAATGCAATGCATTTAATTACTAAAAATGTTTGGGATGCGCCATCTTTTGGAATAACAGAGACATAGCCACAGGATGGACACCCAGAAAACAAACAGATACTTTTCCTTTTATTATGTTACTAGCCATGTCACCTGTCATAGACAGGCAATAGAATAACTGAAAAATATTTGCTTTCTCTTGCCCTGTGTGTACGTTTTGTGCCTTTCCTCTGTATTTGCGTATGTCTGAACGTCTCTTAACCGGCACTACCATTCTCGAACATGTTCCCATAAAGCCTGCTTCTTAGACTCTTATTATTTTTAAGGTGCCTTTCTCATCACTTGTCCAGTTTTACACTTGCTGTATTTGAAGGCAACTCTCTCAGCATGCCTCATACAACTTTACTCCTCAATGTGCGTCTCACACTCGCACTTCCTCTTTTGTTACCAAAGCCAAACTGAGCAATCAGATTGCTCAGAGGGGCTGGACACACAGACCTTAGTGTTTTATTGTACAGTAGATATTACAATATAAGCTTTTGCATCCTTAATGTATATACTGTAGTGCCTTTCCTCACTTCCCATTAAAATAAAGAGCATGTACAAACAATCCTAAAAATTGGCATAGGTATATTCTTTTCATTTTACTTGCGCCTCCTCCAGACCATGAGGGGGCAACTGCCCTGGTTGTGTTGGGGGCCACGGGTGCAGGGTTTGGAAGCCCAATCCTGTAGGGGCCCGTGCTCACCGCCAGAGAGCCCTGGACCTCAGCACTTCCGCCACACCTGGAAGTGCTGGGGTTAAGAAGAAAGGGGACACCCAGAGTCCTTCCTGGTGCACAGCCGGCACTTCCGCCACACATGGGAGTGTTGGCGGAGGAGTGTCGGGGAGCACCTGGAGCCCATCCGGGGGTGCATAAAAGGGGCCGCCTCCCTTTAGACAGTGACTGGAGTCGGGCAAGGAGTGGACGAAGTTTTGGTAGAGAAGAGTGGAGGCGGACGGAAGGAAGCAGGCACTGGAAGGAGAGGCTTGGATTTTGGGGGATTGGTGCTGGAGGCACTGGGTTGTGCACAAGTGAATCGTGTAAATATTGTAAATAAACGTGTGCTGGGAGAACAAAATGATGTCCGTCTGTCTGTGTCTGGGCTGCTTCTCACACTTGTTATTAATAATAAAAATCTGACATGCCCAACACAAATAATCTAATGCAGCTGGATATCCTTCTTAATATCAACAAAATATATGCCTACATCAAAAACTGTACACTTTGCAACAGTTTGTTAACCAAAGTAGCAACACTTTTAATTGGCTACAACTTCTTTCAGACTGTGTTCACTTTTGCGGAAATTCTCAATAAGATATGTACAAAAATAAAACACAGAACAGAATCTACTGGTGCAGCTTTGCTCAAAGATTAATAGACTACTATCATTTTAGAATTGTAGCAACTGTGCCAAGTTTCAATCGAACTGTGTGGTTCTTTTCCAAGTTATCAAAACCACACACCCCACATCCTGACACAAACTTCTAAATAGACATCAGCCTAATAGTGGTTAAACTGTGTGTTCAAATCAACATTTTGACCCGGACATATAACCTACCATAAAACGTACGTAGGGAAAGTAAACAGCAAGTAAACGCCAGAATGGCAAGTAGACAGTTTCTCAAGTTAGCAGTCCTCATCACTTTCTGCTGCACTGCAACACTGCTGCCTTTTGTGCCTCCAAGGCCAGGTCAATTCAGGTGAACTTCAGAGAGTCGCTTTTTGGTGCTGGAGCTGTTCAAGCAAATGTCAAAAACTCATTTCAGCGTTTAATTTCAATTAGGGTGTGTAGAGATCAAAGACACATTTCTGGCATGCTTTCTTCACGACAGCAGTGGAGTAGAAACTGACACAAATTACAGGACTGCACAGACACACTGAGTAACACGCATTGTGCATTACCTCGCTATCAGTTGCATATGTGGGTTTTCCCCTGCTACCCTGAAGTATGAGCTCTGAGGATTTCCACAATTAAAACTCTAGTGAGCTTGTGACTGGGAAACAATATCAATAAAATTAAGAGCTGTGTTTGTCATTTTAGGCCATTCTTGTACATACTTGCTTTGTGTTTAAAAAAAAAACTTTCATAAATCCTTTTATTGTCCTGGACTGACTGCATTGTGTGCCAATGAACATGCAAGTTTTCCATATTACAGTGACAATAGTTTGGTTTTCCAATAAGAGGTTGAGGTGGGGAGTAATCGACACGCAATACATGCCTCCACAGCAATGAATCTTTATTATTTTTTCAAACTAAATTGATTAGAAATTGATTGAGTCTTTTTAAACTGTTTCAGGGTACCTTTTCTCTTCCTGAATGGTAAACAAGGAAAACTATAGCTCTATGTTAAACTATAAATATTTTTAAAACACCTTTTCAAGTCCTAATTGGTTGCAAAGTGTTTAATTTTAATGAAACAATTAGAAAAACAATAAAACACGTTAAATATTTTTGTTTCCTATGGCCATAAAATCAGCCACTGACACACTCACAAAACCCCTTTTCATCCATTAGGCTTTCCATTGATCTGTAACTTATAATATGCAACCTTGTGAAATTTCAAAACACCCTCAGCTACAAGTCCCAGTATCCTCAGTTTTACCTGGTCTTACAAAACAGGCTGTCACGTTCACTCCCCTAACACCCATTTGTGCATTACAGAGTGAACTTGAGCTTCTAAGTTACTAACACTTTGATTTTCTATTGACACATACGTGCCAGCACTACAGATAGTACATTCGACTTTCCGATCTTTATTGTCCATATACTGTATATAGTCTCATGTGTGTGTTTTGGGGGCAGCTGAAGGGCTCTGATGATGGTAATACACCTCTGGACCAGTGTTTGGCACTGTTGCCTAATGCCTTTTCTTCCCCTTCCTCTGCAGGATGGAAGACTGACCCCCGCTCCACCACTGACACCACTTCTGTCAAATGCTCTACTGGACCCGCCTCTTACTGCTTGGATCTCATAAAAACACCATCTCAAACTGCTTTTGGACCCCCATCAGCAAAGACATAACGTTTGTTAATCGATGTTTTTGTTTTCTCCTGAAAATATATGAGGATCACATATATCATATAATATATGAAAATGCCCCCAACTTGTCCTTGTAATTTCTTTATATGTGTGTGTATATATATATATATATATGTGTGTATATATATATATATATATATGTGTGTATATATATATATATATATATATATATATATATATATATATATATAATATACCAACAGACAGACACTCTGAACACAGGGTAAAATCACCAACAAGTATTTTATTACCTTTCTTCTTGTTGTAGTGCCCTGAAGCACCTCCGCCACCATACACAGGCAATATGTCAATAATAAATGCGACTCCAATCAATAACCAAACAATATTCTCTCCTCCACACCTCCCAGCAAGCTTTGTCCTACTCCACTTGACTCCAACAGTCCTTTATATAATGTCTGACCCAAAAGTGCTTTGGTTCTTCGGTCCATGTGACTTTCCCACACTTCCGGGTCAGATGGAGAAGTTGAGCTCTCTGTCAGCCCAGAAGTACTTCAGAGCTTCTGTCCCCGTGACTTGATAGTACTTCCGGGCTATGTAAAAAGTACAAGTCCCCAGGTCCCCCTGCAGCATCTTCTGGCAGCACCCACGGTACCCAGCAGGGCTGAGAAGCCAAACTGCAGATCCCATGGTGCCCTGAGGGAATCCGGGGCACTGCTATGCTGCACGGAAATCACCATCTAGCATTCTGGGGAAGGCAGTGTCCCATAGTAGCTGCCTTCCCTCATCCTTTCCCTCTTTAGGTGTCCCGACCGGATTGAGCAGTCGGCCGGCCGCCACAAAAAATATATAAATATTCTTTTTTAATACCAAAAGCAAGAAATCTGCATCAGACACACAGAACACAGTATACCATTCAGCTGTATATGTGGGACAAACATCTGAAACACTCATAACATTTATACAAGAACATCACAAAACCGTCAGGAGCAACGACCCATGATCTCTGATATACGCACATATAAGTTCCACTGGATACATGTTTAACTGGGACACGGTGCTAGTAAAATTCAAGGCTTAATACTAAAAGTGTCAGAGAGCAGGCTGAATCATGGTTCTCAAATAAAAACACCATTAACAGATATTTGGACAGGAACCCAGAATTTAGACACTCAAAAAGAGGAAAACCTAAATAATAAAAAAGACTTTATGACCAACACCCTCCAAACCCAACCTTATTGACCCCCCTTCCTTGCACCCTTACCCCCACATTTGCTATATTTTCCCTTTTTTTCCAGTATATCCAATCATTTTCCTCTAATAATGACACCTGATAGGTGTTGAGAGCTTAAGAATAAACTAATTTAAGAATGTGATTCGTTTTCTCTCTTTGTGGATTACTAGCTACAAATATACATATATAAATAAATAAATACTATATATATATATATATATATATATATATATATACACACACACACACACATTTTTGTTTGCAGATTTTCACTTTTATTTGGTTATCTTTTGGACATGATCTAGTGTTCAATCATAATGCAGCTCTGCCCTATTCTTCCTAACTGTCAAACTGCCATGCATGCTTTTTCTTTAAACAAACCTGTCCATGTTTTCTGATTTTATTCTGCCTTCAACTTCAAAACATCTACTACAGTGCTTGAATGAACAAAAATATATTAGCCTATGTTTGCTTACATAGTCTGGGTAAGTAGCAAAATGTAATCCTGGAAAAAAATGTTGGAATTTTATAAATCTTGGCCAGACTTATATTATACAGTACTAGGTGTAAAGAAGACATATCAGGGATTAAGAAGACATCCAGTCACCCTAATCCATATTTCCTGAACCTATTTAATACAATTCAGGGTCACACGAATAAGTGAACTCCTTTTGAGGAAGCAGGAAACAACAGGCCAGTAAAAGCAAAAGCCCTTCATGTAGGATGGTTTTTCAGGATCGGTACTCAGGAAAATACCGGGGATGAAGTTTTTTTGAGTGGGGTTGCCAAAACAGTAGCTGCTGGGATAAATACAGAGTGTGTTGCCATCTTGAGCAAAGTCACGGACTGAGTGTTCAGAGTCTCTCAATGCCATTTGCTAAAAAGGGCAGCACACAACAGGTCCTTTAACACAAGGGGGAATGGCTATGAACTCAACACTTAATTCCTTGACAGGCTTGATGGTCATAATTGCCCATTAGTGTAAGCCAAAAAATAAATCCAGGTGACTAATATTAACTTGTTAAGAGTGCTGACATCCTTAGGAACTTTTCTGGCAAAGGAGCAGAACGTTTGGGCACAAAAAGAAATAGTGCCAGAGCCCTATGAGACTGTGCCAGCACACTTCTCCAGTTAATCCTCCGAGCTTACCTTATCTGCACGTTAGCTTCATTGACAGCAATACTCTTTATTCATTAATAATTTTGCAAAAATCAACCTTCCTTTACTATACTAGCTCTCCTTCTTGTGTGTACCATACTCATGTTAAGCATGTAAAAATGGCAATACCATCACATATCCACTTGGCTTATTACGTATGTCCATAAGAAATGGTGGATCCAAAAAATTGTGCCGGAAGTATAAAATATATGACAGCATTCATGAATCCATCAAATCCAATTCACGGTTGCTCTGCGGGGGATGATCCAATCCCAGCAAAACCAGATGCTTGGTAGGAGAAAGTGCTGGGCCCACACAAGGACAATTTGGAATCAATAAAGCAACATGCATCGGGCATGGGAGGCATATCTGAGTACTGAGAAGAAAGCCCACACAGACAAGGGGAGACCATGCCCACTCAGCAGATACAATGACACAGGTTTGGGATTCAAACCTGGGACCATTTACTAGGAGATGTACCCATCCTGCACAATTTAAATTATCAATCATACCTTATATAATAAAGTACAACAAGAATGCATGGTAGTACTTCACTAGCATTCATTCTACATTAAGCTGTTAGTCAGTAAAGTTAAGAGAATAGCACATTAGAGAGGCAAAGTCAAAGGGAGAGAAGAAATGTCAGTCAAAATGCAGACACAAAGTACAGAGAAACATATGCAGTCTGCATGTGCAGCTGTTAGCTTTAAAATTAAAATACAAAAGAATGCCATGATGACAGTGCAGCTGGTCTTTGATGTTTCTCTCTAAGGTTATCTTGCCATCACTTTGTAATGCACCGTATCCAAGCTCTTTACAAAGAGACTGGAGGAGTGTGTGTATAGGGCACCAAAACAGACTTGCTATTTACTGGTTCTTCATATAATATTTCCACAGAGGGCGTGTTTCTGCGAGGCAACTCTGACGACTAAAAGGGAGATGATACTGACTCAAGTATGACCTCTCAAACATGATTTGGGCACACAAGTAGCTTTATTTTTGTGTCATTTAAACTTGTTTTACCTCTTAATGCCTTCTTGAAATGGAAGATAAACGGGTTGTTCCGAGATTCTGTTTGCTAGGGGAAGCCTGTCACCATGGAGACAAGGCATTTTATTGAGTCTGCTAGACAAGGGTGGATTTGAAAAACTGAATCAAACTGCTCTTTCATGTTCTCTTTCCTCTGCTAATTAGCAGCAAATGGGTTTCTTTTTCAAGTCCAAACAAGCTGATAAAGCCCCTTAGACATACTAGTTTTATCCGAGCTATCCTGCAGTTAGAGAAGTGGTGCAAAGACAGCTCACCTGCATTTAATATTCAGTCGGAGCCGGAACATTTGCGATGCAAGTTCAGGTACAGGTAACGCTATACAGGCTTGAACTTCTGCTCAGTTTTATTTGTAGTTTTATCACAAAATCCTATTCTATGATTACTGTTTTGAAAATGAAAATACATGCACATTGGAATCAGCTAGACTGAGTTTAGAATTCTTTTTTCTCACTTCTCATCATGCTGCACTTCATCTGATATTTTAAACACTCCATGTTAAGCATTTGTCATTCAGCATTGAAGCCCCAACCATGGTAAATCCAATTTAATGGGCAGTGGTTAAAAACAATCATAATAATACAATTAGGTATTTCTGCATCAGAGAGAAGAACGTAATGCAAGAGGGTGATTCCTGAGTTACAATATAAGACACTGATCAGTATGAATTAACACTAGAATCCCTGAAGCTTTACGAAAAAACTCGCAATCCCAGCCCACCTTAAATCCCTTCGCACCTCTCCATCAGCGTCTTTTGTTTTGTAAATGTGTCGATCAAGACAAGCAGCAAGCAGCTTGCTATCCCATCCCTTGTCTTGACGGAGCTCAACTCGTGGGCAAAAAGTTCTCCCAGGTCAAGCCAAGGCTTGGAGTTGTATAGGGTAAATAATATAGTATATAGTTATTTGGAATACGTGCATTTCATGTGTGTTCTGTGTACACAAAGATTTGGGTAAGTGTAGGATGAAAGGAAATGCAAGGCAAGAAATGCTGAACACATACCTAAAGCAGAAAATGTTTTCCATGTTATACTAATAATGATGTGAAGTGCATAATGTGTAAATACTTTAGTCCAAAAATCAAGTAAACACGTGTGCTTTTATTCAAGAATATAACCAAAGAAAAAAAAATGTTTTGATTTACATGTTGCTGTCAATGAATTAGAAACCCAAGCTCAAATGTCAATTGACAGGGAGTTGATATGTATTCTTGGATGGTGCAGAGGCAAGAACTGCTGCCTTATAACCAAAAGGTTCTGGGTTCAAGACCACACGCTCTGTGTTTTGAGTAGTGAGCTGCTATTATTATTATTATTATTATTATCTCTTATATATATTTCTCTTCTGGTTCGTCCCGCTTCCACTTCAAAACCGGTCCTGCCCACATGCAGCCGACACAGCATTTCTTGATTCCTATTCGTCCTCTTCCAAACCCTTCCCCACACTGTCTGCAGCTCCTCTTCAATACCGGTCCCACCCACACACAGCCGACACGGCATTTCTCGATTCCTGTTCGTCCTCTTCCAAACCCTTCCCCGTGCTGCCTGCAGCTCCTCTTCAAAATCAGTCCTGCCCACACGCAGCTGACACGGCATTTCTCGATTCCTATTTGTCCTCTTCCAAACCCTTCCCCATGCTGCCTGCGGCTCCTCTTCAAAACCGGTCACGCCCACACGCAGCCAACACAGCATTTCTCGATTCCTATTCATCCTCTTCCAAACCCTTCCCCACGCTGCCTGCGGCCTCCCATACACCTTGCTATTTTCGTTATACTGCGACAGTTGTTTCCTAAGCATTTGTTATAAAATGAACGACAGTATCTTCTCTGGCGACAGGTTTTTGTACAACGTCATGTTATGGTTTACCCACTTTTATTCCCTTATGGAGACATTGGCTGGCACAAAGATTTACAACATGTTCCCGATAAAAGAACCACCAAGCGAATAAGGCTTACTCAATGCCAATTTGAAACGTACAGATTAGCAATGAGGAGTACATTTAGTATTTTGCACTCCAGCGGCAAACTATTCCAACAGTACGTCATAGATGCATATATTAAAACAGAGGGGGCGCATCTCAACTATCTCAGATTACATCAACAAGATCTGTGCGTGGAACAATACAAAGGACTATCAGACGCACTGCAAGCAAACTCTAAAAATAACAACATACGTGTAGGCAAGATAATCATATTACCATCCACATTTCCAGGAAGTCCAAGATACATGCAACAAAACTAATGGCAGAACTACCTTCTCAATGTTTACCACAACAACAAGACCCAGTTGCTCAACTTTACGGTGATATTAATTTCTCGACTGTGACTCCCCATGAACTTGCTGCAAGAGCAATACTGAGTGTCACAAACGAAAATTTCTCTATATATTAACAACAAACTTCTTGATCTTATACAGGGTGAAAAAGTGACCTTCAAGAGTGTAGATACAGTAGTCAGTGACGATCCTAATGATCAACTAACGTACTCACAGGAGTTTTTACACACCCTCACACCAACTGGCATGCCTCCCCATATCCGTCATCTGAAGGTGGGAGCTATAGTTATGCTCCTCCGAAATATTATGCTATCAAAAGGTCTTTACAACGAAACAAGACTCATCGTTACCCGAATACAAACAAATATTATTGAGTGCAAACTGATCGCTATCCAAAATTCTGAAACAATCTTCACTCCCAGAATCTCTCTCCTTCCTTCTGACACCAATTTCCCTTTTACATTTAAACGCACACAATTCCCACTCAGACTCGCCTTCTCCATGACTATCAACAAGTCCTAAGGACAAACGTTTGCAAAGATTTACATTAATCTACAACAACCAGTCTTCAGCCACAGTCAGTTGTACGTGGCTTTTTCTAGGGTTAGATCTTTCGACTCATTATCTGTCGTCTCCACCAAAACACCTTTCCACAACTCCGTCTTTCAAGAAGTATTTATTTCTTCTTGATTTCTGAATTCCTTTCTCACCGTTTTCCATTCCCATTCTTACACTGTCGTATGCTACAGCGGGCGTCGGCTAGTTATTACTATAATACAATAAAAACATACATTTGATTTGATTCTGTAATAGCCGTTGTGTAAATTTTGGCTACTTGTAAAAGTTACAGCTTGTTTTTTTTTATTATTCAGTTTTATTCTCTCAGTGATGTTCATGTGGTACAACACATTTGCCTCTCCCTCTCTGAGTTGATGGCATTTATCTCCATTCTTTTCACAAGAGCAGCGATGACCACAGTTGGCACTGTGGCTGACGCCTGCTCAGAACTATTTGCAATCAAATATACAATATCCCGTGACCGCTATCAGACTAGACAGAGGCAGGACCGTAACAACAGACAGTCTAGTGAGTCTAATGTTAAAAATGACAATGTTTTCAATGAATCTCTGTATAGTACAAGCTACTTTACAAAGCATACAAGAATATGGTATGAAGAAACACAAGAAAACTGACTTTTAAAACTGAATTTTTCTAACAGATATTGTAGGGAATGCTAAATTTCATGCTACATTTTAAGAAAGCTCGCTCATCATAATTAAAAAAAACAAGAAGAATGCACTAGGTAGACTTCAATAGTCACAAAATCAGCAGAATGATTCATGACAGGCTCCCTAAATACACAAAAAATACACTCTAAAACAACACTTGACAATCGTTCCCAATGTAAAATTCAAAAGGCCTCTACTCAAAATGCTAGCAAAAACTGATTCACAGAAGTAAGTAACAATAAAGTAACACTGGAACTGTATGTCTGTGATACTTAAATATTTATGCAGAATGGATCCCACTCTGTTGGGTTCTTGAGCTAGGTCCTTAACCTGAAAAGTGCTTCAGAGTCGCTGTACAAAGGCTGACCCTGCACTCTGAACCCCAAAGGTCACACGAAAAACAATTTCCACTCAGGGACTAACAAAATATATAAAATCAAAAATGATGCACTATATGCACACATATAGTATACTAGCCACAGTACCTGTCGAAGACAGTGTCACACATGCAAATTAGAGGAACACCTTCCTGGCTTGTCACAGACATAATAATAATTATAATTCTTTACAAATATAGAGCGTTTTTTTTTTACAACTCAAAGCACTCTCCACACACAGGTATGCAATACCCCACTGGGGAGATAGGAGGCATTGTTGCTAACAGTTTCACCTAGTCTTTCCCCAGCAGCAACAAGAAGACACCCTTTGAATTCACCCCACCTCTTTCAGCCAAAGGGGTTATAAAAGTCTGATGCCTCATGATGTCAGCATCTCATTTGGAGTAGAACCTGAGTTAAAACTAGAGATATGCAAGAGTAAGTCTGAGGAAAACTCAGATACAATCTGACTCACTAGGCAAGAAATAAGACTGAAGTAAGAGTTTGAAATCATTATGCCTTCGTGTCAGAAACAATGAATAAATTGATAGATTACATGAACAAAAGGTATGCATAAAGGAGCAGATTGAAATGACAGACATTCAAGATAGTAGGTAGTAATAACAAAGAATGAAACAAGAACAGCAAATCTAAAATGTCAGAAATCAGAGAAGAAAGATGGCCTTTCAAATGATATCAGAATGTTGCACATTGTATAAAGGATGAAACTTCACATTCAGCTCTAGAGAGAGAATAACAGCAACACTGAATACGTGTGCAAACTAAAAAGCATACAGACTGAACAAACTTCTGTGTATTAACGGCCATGATTGCAAGAAAGAACCTATTAAGTAGTTTCACGGAGCCTAGCCAACTAATTAAGTAAACTGTTGCTTTAGCAGCAAAAACTGGCTTTTATTTAAGTAACTGGCTGGAAAAAAAATCCTGTAGCCGCTGTGACTTTCCAGGAACTGAGCTTTAGACCTCAGACCTTGGCAAGTTTTGTTTCTAGATCATTATAATTGGCATTTCTCATTGGCTGATGCAGTGTTATTAATTTGTTTCACTTCAGTTACATTAGTGTGGAATTTTATTATATTTTAAACATTTTAAGTTTTTAATAATGGAAAACCCTTTGATTGTAGCTGTGTTATAAATTCAAAAATCTGATTAACTACGCCAATCCTTGTGAATCATCAAGTGATTTTATTCAATGCTTCAGAGCACCAGCAGACATACAACTCACCAAACTCTTGCCCAGTAATTAGAATGTTGAGTCCTACCTATTAATCCAATAGAATGCTTACCAATTTCAAAATTTATTCTAGAACTTCTAAATTTTAACAGACAATCTGACACTGACGCAGTGTTTAGCTGTCTCACAGCTTTGGAGTAACTGGTTCAAATTCCAAACCACATTTGCACATTCTCCCCATGTTTACAGGATGTGCAGGGTAATTGATGTGCATAAACTATTTTTTAATTTTTAATTGCAAGTAAATTAGTCCAAAAAGATGGGAACTTCAACAATAATTTTTATATTATGTTTCAACAGCTATATCAAGGAGTAAGGATATCAACGAAACGAACCAGACATCATTGCCTTCCCACTCAGCTGCCACCCAATTCTGAAGCACCGAGGAAAAAGAATGAAAGAGGAAGGTTAAAAGTCATATGGTGTCAATATTTACTTTTAGAAAACTTTTCGCTGAAAGTCATCTCATTGATCCATTTTAAATACTGGCCAAGGGTTGCAGGGTTATTAGTGACTCTAAATTGAGCTGGTATAAATGAGTGAAAGTGTTACCTGTAATGGATGGAGCACATTAAGAAATATTTTAAAGTATTTTTCAATAATGAGACACCTCTCATTCTTTTAAAATCATCTGAATTCACTCTTCACATTATTACTTACTCTTCATGCATTAATGTTGCTGCAAGAGAAAATTTCACTTATAAGCCTACATAACCTGGTTAGAAAATGAATGGATATATAGATGAAAATCAGAAGTGTGCATTCTCTCATAATTTACATGATGGATACTAGAATTACATCAGAATGAGAGTCACAGAAAACTTAGATCTCAGTGCCATTTAAAGAATTTCATAGTTCCTTTACAACAACAAAAATAATTTGGACGTGAGCATCAACAGGCTTTGCACCCTAGAAACCAAGTTACCTGAACTATTCTATAACATTTCAGTAATTATTTACCACTCTGATGGTGATCTTTCTGATCATAAAATAGGTCATTATAATAGCAATTGATGAGAAGAATTCATAATTAATTTCTCTAGCACAATTTGACTCAAAAACTAATCAGCACATCGTCATCTCTTTACAGGCTTAAGTTTCGTGTTTGGTATTTTTCCATCTAGCCGTTTTAGCTCTGGACGGTCCTCAAGAAACTGTGACACACAGACAGACACACATTGAGATATCGATGTTTTTGGCATCAGGGGACCCTAAAACGCCAAGATCCGTCAAAAACCGGAGATTGAAATTTTTCACAAATCTGTGGTGGGAGAGGGAGCAAAGCAAAAATTAACCTTAAGTAGGTTGAAACAATTAGAAACTTGGAGGTATAGAAGTCGTCTTGCCAGCCCTGGCAAATTAATTTATGAAATATATAAAGATCATTTTCAGAAAATAGACACCACTAACACTTTTACACCAACTGCAAAGCCATCATAATTTACTCTTAATATTACTGGTCTCGGGGGTTTTATTCTAAGTTCCTTCACTTTTGAAGATAAATCGAAGAATGAAGCTGGAGTGCCTGCATTCCATATAGACCACACAAATGCATCCGTGGTGCATCTAAACAAGTACAAACATTTTCAGACAAATGGACTCATAGAAATTATTTTGTCCTTTATGAACAGGATCCATATGGCAATACAATATTTGCATCAATGTGATATATTCTCTATTACAAAAAAACACAGTTAAACAACAAACAGAAGAATGCTAACTCACCTCTTTTAAGTCAGTGGATAACTGATGTTATATATTATCTAAAATTGGAAAAAATCTAATTCTCACTTAGAGGATCTGTGCAAAACTTGGCAGGATCTAATCAATAACATTTTAGAATAAACATTTAAACCGAGAAAGCGGATTCTCTCCCCTCTTTTTTTATTCTGTTTATTTTAATTCATTTATTTATTTACATATGTTTACTATTATTCAAGTTTTACTCTGTTGGCCTAGCTCTCTTTCTCATGGATGGGGGTTGATTTGCAGTAAGGAGACTGTGGAAGATTGTGGGTTCGCTTCCCGGTTCCTCCCTGTGTGGATAGCGCTTTGAGTACTGAGAAAAGCGCTATATAAATGAATTATTTATTCATTTATATGAATGAATTATTATTATTATTAGCTTCAAACCTAGTTTTGTTAATCTTGACTTGCATGTAGGGAATGATATTTGATTTTAATAAAATGTTAAAAAAAATAAATAAAATAAGCAACAAACATTTGTTTTAAATGTACTTAAAGAGTACATCTGATTGCACAAGCTCTAACAAACAAGGAATGCCAAAATATTTTGGAATATATATATATATTTTGAATGCTTGCAAATTGTTAAAACATACTTGTCATTATCCTCCATAATCTTCACTAACTTCAAAACCTTGCACCAGACAGAAGATCAAGATCAAGATTTTATTCATTTGTCATACATACACAAACAGGGCTGTTGAGGGCATTGCAGTTCAGTGAGCAGTCTGTATTGTGCAATTAAATTAAAAGTATATACATTAAAAATACATTTTAAATATTAAAATGTGGAAATGAAACATACTCAAGTAATTGTAATTGTATAACATATACATACATTAGAGTTATAATAATAGTTAAATAATTGTTTAATAGTTCAAACAGTGGCTGGAGTGCCAATCCTGCCACCAACCCCCAGGTTTTCCCTTAAAGTTGGAAGATCTGCTTGCAGGACTGAATGCAGGTTAATGTCATACCCAGGTTAAGAGCCTTGCTCAAGGGCCAAATGGAGTGGAATCACTTCTAACAATTATAGGATTCAAACCAGCAACCTTCCCTTTGCCGGCGCAGATACCAAGCCTCAGAGCCACCATTCTGCACTGACAAGATGACCATTAGTTATTTTTTATCTCATGTGATATGAAGTTCTTTCTCAGCCTTCCTGTTCTTAATTTGAAGTAATGCAGATCTTAACCATTTAAAATGACTGTTAGAAATAACACTGGAATCAGATGATCAAACAAACCTTCACTTCCTGTAGAAATTACCATTTATAAAGTCCACCATTTATTCTCTCAATAACTGTTAATAAGGTTTACAATAATGCTTAAACATTGGTGACATTGATGATATTTGTTGTTACGAATGCTCTAGTAAGTGAGACATTCTAATGTACTGTGTCTCCTGTTTTGCAACAGTGCTCATAGCAATCGCACAAAGAAATGGGCGTGGCAATTTATGAAAATGAAGGGCATCTGCTGAAGTGAAGAAAAAAGAGCAGCAAAGCTCAAAAAAGTGTGTTTAGGAAGTGCTGTGACTATAGTCAATTCCACACAACTAATCCAGTAAGAAAACTATTCAATATATATTACCTATCCCACCCATCTTATCAGTGGTGACTGCAAATCCCATCAGCTAGTGTACTACCCCAGATGATTTCATCAGCGCTGACAAAGTATAAATAAGAGCATTGATAAAAGCGTCATGTTATCAATGGCAGCAAGTGCTGTTTTTTTGTGTTTTTTTCACTGGATTACAGAGTTTATCTTAGAGCAGTGTTTCTCAACCTTGGGATCAAGTTTACCTTTTTAAGCTCCTCGAGGACCCAAAGACAACATTTGAAGAGAGGGGGGTTTTCCCCCTTCGTGAAAGGAGTGCAATTGCGTGAGGGGGTTCCCTTGGTGAAACAAGCGGAGTTAGAACAGGGGAAAAATATTGTGCATTGGTGCCAATCACTTCAGCAGACCGGGGCTGTCACCATGTGAAAATAAATCTGAGATAAACTGATTACACAACTTATTTTTTTATCAATACATAGCCTTGCTTTTATGAAAACGTCAACACTGTTGTCCAAATACATATTGTCATTAAGTCTGTAATACTAATCAGTGATCAGCTTTATGAACTCTTTGAAGTTTGTCATCTTTTTTTTTTAAAAGGATGGAGCCAAGCCATGACTGAACAGAATAAAGGACATTTTTTTCAATAGCTGATGGAAATGCTGCTTTTCGAAATATGATAAGAGAACAGGATGGTGTTTTTGAGTGAGTAAAAGTACTTAATAATTTTCATGTCATCATCCTACTGAAAGAGACCACTGCCATTAGGGTATACCGTTGCAATGATGGGGTATATGTGGTCTTTAGGTAGGTGGTATGTGTCAAAGTAACATCCACATGAATGCGAGGACCCAAGGTTTACCCAGAACAACATTGCCCACAGCATCATACTGCCTCTGCCAGTGTGCCTTCTACCCATGCATACATCCTGCTGTAATCTGTTGCTAAGGAAAACAAGCACACGCGCCCAGTCATCCACATAATCTAAACGAAAATGTGATTCATCACACCAATCCACCTTTTACCATTGCTCCATGGTCCAGTTCTGATGTTAACTTGGCCATTGTGAGTACTTTTGGTGGTGGACAGGGGTCAGCAACACAGCCCCATACACAACAAGCTGCGATACTTTGTGTGTTCTGACAACTTTGTGTAATGGCCAGCATTAAGTTTTTCCAGCAATCTGTGCCACAGTAGCTTTCCCCACGCGCATCCATGAGCCTTGGGCACTCATGACCCTGTCACCTGTTCACCAATTGTCCTTCCTTGGACCACGTTTGGTAGGTACTAACTACTGCATACTGGGAACACCCCATAGGACCTCCTGTTTTGGATATGCTCTGACCCAGCTATCTAGCCATCACAATTTGGCCCTTGTCAAAGTTGCTTAGATCCTTACACTTGACCATTTTTCCTGCTTCCAGCAAATCACTTTCAAGAACTGAATGTTTACTTGGTGCCTAATATATCCCTCCTCTTGACAGGTGGCATTTCAACAAGATAAGTAATATTATTAATGTCAGTGATTTTAATGTTGTGTCTGTTTGTGTATATTCAGAGTAGGTCTGTCTATCTATCTATCTATCTATCTATCTATCTATACACAGTACGTACATACACACATATACACAGTATATAGACAAAGATAGAGCTATATAAATATATTATTTTTTCCCATCATGTGGTTCAGAGCTTTCGTATGGAATAGTCTAAAGTGAAAAGAAATAAAGTAAGTGACTGCCCGGTTTGACTCTACAGCAAAGCAGCAAGACACAGGAGAAGCTGCACCAGATCAGACATTCTGCAGATTGTGTACATTTTAAAATATGTAGGTGGCCAAAAGAATTGGATAAAACAACCTCGCATTACAGAAAACTAACAGTTACCATAACTTATTCGCCAGAAAAGTAGCCGCCGAACCCCAATGCAGCAAGCAATCAGCCTGAAGCCAGCGAGTGCTTGTAAAACTTTCAGCTAAGAAGAATACAAGGAAAAAAGGTGACCAGAAGTGTGTGAACATCACTGTACCTCAGATTGTGCACATATGAACTGACCTTGCACAATTTTCAATTACACTAAAACAAAATTAGTTTTTTTATTGATTTATAATTTAAGGTATGATGAATACACATATAATGAAGAAAGTAAATAGATTGATTTTGCATTATTGACCAAACGTTATCCAGTATAGTCATATCTCTGATTTGGGATAAGATTTGTCATTGATGAAACCTACACCTTCACCTGGGTAAATTTCAAGGATCCATTTCATGCAATAAGCCGAAAAAGTCAAGTCAACCACTTTAGATTAGACACACTGCATCTTTTTCTTTTCTCCTTGTAGTTTTGTTGCTCCTACTTTTTTCATATCTGGTTATGTCATCTGACATTTTTATTTTCAGTAATACTCATTCACTTTTCCAATGAAAGGCTAATATTATACAGATATTTGAAATTGCTACTGCATTGTGTAATGTATTTGAATGAAGCACATGATAAACATCAAAAGGCATAAACATCACTATCAGTTTTGGCCGTTTCCCAGACATAATGTTTAGCACTTGCCAGATACAACTTATAAAATCCTAGGGTGTGAAGCATAAAAAGATCATTTGTTTGATAGGATACCTTTAGCAGTCAGTACCCGAAGACTGCTGCTGCAGTGCAGTGCATTGGTTGTTTCTTCCACTGTTAAAAGGATTGATAGATTTATTTTTTAAGCTTTTGCAATCTGTTCTCTTTGCAGAGTGTGAACTGGATAAGCACTCTAGAAAACTGGCAGATCAGTAGATACTGATGATGATTAGTGCTTTCAATAAAATTTTATTCATTCAGTATAATCATGGAAAGAACAAAAAAGTAACTAAACCCTACCATATTACAAATAACACTTCAACTTAAGTTTATTTTCAATCATGCAACCAGTTTGTGGTTCCATTGTCATTCTATTCTCACTCATCCTATCCTCTTCTTACTTTAAAAAAATGCCACTATTCATGTCAATACTGCATTACTTTAAGGGTTCCTACTATTAAAGAAAACTAAGCAGTTTTAACGTTTACCACAATTTTAACACTTTTATACGGTAGCAAGGTGGTGCTTTAGTTAGCCCAGCAACCTTACAGTTCCAGACAACTGGGTTAGAATGCCAGGCCGTCTATACAGTTTGCACACTTGCCCTCTGTCTACATGGATTATCTTCTCTTAGCACTCCAGGAAGCCCCCCACATCCCAAAAAACACACATTATTTAGGGGTGTTACATGAGCCCTCTGTGCACGAATGTGCCCTGGGATGGACTGACACACTGTCCTGGGTTGATAAATGCCTTGTGCCAAATTTCAGAGAAATTTCCAGAAATTGAGATAAGTAGATTCTCTTACTATCTACATTTACATTTGTTTATTTGGCCAACACCTTTAAACAAAGCCACTTATAACATCTGAGATAAAATTAGCCACACTTTTCTTCTTTTTCAAGTGGAGCACAGGCAGGTCAAGTCACACAGTGTCAGTGGCAGCATCTGAACCCACAACCTCAGGGTTTGAAGTCCAAAGCTTTAACCACTGTGCCACACTCTTATTATCTAACCACAAGTAAGACAATCTGCAGTTTTGCAATACTGCTTCTTAGATTACTTGGGCTATTTTTAATTATACTTGGAATATTTATCTACTGAATGAATATGGAAAAATGTGAAATTATACACAAGCTAATATAATACAAGGATTCACAGGATAATATAGACAGCGATAGATAGACAGTATTTTTATTAGATGTTCGTTTTGCACTTCACAAGCTCAATCAGTTGCCCTGTTGCTAAGCTGTCCCAATACTCCATCCGTTAATGACTTAAAAACATTTTTCTACCAAATTATGGATCATTTCATCAATCATACATGGTACTAAAACTCAGCACTAAACAAACAAAATGAGTATATACTGAAACATCTCTGTCAATGGGATTAAAGGACTCTCTCTTAAATTAAATTCAAAGTATCGCTTTGACTGGCGTAGTTATCTTGGCACAAGTATTATGCCCTGTGGGACAAAGTCAGTAAAATGCACATAAAGTATGCCCTCGCCCCTTAGCCTACTAAAATATGGGTTTGCATAAAACAGGTGAAATGTAACATTTCAGTAAGCATTAAGAGTGCTGGTGAGAAGCAGTCTAAATTGGGAAATTAATTAACTGAGAAAAAGGAACAATGATCTAATTAGCAGACTCTCTCTTAAATTAATATTCTTTATATTAGTTTCAGAAATAAACATTATCTAACACTCTCTTTTCAGTGGAAACCAAGAAGCAAGATTAATCTAAAGCCTTGGCAGTCTTATACAGTCACTAAAAATGTATGTGTTTCCATGGAGGCCTATAGTTATATTATTTGTTAGGATGTGATATTGGGGAATGTACTGTGTATACTACTGTATTTGCATGCCTATGCAGGCAGACTAAAGCTTAGTTTTTGTTTCAGAGTATTGCTTTGATTGTCGAAATTATCTTGGCACAAGGATTATGCCCAGAACAGCAAAACCAGTAAAATGCACATAAAGTGTGCCCTCACCCTTTTGCCTATTAAAATATGGGTTGGCATACAGCGAGTGAAATGTAACATATCAGTGAGCATAAGAGTGCCAGGTGAGAAACAGTCTAAAAGTGTGCAATTAATTAACTGAGTATTAGAACAACAGGCCAATTAACTGAGCAGAGTGAAGGAGATCAACGAATGTTAAGCATATTCTTAGAAAAGGAGCCTTCATTGTTCCTTTGGACTGACCTACAACCAAGAATAATAAATAAAAAAAATAGACTGCAAGTGGCATCTCTTTTCATGATAGATAGATAGATAGATAGATAGATAGATAGATAGATAGATAGATAGATAGATAGATAGATAGATAGATAGATAGATAGATAGATAGATAGATAGATAGATAGATACTTTATTAATCTTATTTATTAATTAATTTATTACTTTATCTGCGGTGGGTTGGCACCCTGCCTGGGATTGGTTCCTGCCTTGTGCCCTGTGTTGGCTGGGATTGGCTCCAGCAGACCCCCGTGACCCTGTGTTCGGATTCAGTGGGTTGGAAAATGGATGGATGGATGGATGGATGATTACTTTATTAATCCCAGACCACGTAAGATTTACCTTTTCATCTCTTACTTTGTAAATACAGTTGGATTTGAAATAAAGGGGTGGGGGAATCAGAAAGTCTTGGAACTTATCAAATTCAGCAAAAAATTCTCAGTGGCATAATAAACAGCGACTCATCTTTACACGCCTAATATACAATATTCTCCTTTCAGACTGCTGCTTTGTCAACTATATAGAGGCTCCATTACTGATATCCCCATCTCTCCATATACTGTGCATTTTATAAATTATCTCATTCCTCTTAAACTATAATATGTGTTTCTTTATACATGTTTTTGAGACTAGTACAAACAAATGTATTCTACTGTGTTAAACAAAGCTTGACCTTCTGTACAAAGCAGCTCGTTCATAACCTCAAGATCAATTGTTAAAGACTTGCCGCCTATCTACACATACTGTATGAAGTCCAACCTGTACAGCTGTGTAAATTGTGTGCTGCTGCAGACTTTTGTTCTCTCAGAAGGAAATAATATGAACCATACTCATGCTAAAAAGGTAATTATCCTCTTTATTAAAGAAACTGATGTTGGGATTAAGGGAAACACAGGGGTGCTGTGCTGTCTACTGAAACTGTACAGGAAATGCTCCAGCCATGGAACTGCACAGGCATAAAGTACAGCTATTGCATGCATTGTGTATGGTGCAAACTTTAATAAAGTGTATACCTCTTGTATATTCATAAATGCAAATACTAAAACACATCAGTGTATAAAATAAAAAAAAATGTTTTATTTGTAAGGTAAATAGAATTACAACAAAAAACAAGTAAAATAGGCAAGCAAAGTTTGCAGGTCTTTCTCAGGACACTCATTAGACATGGTATATTGTGATTAACTGAAGCCCCAGCCTGTGCTGCTACTGGGAACATGAACTAAAAACAAGCAAGGAACTAAAGGATGACTTTAATCTTCATTTGGCCAGCTAACCATGTTAAATGGCTCAACAAAGAGATGAACTGTCAGCTTTGTTACCAGAGGGCTATACAACAAGAGTGATAAATGGCACATCTGGAGTCTGAGCAAAGAAACAAACAAAACTACAACCATTCAGGAACTCTGTCAGACCCCAGGGAGGTTGGAAGATCGAATAGGCATCAGCATGACTTCTTCTGCAGACTTACTTTCCCTAGATGTACCTTCCGCTCTTCCTATGCTGGCAAATGGCTGCATTCCTCTACTCTCACAGTCCCTCTGGCAGGCTCACCGCCTCGTGTTTTAGAATACCATAATCTGGCAATGAGTAATGTCACTTTCTCATCCTACCAAAATGTATACTTAATTGCTCCATAACAGCAGATGAATTCTTTGGGTTTTTTTTTTCATCACTAATTATTCCCATTTTTGACTCAAAATCAGGATTGCATCATTTTAGCTTTGGTGTGACTAGAACATATCCCACAAAAAACAAGAACAGCTGAATGTTTATTCCAGATGAACATTTTTTTCCTCTTTCTTCGGAACAACACGTTCAGAAAGTAGTTGCCACCTTGGCAGACTTTGAAAAAGGGGACGGACAACAAGAAAAGATGAGAGGACACCATAACCATTTCATAGGGGTTCTTTTCAAGCAGTGGAATATGAAAATTGCACATCTGCCATACTTAACATGTACAATCAGGTATCTGTCAATAGCAGTTCATTGTTCTTTTTTTTTTTATTTTAAACTCCCAAAAGCATTGCACTGCTTCAACCAAGTGTAATTAATGGGCAAATACCAACACCGTATAAAGCCACAAGTAATTGTCTTAAAATTGTGATGATGATATTTACTTAAGAAAATCACACTACTACTACTATGCACTTGCCACACAAATAAATACATGTATACACACTGCATACATACATATTGTATATATCTAGATGTATACATACACATTTTGAGTTATACCAAAAGTAATGGGTTTATTAGTTTTACAGTACAATAAAAATTTAAACAGGGAATTGCTGTATATCACTCACATCTACCTACCTTCATTGCATCCTATACAAAAAACTCCACCCAAGTCAATGCATTTTTGCAAATAATTACGAAGTCAGCTAATCCGCTTGTAGTAAATTTTCTTCTGAGCCATACATAAACAGCCTGACTGCACTGCAATCTACTCCTATCATCACCTCCACTTCTTTGATTGTCACACATTGATTTTCTCTAAAGAGCAGCGTCATTTTGTTTTGCTCTCAACAAAAACAGTTTATGGCCAACCACTAAAGAGCTTATCTTAATACATAATTCGCCAGCCTCCTCACTCACTCACGTCTGTCCAAAGCCGAATGCGCAGTCGCCTTCTGCGCAGCTGCCCGAAAAACCTTACGAGACCGACATTGCGGCAGGCGGCGGATTTACGGCCGCGAAAATTCAAAGAGAAAGACGACTTCGATTAAAGCTCTAGAGGCCTGAAAGGCGATTTCGACTACAGCTCAAGGCCTAATTACGCATTCTGATTCAATTACGCATTCATTCAATACACCTATATCAGGTTTGTGGTGCTTATACTTATTACTATTCCACTCGTACCCGTTTCATCTTATGTTGTCGAAACGGGTTCTTTTTCTAGTTGGTAATATTTACGCTGCCATCTTTAGAGTGATTTGGTTGTGCCCATCCTCTTATGCCCTTAATGCCAAAGCGGGACGTTCAATTGTATGCATCTTGAAAATGAGCATAACAGCCAGCTGTGGCCTTTTCTGGCTTTACAAGAAACTCAGTCACTGCATGCTATTGAAACGAAACGTACCTGTTAGCCAAATATGAACACAATCATTCCTGTAGCACATTCTCATGCCAGATATGTAGTTCAAAGTGATTTATAAGAAGTTAATGAAAAAATTACAAAGGATAAATAGTTGAATAAAATGAAATACAAAAACATAAATACATGCAAACTCACATAATACAGATTGTGAGGTTTCAGCTTGGCCACAGACAGACACAAGGACACACAATGTCCAAAAACACACACGTTTATTTTACAGTTCTTTTCCTTGCACAACACAGTGCACCAAAACAGCCACCACAGCTCAGTCCTTTACTTTTTGTCTTACTTATACTTTCTGCTGCCTAAACTCCACTAGTCACAAGCTCTGTCTTCTTCCACCCGGCTCCGGCTCCCTGAATGGAGTGACACAGCCCCTTTTATAATGCACCTGGATGTGCTCTAGGTGCTCCCTGATGACCTTCCTGCAGCACTTCCTGGTCCATAGCTCTGGAACCAACTAGGCGCACCCTAGCAGGGACCATGGGTCTCCACAGATTTGAGCTTCCCAGCTCTGTGGTTCCCATGTAATTCCGGAGGGCTGCCATCTTGCATCCTGGGGTAGGAATTGCCGCTCTCCCGGTCCCCTGCTTCTCCAGGTCTCCTAGTGGGGCAAGGTCTCCGGCCATCTATCACAAGATAAACAAGGAATAGACATGGCAGAGTCCTCAAGTATGGATTCAATTGCTAAACACAGTTTTGAAGTCTCTATTTCACATAACTGAGGCAGTTGACACTATATATAATTGATTATTTTTCCTTGAAAAAGTTTTTTCACTTAAATATTGTTTGTTACAAAACTGTACTGAAGGAGAAAAAAATGCTTTAAAATAATTTGTCATGACTTCAGCCTTTCCATCTGCAACAGCTGATATATCAGCCAACGGTGTGTTGACTTTTGATATCCACTGTAAATTACATATCTAAATGGTATCCTAAAGGTCACTGAATATTTCACAAGTGATTGTACAGGGCTTACAACGGCTGGAAAAATGTGGCTCCACGCTGCAGACAGAAATCTAAAACAATAAGTAATGAACAGATATGGTAGCGAGCTTTTTGAAACAATGGACTTAGAATTATTTAAGGTGCACATTCTTGCCTTTTTGGGTTTCCTCAAATTACACAACATGCCTTGCCTGCTTGAAACCAGACTGCTGGAGTATAATAGTACAGACTCAGTTACTCCGAGGTGTGCTCCAGAAAAATTGGAAATATGAGATGACACTTTTAAGGGAATACAGATGGCAATGCTCCCTACAGTCTTAGTGGTTACAATTTTATGCTCTATAAACTAAGCAAGTGACCTTTTACACAGGCCGACAGCCCATGGAAATGGGATGATCTGCCACAACTGTTTCACCCATCTCAGCTCAGCATCCTTATATAACCAATGTTAATGAACAAATTTGAAACAGGGTACACTGTCAAATTTGGACTTGGGTGCACTCACCAGTTCAGGCACAGAAATAAAAGCAGAAAGGATAAAAGAGAGCCATTGTGCGCTGCTTCTCCATGTCCTCCATAAAAGCTAAGCACAACATATAGTCTACTAGCATCCATGCTACACAATGGCTCAGTGAATTGCAAAAGAAACAGTAACAGACAGACCCCTCTGCTCTATGAGTGCCTACGTTTATTAGCCTGACCTACTTTTTTACTCTGGGCCCTCTCCAAAGTGCACTGTTAACATAATGTCTAGAAGGGAGGGAGTGGAGTTAATGCACTGTGTAAACTCTGGAAAAAGCAGGCACTGTTTAGCAAAGTCTGGAAGAGTGAGAACAGAAAAAAAAAAATCACTCTGTTGTCTGTTGTGTTGCTTCTCCTTTCTAATTAGGGTTGCATACACTGTACTGGAGAAACCTAATAACTTCCAAAAGCGATCACATCTCAAATCAAGAACGATGGCAACAGGATGTGCAAAACCCGGCCCAATTCTGTCTGTTTGCTTCCAAAGAAAAGGCAACGATGGATTTCTCATTCAAATATTGGAGGCGTACATTCATTAGCAAGGTACAGTATAAAATATATAAGCAGCAACAGTGTATAGGACAAGGTTCACATCTGAGAAGATGAGAGCAAGCTGAAACAGTTTGTAACAATAATACCAATATGCATTTATTTACTTATAACACACCTTCACACACAAAGGCGGCTCAAAGTGCTTTTCAAGTAGTTGAAAAAAATAGTTATAAAACAGGTAAAATGGAAGAATCCCTAGAGTATTAATCTCTAATGGTTGATATGGTGAGAGTTGTCAGATTTTAAAAATACTGTATTAGATGCATGCATGACATAATAGCATGTAAGCAATCAATCGATTAACTTCATCAATATTAGTAGGTGTAGCTACAAGTGTGCCTTGCACTAGACTAAGATCCCCTCTACATTTGGTTCCTTTCTTGCAGCAGGTGCTACCAGGTTAGGCTTTACTGGATCAAAAACTGATGGATGGACTCTAACTGGTCCAGGAATTCCCACTGTCATTCAAGAAGGCACATGGAAACCCATCCTTCTACTGTATTACTGGGTCATGGCCTGCAATATCATCATAGGAAAGGCTGGAATCAGCCCTGGATGGGATGTCAGTATAACACATTGAATATTCACACCTAGACAGTTTTCGAGCCACCAATGAACCGACCAAACATATTGTCATGATATAAGGATAGAAACTGAACCTGAAGCAATGGAACTGACAAGCATTAATACTCATCTCACTATGCCAACTCATGTTCAATGTAATTACACCTCTTCAAAGCATAGTTTTCACAGCAGGCAAAATGACGTTCAGCCAGCTATTTACATATTGAACATTTCACAGCAATGTTCACATTAGAATACAGCACTTTCCAAGACAGTTGTAAAGACAAGTGAAGCAAAAACTGCTCAGTGTTACACAACACTGATTCATATCCTGGGTGCATCATGTGTAGAGTTTGCATGTTCTCTGCACGTCTGCATGGGTTTCCTTCGGGTTCTTTTGTTTCCTCCTCCTGTCCAAAGACATGCAGGTTTGGTGAATTGGTGATGCTAAATTATTGGTCCTAGTGTGGGTATGGAGCATGACTGAGAGAGTGTGTGTGATCACCCTGAGATGGCTCCCTGTCCAGGGTTTGTTCCTGCCTTGTGCCCTGTGCTAGCTGGGTTGGCTCCAGCAGACTCCCTGATACTGGTGTGGATTAAGTGGGTTGGAAAATAAAATGAAATAAAACCATAACAGAATATTGGCACAGTATAAGGGCCAATGTGATTAATATAATTATGTCTATAAACACACCAACTTATATAAAAAACACAGGCAACATTGTGGCTCGGTTGTTAACACTGTTGTCTTATAGCTGGCCCAGTCACTGTCTTTGTGGAGTCTTCACATTCATTGAGTCTATATGGGTTTTTCGTAAGGTCCTGCAGTTTTTATTCATATCCCAAAGATGAGCATTTCTGTGGAATTGTCAAATTTAGCTTGACCCATAAACAAGTACACAGTTGGTGTATTCCTGCAAGACTTACTGATCTTCTGTGAACAATCACAAAAACAACAATGTAATAAGTGCTAGTTACACAAAGGATGGGTTTTAGAATTGTTATTTATTCTTCTTCTTCTTTTGGCTGCTCCCATTAGGGGTTGGCAAAGCAGATCATCTTCTTCCATATCTTTCTGTTCTCTACATCTTGCTCTGTCACACCCATCGCCTGCATGACCTCTTTCACCACATTCATAAACCTTCTCTTAGGCCTTCCTCTTTTTCTCTTGCCTGGCAGCTCTATCCGTAGCATCCTTCTCCCAATATACCCAGTGTCTCTCCTCTGCACATGTCCAAACCAACACAATCTTTCCTCTCTGACTTTGTCTCCTTTGTCCAACTTGAGCTGACCCCCTAATGTACTCATTTCTAATCTTATCCATCCTCGTCACACCCAATGCAAATCTTAGCATCTTTAACTCTGCTACCTCCAGCTCTGTCTCCTGCTTTCTAGTCAGTGCCACCGTCTCCAACCCATATAACATAGCTGGTCTCAGTTTTAGAATTGTTATTTAAGCCCTACATTTTCAAGAACTCTTTCTACAATATTACTCAAATTATAACTCCATATTCTGTTGGATGAATATAAACTGAAGAGTTTAGCTGAAATGAAAACATTTTATTTATTCTTGTAATTTACTGGATTCTTTTATACTAAAACTACAGTGCCCTTTTGGTTATACCTGGGCTAAGTGAAAGAATACTATATTCTTTTTATGTTCTTCAATTTGCTTCTGGTGTAATTTATAATTTTAAATTGTTTATCATGGTGCCACCATAGATATTGGGTTTGAAAAGAAACGACAGAATATACTGAACAAGGCTGTATAGGCAGTAGATTTCATCTCCCCCAATGATCTTATGCTGTTACATTCACACTGACATACAGTTTTGTTTTTTCAAAGCATTTTGAAGAACTTTTCACCAAGAAAGGCACCGTGTCTTCAAATGATTGCTTATGTAACTACAAGCAATTTGACTAAACACTTTCAAGACGTTTTGTCTATAAAATGATGGGTGAGCTCTTAACCCATTGACTTCAAATTAATTGGTCTGTCTAGCAGACTTTTTTCATAATAAGCACCATCTCAAGACACTGTAAATTTAAAACATGTCATTTTTGTTTGTGATTAATTCTATAAAAAAAAACTGATAGGCTAAGAAATGGAAAACTTTTGTTTGTCTAAGCCATGTAATAATAATACTCAGAGTGCTATGTAGAAACACATTGCTGCCATGGATTAAAAGAATAAATAACTCAACATGAGCAAAGATACAAGTTAGGTTGCTTGATTATAATTTATTTATTTATTTGTTTCTTTAAATTACTTTAAGACTTTCATAATGAAAAACACATAAGAAATTCAACAACTGCAAATATGTTTCATTTTGTTCAATCATCAGCTTAAAGGAATACTACAGCCAAAAACAATACTCACATGTTATTCAACACATGTGCTTAACAGTGCTGGCTGAGTAAAACAAGACATTTTCATACTGAATGAGAGAAAAATGTTTATCATATAATGGAACCTAACAAAAACCAATGCCGGAAAACAGCAAAAGGAAAAAAAGAAAGAAAGAAATTCTTACCTTACTTGTGTTGCATAATATGTCTGTTATCTAGGCGAATGCTAAATTGTACAAAAAAAAATTTTTTTTGATAAAATATAACTAACAATTACTTCTGGAAAAAAGCAACATGCTTTGTAAACAGCATAATGCACTTCTACAATCCTGTGCTTCTGAACTGAGGACAGGGCTCTTGACCAATGAATGAGGGAGAGAGATGGGTCTTCAATTCAGATACTCGTTTGCATTTGTGTTCACATTCCTTCCTTGTTCACAAGAACGTTTTCAAGAAGTTGTTTATTTCAAAATAGTTTAGTAAAAATATATGTGTGGGGTGTTCTGAGCCAACAAATAGATGACTGTGCATGTAGACAATATTTTGATATTGTTTGCCAGGTGCGTTAGTCACCTACCATGACCATTGAATGATAAATTTTCTTGCCTATTTTCTGCATGAAAACAAGAAACATTTTTCTCAGTCGTCAGTATAAAGCGCATGGATTAGGAAACATATAAACAAAATATAATTTTTGGGTGGAGTATTCTTTTAATCTAACTCAGAGTGGCAGTAAGGCAAAGGTTACTCCAATAACACAAAGAAAACATCACGAATGTAACTGGGGCAAAACCACTACTTGGTGGCAATGCTGTTGACACTATGTTATCCTGCGGTCACCTTTTGTGTCCAGCATCTCCACAACTCTGATTTAAATAAACTGGTAACAAAACGGATGGCTAGATGGATTTAATTAAAGCTAGACACTAGACTAAAGTAGAACATACATTGTTACAATTAAATAAACTAAATTAATAAGGTGACTGAAACTACACAAAAAACCTTCAGTATGACACTAATGACCATAATGCTCTTTAACCACAATTTGTACACGAAAAGCCTGAATGACAGCTACACATCGTCATATCTCAAGTCACACATATTACAAGAAATTAACAACATGTTGGCCTGCTAGTGGCTTTAATGATTACTTCAGGGAATGGCAAAGCACTCTGCATGTACAAATTATTTGCTAGTATTGATCACAGTATTTCTCCGATAAAGCACCACTGAGATACATTTCTGACAAAGGATATTTCGAACTTGAGCAAATTCTTCATTTAATTTCAGCCTAAAAGATGCCCAGTTAGGTTGAGATAAGGACTGCGGACTGACTCCTACTATGTTACTCTTTTTTAATTTTTTCTACCTATTAAAATGGACTATTATCAACTTGGAATGGCCACCGTCATCCATTTTAAGTACATCATTCAAATACTTCACCAAGTGGATTTAAGATTTAGTAAATGTTAAGCAATCATATTTTGGGACAAATCTATCAACCAATAAGGGTATTCTTCTGTACCCAAAAATATGCACCACTCCACTAATCCTGATCTGAATTTTTGATCCCTAAGTTGGTAATGAGGATAGGTTTGTTTTAGTTACCAACAGCATGTGGTCTACAGCTCTTCTGCATATGTTTATGGCCTAAAGCTTTCCTATTACTTTACCTATAACCACGTTTCCATTGTAGTTATGCTCAAAATAGAAGCAACACTTCTGAAAAGTCAACAAAACACAAATGAGAATTGTGTTTCCACTGAGTGATTTTATGTGCATAAAGTTTGTTTTATCACCTGAAATTAAAAATGGCAATTGATGTGATTGGTGTTGGCTCTGTTATTTCAATTGCGTCTACAAACGTCATGTTCGGTTTTAATCAGAGGCGACGGAGTAAGTGAATACAATAAAGGGAAGGCGAACTCCCTATACTTGGCAGAGGCCACGCATTAGGGATTTCTTTGAAATCATAAACAGTAATTATACTGAAGAGCTGTGGGTACAAACGTTTAGGATGAGCAGTTCAACATTCATGGAATTATGCAGAGCAATAGGCCGTAGCATACATGAGGGAACCAGTCCACACCGAGAAGAGCATAGCCATTGTGCTTTATAAATTGTCTACCTGTGCAAAGTATAGGGCTGTTGCCGAGACTTTTGGTAAGAGCAAAACCACCATTCACAGGTGTGTATATGGGATGAGTCACGCCATAGGCTCCAAACTAATGAGGCAAAACAATACTTTACCTTATGTGGACGAGACACCGCAGATTTCACAGTGCAATTACAAGGCACACAAAATACCTCAGGTGTATGGTGCAATCGACGGCTCACATATCCTTATTCTTCCACCAAGTGATGGGTATCGGGATTATGTTAACAGGAAAGGCTGGACATCTTTTGTTCTGCAGGTGGTCATGATGACAGATTAATGATCAGGGACATTTCTGTTGCATCACCTGGTAGTGCTCATGATGCTGCTGTATTCACCACTTCATATTTGCAAAGGTATTTGAAAATTTACGTCATGTCATGTGACCTAAATGTGAAAAAAAAAAGGTTTTCATTGCTGTTCTGCGAATTATTGCTTTGTCGAATCGCCTGAAAAACCCTCTCAAGCAAGCGTATAAACTTTATTTGCGAATTTTGAAAGTTTTTTTTTGCAATTCACATGTTTCCATTACTGTTTTTTTGCTTCACAACTTTAAAATGCGCATTAAGGAGGTTAATGGAAACATGGCTTATGATGGCTTACTTTCCAGCTGCAGCGGTGAGATGAGACAGCTAAGCTTTTCAAGATGAATCTACACTTGTCATTCAGTACTTCACACAAATTTGCTTATTTCTTAGCTGCAGTGTCACCTTACATTTCTTTAGTATACTGGCAAGTGAAGACCAGAGAATGCTTTACTGTTGCAAATATGCATAGGCAAGCAATCCTCCAAATCTCTTTTGCTGTACTTATTGTTTGACTCACGTTTAATAAATTTCAGAGTGATCTGCTATGTTATTGAGCCAAATGCACAGTAAATGGTGTTTTCCCATATCAAGCAGAATATACAAGCAAAAGTCAGAGAGGAACAGGACAGCTAAGGTGCTCTGTAAACAGTTAGGGTGAAAATTAGTCAGTCAGTAGAAGGCATAAGAAGGGACAAGGAAAACTAAGGAAATAACGTGTTAAAGCTTGTTTGAATATTCCCAATACTGTATCTTCTGCATGACAGATAAAGGCCCTCTTCCCTCATACATGGTGAGCTCCCCATCTAGGCATTTAATAGCATCCCACAAGTAAATGGGATATGAAACTCCATTTCAAACTCATTTCAGTCAGACAGCCCACAGTACGTGCGGTGTGCTCTGTAAATGAGTGGGTGGTATCATCATACTTCCCCGGGATTTGCATTCAGCTAGAATTAGCTTATTCATGAGCTAGCTTTTAATTATTGTGCCTTGCTAAATAACCAAGATAGCAATGACTCATCATCTCTACTCAGGCAGACCTTCAAAATGTCACATCTGTTGGACTGTAAACAAATTTGATTAATTAATAATCTCCCCTAGGCTTCCTGTCTATTATCCTCAAAACCCTATGGAGGAAGCTTGACATTTCTAAGAAAATAATAATTTGTGAATAAGCCATTCAGGAAACAATGAGCTGGGAGCAGAGCACTTCCATATAAAATACTCGCATGCTAACGTTTATTTCAATGTTTGTCTCATACAACAGGTGTTGCATTCAATGCCACAATCTCTTGTGCATATAGCACCTTTCAACTCCTCTCATTGTATGACCTATTATACATTAGCATTCAGATTACAAATCTCAAAATAGGACTATTCATGCTAGAAAAAGGTTTCCCAGGAAAGCCAGAGTACACCTGAGAATTCTTCTTTGGCGTGATTAACATGGAAAAGGATCACTAAACTGCCAAGAGACTGTAACTAGTCCTCTAAGGCTACAAATGCAGCATACTGATCTGGTAAGGTACCAGTGATGATGTTCAGTGGAAACCACTGGTATACAGTAAATGTCTACACAGTACAAAAAAAACATTTTTTTTTTTTTTTTTTTTATTACTAGTGTTTCTACTAGTCTTTACTAAATCTCAAATAGTAAGCCAGCTCCACTGGAGGCATCACTATGGATTTACACACATGAAAATAACTTGTGACAAAACCCCAAATCCAATTCTGAATACATCTGCCATTTATTTGGTACATTAACTTTATGGTTTATTGAATTCCGACTGGATGGCAGCAAGTGGACTTACCACTTCAGTGTAACCTAATATACAACACTGTTCTTTACCGAGCATCTCAAACCTAATGCCCTCAGAGCCGTCCGTAAGTAAGAGTGAACAGTCATCCAAGAGGGAAAAGCAATTTACAGTGGCAAAACCAAGAACTGATATTTACAAAGTCCACACTTAGCATTTTATTAGACAGTCAGAGCCTCTCAGAAGGATAAATGCCCAACTGTTATATAATTACTAACAACTCTTCAGGGCCTCTTTAAAGGCTTTATTGCATGTGTGGCAATTATCTAAAGTACACTGGCATGCAATAACCAACCAAAATTTACATAATAAGTATATCTCGTTATTCTCAATCCTAGAAAAGAAACGATTCAGTCAATCAGCCCTTGGGGGCGAGCCTTAAACATCAGCAGCCGCTGCATCCTTCAGTCTTAATGAACTAATTACTGGCATGTTTAATTTAACACTCCCATTGACACACGCATTTTGAGATAAGCGTCTAAAAAGAAAAAGCTACATACTGTAAGTACTTTACACCGGCAGTCTTGTTGCTAATTAGGGTGACCACGCAAATTAATCTCCCAATCTTTATTTCGTGATGCATCCATAATAATAAACAGCAGCACAGCAAACCAAGCAATAGAAAAGAAAGCATACATTTCTTAGAGATCCACCCATTAATTTTCTAACCCAGTTATTCAGGTCAGGGCTATAGGTAGTGAGTGGGTGATTATCCTGGCAGTGCTGGGCATCAAACAGGAACTGTCCACTGAAGGGCAAGACACACAAGCATACTGTCTGCTTACTGGGCCGATTTGGAAAAGTCAGTTAACTTCTATTGAGTACGTGGGAGAAAAAAAAAAGTGAAACCTATCCACACAAATACAGGAAGAATGTGCAAACTTTACACAGGTAGTGCCTGGGCCATGATTTGAAACCTAGGACTCTGAAGTTGGGAGGTCACAGTGCTAACCACTGTACCACCATGTAGGAGATGCATTTGTGTTAAAGAGAAAGAGGAAAAGAAGAGATAGTGAATACACAAATAAATCTTAAAGACTTTTTACACATCATGTGGAAAGAATTACAGTTGCACATTTTGAATTATTAATATATTCACAACTAAAAAGTGACCACTTTCATTAATAACCCTGCTTTATCAGCGTTCAATCCTTGTCTGGCTTTTCTGACTATTCAGGACTGAGCTTCGGCTCAGTATCTATGTATACCTGCACACTAGATAGCCAGGACATTTTAATCCCACTATCTCAATTTATTTATTGTATTTCCCATGAATGTTGTATCATATTTTATCCTTTTATATCTTCTTATATTTATATTTTGTGTTCTGTGTTATCCTTGTATGTTGCACCAATACATCAAGACAAATTCACAGTACACATTGGTATACCTGGCTAAACACTGTGAATTCTGATTCTGACTCTAAAAGGGCCTAAGTAATTGCAGGCTTTCCTACTAAACGTTCTAATTTGATTTCAGCTCTTGTCATTTGCTGAATCTCTCACCTAATCAGAGGTTTTTTCCCAGCTTTCTATCTGCAATCTCAGAAACTAAAAAGTTGCCTAGGTCACCCTGATTTGAGGGGTTCCTAATAAATGTAATTATTTACTTCATGAAGTACAAGTGCATAATAAACAAGAATTGTTATGTGAAATATTTCAAATATTATGATGTGTGCTTCAATTGAAATGTTTGATCAAATCATTGATTGTAACGGAAAAAAAATAACATTCATAATAACTGACCATGAAATAGTCTAAAATGATGCCTCACATGCTTATGCTTGAAATATGTCAATTTGAACCTTCTAGGAGTGCTATTTGAGGGCTAGGACCACCAGTAAAGAATTAAATATAAAAAATATTATCATATATGTGATCATCAACCTGGAAAAAGTATAAAACAACATGCCACATGCCTACATTATCAATCCACCTTTTTTCAAAGTTTTGGGAAAAGCAGTAACTTGGACCCCTTGTATCCCATTAGCAGGTGAACACATGGGGTGAGTTGATGTGACATGCACTACTTCAAGTCCTTCTGATCATTTTTGCTGAAGACACTTATTGGGTACTCTTCAGTAAAGTATAAGGGTGTAATTTCCTACACAAAATGTGCACCGAAGTGGCCTAAAAATAAGTGGCTTTCAGGTCTATACTTTTAAAAATAAAGGTGCCAGAGTGGTTCTTCAGAGTTAGGCCCATTTTTTGCTTCCCAAGAGACCCATCCTCATGACGGTTCCAGAAAGAAATATTTATTTAGATCTGTAGCAGTCTCCATACAGTGAATAACCATGAACAGATGATAGCAGATTTGTGAAATACCAATGGGTATGGGTAGTCCAGGTTTTCTACCATACTTTAAGGATTTAGTTTTTACTTTCTCATATACAGTATAAAGTATAGGGAAAGTATTGTAATCGTCCATAGATTCGATGTCGAGATTTCGATGAATCTCGACGTTTTAGATCTCCCTGACCTCCTTGTATACAAAGTGTAGGGAAAGTATTGGAATCCTCCAAAAATTCCATATCGAGATTTTGATGAATCTTGATGTTTTAGACCTCCCTGAGTCTGAAAATACCATTTTAGGAATTATGTCTGTGTGCGTTTGTGTGTGTAAACATGATAACTTGAGTACGCTTTCACTTACGTCAACCAAATTTTGCATACAAGTATTAGGTACAAAATGTTGATTTATATCAACTTTTGGGCTATTTCCATTAACTGGAAGTGGTATTTTACCTTTTATTCATGCAGCTGCAGAGTCCGATTTATTCAACTTTACTTTTAATAATAATAATAATAATTGTTCAATATATTATTAATTTGTTTTGATTTGTTGTTGATGGTTCTTTAATGTACATAATATACAAAGATAATCATTGTCTTGCAGTTTACTCCTCAAATATCCATCCCCATATCTGAGTATATGAGAAAGTCTAGGGGAAACCACTCCTGATTTTTTTTTTTTTTTTTTTACATATTAGAAAGTTTTTTAAATTGCAAAAGATCAAATTCATATGTAAAGAATCTGTCCCAGAATAAAAACATGCTTTATTAAGCAATAGTTCTATGAAGAATAACACAACCCAGAAAAGAACCATATAGTGCCATTAAAGAACTAGTGTTTTAAAAGGTGTAGGGGGCTGTATTGTACCGTACTGGTACAGGAGAAGCCCAACCAAAAAAAAAAAAGGCTTAAGAGATTTCTGTAATTCTTATAAACAAATTTGATAGTTAACATTTAAACACATTTAACATAATAAAAATACATTTACAGTAATCAAATTCTGAATCATGCGGGGAGCCTATTCCAGCATCACTGGCAAAATGAATTATACTGCAACTTTAAATTCACTTTGAAATTATAGAGAAAAGTCAAGCAAAATGACACCTTTTATTGGCTAACTAAAAAGATTACAATATGCAAGCTTTCGAGGCAACTCAGGCCCCTTCTTCAGGCAAGATGTAGGGGCCTGAGTTGCCCTGAAAGCTTTCATATTGTAATCTTTTTAGTTAGCCAATAAAAGGTGTCATTTTGCTTGACTTTTCTCTACATTCATAATGGCTAACACGGTACAACACCCAGGTACCTTTGAAATTATGAAATATGCTTTTTGAACTGTGTAACATTTAATTCTCTTTAAAATGCTAAAAAATACTTCATGATGCTGGATCTTTTATTCAGACGAGTGAACTCAGTTTCAGCATTTTTTATTAAATTATTTTAATTCAGATGCTTGTTAAGAATATAAAGTGGTTTGCTTCTTTTTTTCTTAGTCAGAATACATTTAACAATGAAGTATATATACACTTGTTACCATTTTCATGTACACGTGTTTTCATCATTAAGTAGAAAACAATAGAAAGAAAGCAAAAGTTGAGCGATGGAGAGTTTCTATTCTTCCCCAACCCCAAAAAAAAACAAAACACTTTTGCTGATTTTCGCAGAACAGTAATTTATACATTCGTAACAATTTCTGACATAGCAAAATACTAAGAAACAAGAAGCAAGATGTCTAATTAAACAGCATGTTACACTAACGTTGAAAATTGGTTTCTAATTAAGAAAAAACTGGCTGAAGCAACAGCCTGAACCCATGAAAAAGTAGGACTAAACACCCCTGTACATAAAGAGAGTTTATAGTGCTCCAAATGTCCTGCATATCCCAAATATGTTTAAAAAAAAGCCCAACTATGAGAATCAAAGCTTTGGTGACAAAATATAGGACTTAAAAGTAGAGAATGTAAATTAGTATGACCCCTGAAGAAAACATAAAAGCATTCTAATAACACGTGTTGTTCACCCTCAGAAGAAATGTTATTCTGATGCCATATTAAAACATACAGTAGGCATCTACTTTATGGTATTTGGTTAAAAGCACCATTGATTCCACAAAGCAGGTTTCATTTTCTTTTCCCCTACTGCACATTTACTTGTTGCTTTAGTGTATAAAATAGATTGCAAACACTACACCTAACATCTATAAACCAACAATAGTACAAAACAGGACCAAATAAAAAAAAATGCACTATTCGCTAGTACACAATTGAGTCTTGCATTTGATAAGATTTCATTTGGCATCATGAACATCATCAGTATAGCTCCTCAGCTCAAAATGTTCTTGTTTATATGTTGTGTGTTTTGTGTTTAAAAGAATTACTCTTTGAAATCACTTCAGTTTTTCTCTTTCTTTTTTTTTTTTGTCTAGCAACTCCTGACTCACTGGTACGAAACCGTTGGACGCATCTTGATGTCTAGTTATGCAAGATGTTGAGCTTTTTGGGATTCCCCTGTTTTTGGCACTCTAGACCCAAAAAACATTCACTGTTAGGCCATTTCTGGAGCACACTTTGTGCAAGAAATTACACCCTTATGATTAAGAGTAAACCAATAGATGTTTCAATAGGTGTTTTGATCAGAACAACTTGAAGTTGTGCGTGCCACATTAACCAACCCCAGGGGTTCACCACCTAATGGGGCACAAGGGGTCAAAATTACTCCTTTTTACAAAATTTTGGAAAAAATTGGGATTGGTAATATAGACATGTGGAGTGTTGTTTCATGCTATGTTGAGATTGCTGATCAGGAATATAACATTTTTGATATTTGATTCTTTACTGGTGGTCCTATAAAGTTAAACAACAAACCTAACAATGTCCATGTAGACACAACTAAACAGTGTATTCCCATATCTAACTGGGAGACCAGTCTACTTTTGTTCTGTTCCTTCTTGGTCTTTCTCCCACCAGAAACAGAGACCTCCGTTTCTTCCACCAGATCATAATATTGTCAACACTGATTCTCCCAGCTCTATGCACACCCAGCTGGTGACCAGAAAGGACTTTAAACTCTAAGGAGCTCTTGTGGTCAGAACTCTTCCCAGTAGCCCCAGGTGCTCCTAAACGTCTGGTCCCCAAAACCCACTTAAAGGGTCAGGCCAATCTCAGATTGCCTGACTGCTACATGGGTTAGCAGAAGACCACCGAGAAGTTACAGGGCCTCTCTTCTGTCACCTATTTGTCTAGAATGTTTCTAACACTACCCCAATCTGTGTTGATTTAGGCCCAGGGAGCAATTAGCTCATGTGCGAATGTTATGACCACAATATTGGTGGCCCTAAAAGCACACAAACAAAATGTTACTAAGAAAAGGGAAACTTTTAATTTATTGAAAGGGATAAAAAAAACAACTTTTTTTAAAAGTACTTTTGCAAAATATTCAAAATTTTTTTTATTTGAAAGCCTCTTAAAGCAATCGAATAACATTCTCAAAGCCACTTAATCCAGTTGTACGAAGAAACAAAAAACAGATTAAGGCTAATATTTTGAGAAGTCTCAGGACAATTTTATTTCACCACATTTCTGTTCAATGTGTTCAATGTTTTATTTGCATATAATATGTTTTATATTTTACAGAGTTGTTTTGGAGATTCTGATTATGTAAATAAAGAAAAAAATGCCTACACATTTCATATCCAACCATATCGATGGGGTGCTACATACTAAACAACTCTTCTGACTAGTGCAATTTGACATTACAGCACTATAACATACAATCCAGCTGTTGTGAAATTTTGAACACTGGTGGTATGAAGCAGATGTTCCTATAACCCTTCTCTTGAATGACTGAGTCCAAAAACTGGATGGATGGCTGTGGAAGTCTGTCACATTAATGACGGCTTGTTTATGCCCTTGTTTCTCATGTCTCAGGCTCATGGACAAGAATTTTAATAGCCCATTTCAAATATTGTAGCTAAACAGAACAAAAAAAAAGATTTTACAGATGTTTAAACAATTTTCTGCTGCTTACATTATATAATGTTAGACCAGCATAGAATGTGTTAGAGCTCAAGGAACTCTAAATACAACTTTCTGCTGTGATATGTAACTTAATTTTCATCACTTGAGATATTTGAAATAGGACTCTGCTTTCCACAACTGTGACTAGGGTTGCATGGAAAACCAAAACCTAGAAAAATACAGAAAAATCCAAAATTTAAAACAGAACAGTAGCAGCATTTCGTTACCGGATATAAACATTAGCTTTAGACTAAAAAAATATGTTCTCCCAACACTTGGTGGATTATCCAAGGCATAATGTACACGAACATGCTGGAGACTTTACAAGAACTCCTACATTGCTTCCATGCAATCCACTGGGACTTCCATTTCTTCAATATGAATTCCAGTGTCCATCCACCTGGACATGCCTCTTCCAGACAGATGTCCACCAGGGTGGTGCCCCAACTGTTTATCTCTGTTTATCTGGACTCTTACTATAAATTTTATTATTGTATGTTTGGCTGAACTCTTTTTTCAAGGTGATTTGCAAAATCAAATCACATTACATATTTCATATCTGCAAATTTTTATATTTCATGTCAGCCAAACATTTATTATCACATTATTATTTATTATTTTTTATCAATATGCTGCTGCTGGAGTATGTGAATTTCCCCTTGGGATTAATAAAGTATCTATCTATCTATCTATCTATCTATCTATCTATCTATCTATCTATCTATCTATCTATCTAACATATAATGATTTTATATATACTGTATATATATATATATATATATATATATATATATATATATATATATATATATATATATATATATATATATATATATATATATATAATTACATTCTTAGTTCTGAATCTCAGTCTGATTTTTGAGATGGTTATCTACCAGGTAACATTTGTGGTTGGTCTGTCATTTGGCAAACATTTGTCACATCCTCTCAGTTGTGACAAGCAGCTCATTGATGCGTGATACAGTATCTGCCAAGTAATACAAAGAGTACACGACACGTGTTTAGCCCTAATTAGGGCTTGTTAGGTGTACTCACTATATATAGTAGGTGGCTCATGGGGTGGACGGGCATCCCGGCAAAGAGCTGGGAAGATACCTTTGCTGGACGGGAAAGCCGGAGTGGACAAAAGGGCATTCCGGGCGTCCCAACCAGAAATATGTGTAGTACCATTCCTGGCTGGGATAGAAGAGGAGATCAGGAAAGAACTGTCTCTGGGGGTCTTTATTCTCACCCAATTGCTTGAAGACAGTCTCTCGATATCGGTGTCCATTTGCGAACCAGAATGTCCGGCAATGCAGCCCTTCTGGGGTCCATGGCTGTTTCAAGTGGCCGCTGAAGGAGATGTGCTCCCTGTTATGTGGGACTTCCATGTGAACTGAAAGTATTTCCAACGGGCAATAGCCATGGCACCAGATGTACTCCCGGGTCCTCAATAAAAGGGACTGCACTACCTTGACCAGTCAAGTCAGAGCTAGGAGGAAGGAAGGCAACACTCGACTGAAGGAGAACAGTGTGATGGTGAGAGAGAGAGGAAGGAGAGATGACTTGTGTTTTTTTTTGCTTGTGTATACAAGGTATTTGTATATTAAATACTATTTATTTGAACCTGGGGCTGTCTTTGTGTTTGGGGCTCTCTGGTACCCCCTAGCTTTCACTACACAGACACATACATATATATATATATATATATATATATATATATATATATATATATATATATATATATATATATATATATATATATATATAGGTACCCCTGGGAAGGATGAGTGAAAAAGGTAAAAAAAAATTCACAGGTAAATTACCTTAATCTCACCCTGAAAAAAATAAGAGAAATTCAACCTTTAACTTAAGTACATTTATTTATGATAAAAAATAATCCCTCATTAAGAAATAATCATTTTTAACAAAACTAGATACTTCCTACTTCACTTAACATGCTAAATCAGTTGTTGTCTCCTGCCTTGCATCATACACAAACAGAACAGAATCCAACTCCTTGTAAGAATGAAATGGACAAATATTATTAAAATGGGTGGGTGGAAATTATTTCTAGGTCCAACTAGGGAACTGAAGCCTATCCCATCAGCATCTGGTGCAAGACAGGCACCCCACCACCAGATGCAGAGGGAGTCCACTATAGGGCACTCATACAGAAAAGGCCAACTCAGAGTCAGCAGTCAACTTACCCTGCAGCCATCTCTGTTCCATAATTCCTAATTAGCACATAGCACAAAATAGTGCTAAAACCTCTTATACAGAGCATCCTTTTAGCATGCAATAATCTACATCAACACAGACAGATAAACTGGCACTGAAAGAATCCAGTTTATTAATTGACTAGAATGCTAGTGGGAAACAAGTTTCCGAAAGTTACAGGTACTAGGAAAAAAGGATTAGTAAATAAGCATAACAGTTGTGCAAATGGAACTGCAGAAAAATAATGAGGGGATTTCATACTAGTGAGACATAATCCAAATTAAAGTGTAAGAGAAAAAAAAACAGTTATTGCTTTTAATTGCCAAAAAGTGCTTTACTCATCATGTTCAGCAAATGCCCCTACTGATGAAAGAGTATATTCAGATAATGATTAATTCAGTAAATCCAGAATTGCACAAACAAAAAAAACACTACCAGCACAGCAGCATACTGTTCATTTCCAGCAAAAGGTAACCTGGCAAAGCTTCCAAGCTCCTTCCCAAAATTTTGCCCTCAACACTTGAAGGCAAAGAGATTTTTCCTTACTTCAGACTTGACCTTCAGGCCAACTTAGAAAGTAAATGCTGACAAGCCTGCTTTGTGCCTCTGTTTCTTGTTCTTCATGGAGTGAATAAATAAGATTGCTTTACAGCAATTTCAGCTTATCAGTTTTCTTACAAGAATCTCTAATTAGATGCTCGGACTCATTTTTCACTTTTGATACTTCTTGCAGGAAGCACACATGACAGAAACAGGATTAGATAACATAAGAAAAAGCATACTGTAGTTATTTGCAAAAGTTGACAACATTAAGAAAAACCAACACATACAGTACACATGTAATTTTCAAATGATTTTTTTGTGCAGTAAAGCATATTTTTTCCCGAAGGACAATAAATTGTAATTATTAAGCATGCAGAGTACAGTCTGTAAGCAAATGAATGCCATGTGGCAAAAAAAGCTCTAAGAATTGTCTTGTGCACATGTAAGTTATTTTGTAAGGAAAGCTGTAACTTCAGGCCAGGCCTGCTTAGGTCCTCAGGTCTGCCTTTTCCACTCTTTAACTTCTAATTACATGCTAGAAACAAGTTTTTAAGAAAGCAACCACACATCAACCTGCTTATGACATCCTAGGAAGACTATGCAGGCAGAAGATGGCAAAGCACTGCTCTACCTGGCACAACACTCAACAAATGCACTCTTGTTGAGTACGATTATGAATTAGTCAAAGATCAGACCTTAAAATTAAAAGACCTTGCTGTCAAGTTGAACTATAAAACAAGAAGACCATTTTCTTTTAAATAAAAAAACATGATGTTATATATGAAGGCAAGCTAAAAAGAAGATTTCCATCCATCCATTTTCTAAGTTGCAAATTTACTTCATGGAGGTCTGATTGTATCCTGGCAGCATTAGGCACAAGGCAGGAACCATCCCAGAATGAGGCACTAGTCCGTCAAAATGGCGCACTCAATTGAGTAATATCATAAAATTAGCAAATTCCCGGGAGATGGAAGAAAAAGCAAAACGTTCAGAAGAAATCCCAAATACACACAGGGAGAACATTAGATTTATTGTATCAAACATAAAGAAAACATTTTTAAAAAATCAGTTTAAAACTGACATCCTTTTAGATGCTATGACTCATGCTTTTCTAAACATCCAATCAGGTGGCTGTAGTCCAGTGTATATAGCAAGCAGACTAAAGGCCTGTAGTTGTTAACCAAGCATTACAATGAAGAAGACACCTGGTCTAAATGAGGAGAGATTGCTGGTGCTAGTTAATTAGCAAGGTCAGAGAAGAATGGCCAGTCTCATTGAAAACAATGAAAGGGCCAAAACATCTAAAATATTTAACAGCTTTTTACAACAGTGATGTGCAGAAGGGCACCTCTGAATTCACACCCCACTAGACCTTGAGGTGGATGGGACAGAGCAGCAGAATACTACACTAGTTTTCCTTAAGTTTGATTTATACTTCTATGTCAAGCCTATGCCATAGCCCGCATAACCCCACATGCACCTCCTCATAAATACGACTACACGTCACTTTGTGTCACATCAATGTAGGCCATACACAGACCTCTACAACTCTGATCAGCCAATTTGGCAAGTACATGCTTCCTGAAATGCATTTCCATTCACCTCCCAGTATTTTGTAAAAATGGAGCAGATCAAGAAAAGACTCATCAAAGAAGTTAAAGAATATACACATATACACTATCGGTCAAGTGTTTTAGAACACCTTTTTTATGGAGATGCATGCAGTTTAATGTCTTTCATGAAATAAAGGCATATAACAAATAAACAATGACAAATAAGTCAAGGATTCATTAAGTGTACAAAATTTTATTCAAACGTTTGATTCATTAAAGTTGCCTCTCTGTCACTCTGTGCAAGTCACCAACTCTGCCTCCAGCAAAAGAGCCCCAGGCCATCACACTTCCTCCTCCACAATTGAGTGTTGGTGTCACACACTGAGGAACCATCCTTTCACCAACTCGACAGCATACAAACACCCTTGTGATGAACCACATATTTCAAATTCTGATTCATCTGTCCATAAGACATTCTTCCCAAGCACTCACCCTATCAAACCTGCAGCACAAAGTGTCCTCCTCACAGTAGAAACTGAGACTTGCTTCTTTCGACCACTGTTAAGCTGTTGTGCTGTCAGTCGCCTATCATGCAAACTGGTGACACCTCAGAAACTTGTCTTCTGATTGGATTGTGACTTGGGGCCTGCCAGGTCTCTTCCTATCAGAGTTTCTTGCAGTTTCCAACACCCCTGTTCTCACTGACACTTTGATTTTTTTTCTCTAAATGAAAGGCCTACACTTCTAAGGGTAACAATACTCTCTTATTTCATTTGTTAATTGCCATTTTCTTGCCTTTATTACTGGATTACTGCCCAAGCAGTAATTCAAAGGGTGTAGTAACACAGTCTGTTCCAACTCTGCTTTAAGACAGACAGAGGGTTTTTAAGTAATCAACAGAAGCTGGGGCACCTGTGCAAATTGTTTGCTTCAACTTTTAAGGCTTAATTTACTTTAATTTCTGCAGAACATCTGTAACCTCCTAGTTGCTCCCTGAAGAGGGCCCATTTGTAATATTCTAAAATTTCTTTCTTTTTCAGTTTTTGCTAACCTAAACTTTAAATTTAAATCTCTCTCTTGTGCCAAATGCTGCCAGGATAGTCTACAGTCCTACTGATCCTGAATTATACTAAGTGAATCTCAGAATGCTAACACCAGGAAATCAGCAGTTCTTCCCAAGGCAGCTGAAATATTCTTTCCCTATGGTGTGTTCTGGGTCTCTTCCCAAAACTTATCAACTCGATCCTCTTTATCCAAATTATCAGTGGCTTTGCTCCAGCCTTCTCACATATTGTTGTTTTTTACACTGTCCTCAGAGAGTAAGCTCAGCGACCCTAAACAGGAAACTCATATTGACCAACTGCATGCTGATGTCATTCGTTTTCATGATCCAAACATCATAACTTTGTGTGGGGATCGAAATATATTACAGATTTACTAGCAAACTGAGAACTTCAGTCACTGACTTGCCTCTTGCTTCAGCAGCATCATTTGGCCATTTTGGGTCACTGCACCCATCTTTTATTGGCCATTGCAATCAAATGTCTATCTTAACTCATGAACTAAATTCCAAGACCCTTAAATTCCTCTACTGAGGGAAGTAAACCCCCACTGTACCATCACCTCTCATCAGTAAACTCTTTTCTTCAAGGTGAAGATTGTGACTTTTGATACTGAGGTGCTGATTTTAATTCCAACCACATCACACTCTGTTATGTAGCTCTTCGTTACAGTCAAATGAGAGCAAGAGGACAACTCAACCTGAAGGCAGCTAAAAAAGTAACTGTTGGGTCTCTGAACTGGAAACCATTTTAAAAGGATTCAGCCTAATTTCAAGAACACAAACACAACACCCACTTATCAAACTGCATGTAGAAGTGGCTGCAGACCCCATATTATTGTAGTACCTCCTAATAATGTCACACAAATTGCACGGTCATAAGCTTTCTCTTAAGCCTACATTACATTATGTGACTCTTCACAGGTTTACTTTTGTCTTTAGTCATAGCGGCAGGCTCTGTGGACATAAGAGCTGACAACCAATGAATGCTCCTCTGGAAGTACAATTCATATAATGCAGAGATGCAAAATAAGAAATGCAGGCATTTTGGGCCTTACAAACAGAACAGAAGCTCATCTGTCTGTTGTCTTGTGTTTAATAATCGTGGCTGAATTTGCCACACTTAATTCTTTATATGGCACCAGCTCCGTCAGGCAATACATTACTGGCTGACACAAAAAGGGGTGAGCAAGATTGTAATGGATGGCCGACACTCAGTCAGTAAATTAGACTCGTCCAACAATTTTCAGTCATTAAAATCTATGTGGTTTGGCAAGAAGATCAGCAAATGCGGTTGGCAAATCTGACATCATGTGACGTTGACTTCAGTACGCCAAGAATGAATAGACAGGATGGTCAAATCCTGAGCATCCCTTAAAAAAACAAGCAAAGACAAAAGTGTTGGTCTGCTTTTGTACAACCAACAGGAAATCTGCCCCTTTATTTTGTAAAGCTGACAACTCTGTTAGATGGAATTTCTGCTACTGTACTCCAGCATTGGGTTACCTGGAGAGGCTGTGACGTCTAATCCTTCACGCTTCTAATTTCTAATAAATATATCAATTTGCCAATCAATAATATTTATAGAACTTACTGGTATTTAAACAAACCTACAAAAGGAATGCCTCATGTCTCAGATAACTGTGATCAAGAGTCTTGTTTCATAGAATCAAGATGGTGTTGGTAAAACAGTCCCAAACAGAATCTCATCTGAGGATGATATGAAGGCTAATTTTAATGAAAGAATGTTTAACCTACTGTCCTAGATTCTATACTTATTGTTTCTATTCATTCTGGATGAACCTAATATCCCTTAAGCATAGAAAGGCTATAACTAATTCAGAACAGAAAATGTTGACAATGAAAAACTATTTAGGATAAACAGCCTGCTGCAACGTATTTTACTACTTCCGTGTTTATCAGCCAAGGGAGACTGTGTGAAAGCAGCTGATAAGCCAGGTGTGATACCAGATGTGCAGTTATTCTGCTTTTCTTGGAAGATCACAGAAGTGAATATGTCTGAATTTAGAAAATGGCCAGATATTCATAGCTCTTGTTTTCAGACTGAAGATGTCCCATTACAGTCCCATCACTTCTTTATGCCAGTCATATTAAAACACACTTGTCTGTTACGCAGATCTGATTTACTGTCTCAGCATAGCCTCACACTTCTGAGCATGTCACAGCTGAAAATAAAAATCATGCTAATATTACTCTACTCCAGAAGAATTGAAGCAAAGCTGGTGACAAGGGCCAGAAAGGCCAGATCCTAGATAACAGTGCGCTAGACCAATTAGGCAATGTCAGACAAGAGTAGTGATGAGCATGGAAGATTGTTTCTGGGATGCAAAGAGTCAGCTGTATTGATCTGTAGGACAGGGGTATTTCTCTCTGGCACTGCCTGCTTTTTGCATTTTCTTTACTAACTGATAGAGACAAATGTGAAAGAAACTGAAAGCAATGACCTGAAGGTAATGTACTCCAAAAACTGTGCACAGACACCAAGGAGGAGGTTGGTAACATGCACTGATACAGCGCTTTGCCACACCCATCACACAACAAACCACCTTAGGATCCCAAATTGGGACCTGAGCACCACTGTGCAATGGGTGACATCTCAGCACCGCACTAATTTGAAGGGAGTAGAACAGTGTGAGGTTTTTTTTTTTTTTTTTGTACAGTGGCTGGAGTGCCAATTCTGCCACCAACCTTTATATTTTCCCCTATAAGTTAGAGGACCTGCTTTCCGGGCTGGATGCAGGTTAACGTCCTTGCCTGGATGGAGAAATTGCAGATTAAGGGCCTTGCTAAAGGGCCCAACAGAACTGAATCCCTTCTGGCATTTACGGAAATCGAACCAGTAACCTTCTGATTGCCGGCACAGATCCCTTGCCTCAGAGCCACCATTCTGCCTAGACAGACACCAAGACAAGATAATATCCCTTCAGAACTCCTCAGGTCTATTTGTGACACAATTTCCACAGTCCTATCAAACTCTTGAGGATGTGGGTCTAACAGACTTTGAATCATTATGACTCAGGCTTAAATGGAAATTTGGAGTCAGTGCTGGGTAATGACACAACATACTGAACTGCTGGGGCAATCACAGGCAAGAAAATGTAATAAGAACTTCATTGTTGTCCCACTGGACTATTGGGTCCAATTGCAAACTGAAAATAATATCTGGCCTGTATTTCACAGCTAGATAAATAATCAACAGGTTTCACTTACTAAATATACTACAGTTGTAGGAGTAGTAACAGTGCAGTCATATATTCCACCTCTTTGGTTGTGTGTGTGTTTTCATTATGATTAAATATGTTCCTCAGCCTCTCTCTCCTTTTTGATTTATGTTGTTGTTATCCTTTAAGTGGAACAGCTTGCTTTAGTTTTAAAAGGTCAGCCATCGGATAAGTTGTGACACAGGAAATGCACTGGTAACCATGAAAAAGAACTACTCTGTGCTAGTAAGGAAATACACAATCAGGAAAAGGTGAAACAAGTGTTTTTACCCAGGGGGGAACTCACTTGTTTAACATTGTGCATACTGCAGCTATCAGAGGGAGGTCAAAGCCCAAATAATGGTGTCACACACAAATATAATGTGGATCCTGGAAACCTGGATTGAGTTGTACTGCTGTTTTTGTGGCAACAACACTCATACTGGCCTTCTTCAACCGTCTGTACAGAACCTGCTGAGAGGCGGAAAGTCTAAGTAGCTTATTCAACCCCTCACACTCACTTCTTTCTGAATACTCCTGCTTCCAAACATGAAAAGGTTCAACAAGCAATTTTACTCTCCCTGTTAAATTCAACTTGCATTCTACAAATAAAAGGGTACATGAGAAGGCGTGAATGCCAGCACTCAATGAGAAGTACCCACTGAAGTGGAGCAAGGCATTCACAAAAACTGCTCTAGTGGGTATCTGTTTATAATTGCCATTCCATCCATCCATTTTCCAACCCGCTGAATCCGAACACAGGGTCACGGGGGTCTGCTGGAGCCAATCCCAGCCAACACAGTGCACAAGGCAGGGAACCAATCCCGGGCAGGGTGCCAACCCACCGCAGGACACACACAAACACACCCACACACCAAGCACAAACTAGGGCCAATTCAGAATCGCCAATCCACCTAACCTGCATGTCTTTACCATGTATTTATATACATTTTTATGCATTTCCTACTCATTTTGAGCTCTTCACAGACATTACACGATTTGTAATCTGAGTTCATTCCAGAATAGAGGCCTCTTCCACTCTATTTAAATGCAAACAGGAGCCAACATACTTTGCTTGTGTGCTCGCTCACTGGACACACTACACTACTCTACACCCTTAACAAAGGCCTTCACTTTCGTGTAACGTGTTTAAGAACTTCATCCTTGCACAATCCAGTTCCAGTACAAGTAACCCTGTATCTCTATTGTTTGAAGAAGTGCAGCATACTATGGTCATCGTGAAAGTGGAGGACTCCATTACAGCTTTGTTAGTCTTTGAGCACCATGGGCCTCGCTTTTTGGCAAAGCCATTTTTTGGAGATAAAAACAAGTTGAGTGGAGTCAGTGTTCTGTTTTGTTTAATACTAGGTTGAGCTCTGGAATGTACGAGGTGAGACACAAAAATAACTGGATTAGTAAAAAAAAAATATTTATTGATGAATTACAGCATTCTAAACATTCTCACCTTCGATATACTCCCCCTCCCGATCTCTACACCACTCCATACGTATCTTCCATTGAAGGAAACAGTGCTGGAAGTCTTCTTACTTGAGGCTCTTCAACAGGCTTGCCGTTTTTGTCTTCAATTCATCCATTAAAGAAAAATGTGTTCCCTTCAGGTCACTTTTGATTTCCGGGAACAAGTAAAAATCACAGGGAGTTAAATCGGCGAATAGAGAGGATGATCGAAGACAGGAATGTTTTTGTCAGTCAAAAACTGCTTTATGGAAAAAGAGAAAATTCGCGAGAAATTTGATGTTAATTCACTGTTCAATTTCTTCACCCGACATTATCGTGGCAACTCATGTAGCGATAGTTGTGCAAATACATTCATATGAAAAAGTTTGGGAAACCCTCTCAGCCTGCATAATAATTTACTTTCAACAAAAAAGATAACAGTGGTATGTCTTTCATTTCCTAGGAACATCTGAGTACTGGGGTGTTTTCCGAACAAAGTTTTTTAGTGAAGCAGTATTTAGTTGTATGAAATTAAATCAAATGTGAAAAACTGGCTGTGCAAAAATGTGGGTCCCCTTGTAATTTTGCTGATTTGAATGCATGTAACTGCTCAATGCTGATTACTTGCAACACCAAATAGTTTGGATTAGCTTGTTAAGCCTTGAACTTCGTAGACAGGTGTGTCCAATCATGAGAAAAGTTATTTAAGGTGGTCAGTTGCAAGTTGTGCTTCCCTTTGACTCTCCTCTGAAGAGTGACAGCATGGGATCCTCAAAGCAACTCTCAAAAGATCTGAAAACAAAGATTCAGTATCATGGTTTAGGGGAAGGCTACATAAAGCTATCTCAGAGGTTTAAACTGTCAGTTTCAACTGTAAGGAATGTAATCAGGAAATGGAAGGCCACAGGTACAGTTGCTGTTAAACCCAGGTCTGGCAGGCCAAGAAAAATTCAGGAGCGGCATATGCGCAGGATTGTGAGAATGGTTACAGACAACCAACAGATCACCTCCAAAGACCTGTAAGAACATCTTGTTGCAGATGGTGTATCTATACATTGTTCTACAATTCAGCGCAATTTGCACAAAGAACATCTGTATGGCAGGGTGATGAGAAAGAAGCCCTTTCTGCACTCACGCCACAAACAGAGTCGCTTGTTGTATGCAAATGCTCATTTAGACAAGCCAGATTCATTTTGGAACAAAGTGCTTTGGACTGATGGGACAAAAATTGAGTTATTTGGTCATAATAAAAAGAGCTTTGCATGGCGGAAGAAGAACGGCACATTCCAAGAAAAACACCTGCTACCTACTGTCAAATTTGGTGGAGGTTCCATCATGCTGTGGGGCTGTGTGGCTGCTTCATGGACTGCGGCCCTTGTTAAAGTCGAGGGTTGGATGAATTCAACTCAAGAATCAGTCACAAAGTTGAAGTTACGCAGGGGTTGGATATTCCAACAAGACAATGACCCAAAACACAGTTGGAAATCTACAAAGGCATTCATGCAAAGGGAGAAGTACAATGTTCTGGAATGGCCGTCACAGTCCCCTGACTTGAGTATCATTGAAAATCTATGGGATGATTTTCCATGAAAGCCCCGAGCCCAATCCGGTTATTTTTGTGTCTCACCTCGTATTGTGTGTCTCACTAGAGTAAAAAGAAGACATGATGGTAACGTTGACACTATTAAAGTGCAGAATTCAACTTTTCTGTGGATGTGTATAGTAAGTATTAACTTTCAGGCATCCTCCAGTTTTTTCTGAAATGGTAAAGTAGAGTGTACTGTCTTTAACTATCTTACCAAACTACACTGAATTTCAAATTGCAACTAGTTTAGGTGCCCTGAGACATCTGCAGCATACTTCTTCCATTTTTCATGTTTCAAATAAACCGTAAATAAATATTTTCAGTATCAAAGGGCTTTCAATAGTTGAAATGACATGAAGATGTCCAAACAAAATGATCCAATTGTAAGACTAGTGGGCAAGCTCATATGAAACATGCATCACTCACACTTCTTGCTACCTGCAGTACACTCTCCAAGGTGAACTGTTGATTGTTGGAAAGGAGCTAGTGGTAGTGTATAGAGTGCAGAGCCATTAATACACACACTGGGCAAGCCTTCTTAATGAGAAAATATTCCATTTTTAAAATCTGACATCACACTAATCTATTATTTATAGTGGGATTAAGCGTCCTCTTTTTTTTTACTGTATGTGTTATGTAACACTGGGCTGATGTTCTCCCTTGGCACAATGTGTATGAAAGACTCTTAATCTCATTAGACAGACTTTCCACAGATACCTTTGCTGTTATTCTTCTGACAACCATTTCACAGAAAGTCACACGGAACAAACAGAAAAGGCCTGCAGATCCAGAGTGTTTTCAGCGAGGATGTTTTGTTGTAAATGAGCACAAGATGTTGTTGTTGAGTCAACAAGTGCAAATTGGACAATTTTTGCATTCAATTTTGTTTCTAAGAGTGAACATTTTACAGTTTATTAATTCCATCAGGGAATGCTCCCCAAACCAGTCATTATCCCCTCTTTTGTGTGGTGGAGTATCTGAGCTTAGCCTGGAAATAATTCAAAAGTGGGGAGACTGAAGTATTTGTTGCTACATAAATGGTATGGAAAAAAGGGAGAAGGAATACATCAGTAGAGCTAAATAAAATTAAGTTATGTATTTGAATACTTTTTTGCTTATCACATCGCCAATGAGTAGGAACATATTTCATGTTGGACGAACATGCAAATAAAAATTTCACTGGACCCTGTACATGAGACGATAATACTACCAATTGCTGTTTGATGATAAGTCACTAATATGTTTTGCTTCACATTATCACCGCAGCTAGATCCTTCCATTTTCTCTTGTGGTCAGAAAATGAGAACGATGCCCATTAAAGTTTTGTTTGTGAAATCAGGTAGCTAAGAAGTCTAGTTCCTGGAGCAGTGGGGACAAGATCCATCTCGGAGTGGTTTCTACAAATCTGGTTTCTCCTTCTTGTCTTTCCATTGTTGTCTGTTTTATCCCACAGGAATCCAGTGTCAAAATGATGTGGGGTTTCATAAAACTCCAAGAGCAACAGATGAACGGCAGGAATGAACTTTGAATGAGATGGCAGACTGTCAGGCCACATGCTGATACAGTATATCCTGGGCCAGTTTAAAGATGGTAATCAACTATTCTTTCGGAAATAGGAGGAAACGATGTTGAGGAGTATGCATCACTCTCAAAATTATATACGGTGTGGGTGCCCAGAAGGAAGGACAGGCATCCTGGCTGAGATAACAGAAGGTTTCATACAGGACAGAGGAAAATGGACTCACTAGAATCAGGTCATTCCCCAACACAGCAGGTGGCAGTATTCCCCAGTGCTAAACCCAACTAGAACACACGCAGGTTTACATGGGAAATGGAGTCCGAAGACACAAACCTGTCGGGGTCTTTGGGGTCCGCCAGAATGCACTGTCAGGGAAGGACTGCCCTGGATTCCACATAACCCGGAAGTGCTCGGGATGACTGCTGCCTCATTTGGAGAGTCAGAATCGGGAAGCAGTGGGCTACACTCTTGGAGAATCTCTTGGAGGAGGTTCTAGAGAAGAAGGTGTTGGATCTCAATAAAACCCTTTATTTGAGTTGGAAGTGTGTTTGGGCATTATTGTCTTTGAGGTTTGGGGTTCAGTGGTGCCCCCTTGTGGTTAACAACTGACTTAGTAAATTGAATAATTACTTGAATAGTAATTAATGTCTTACCTGACTGTATCAATGTCCTTTTTTAATCACTTTTTGGAATTTAAGAATTCCTCTGAAGCTTTGCAATTCACACATTTTCAACAAAAACTACCCCACTGCAGAAGAACCATTAACATTATATAAAATGTAATATTTTGAGAAGAAATGTGGCACAGTGGTTAACTCTGCTGCCCCTAGGATCATCGCACGTTTGAATCCTGTGGCTGGTCCTTGTCCGGATGGAGTCTACAAGTTCACCTTGATTTGAGGAGAGGTTCAGAGGGTGGTCAAGGGTGGTGGCGATTCTAAATTGGCTCTGAGTGAGTGTGGACAAGATGTGTGCATGAGTGAGCCCTGTCATGGGTAGATACCACAGTCAAGGGCTACTACCAGTCTTGTGCCCAGTGCTGTTCCAGCCTATAGACACTGACTTGATTAGACAGATTTAGGAATACTCTTAGTTTGATATTTAATATACATTGTAACAAATCAAATTAAATTGTGATGCTATGGTTAGCATCACAAATCCAATTTTTTGGTCTTGAACAAGGACAACCTGTATGTACTGTATTCATTTCCCCATTGTCTCCATGAGTGTTACCTCCATATGCAGATAAAAAATAAAACTTATTATAGTAATTAGTGACTATAAACTTGGACTGTTTATATAAACGCTGCTGCGTCAGTCACCGTCAGTCTGCAGCTTCAGCTCAACGCTGAATACGGCTGTAAATCATCACAACTTTGAAGTGCATGAGCAGGTAAGAAACAGACAGATGAATGTAAAGACACAAATTAATGGAGAAGCCGATGGTGTCAAGCTCATTAATTAGTTACAAACTTAAATACATAAAAAAAAAAACTTGATGGTGTTTTATAAAGAAAACACATTTCACTTCTATATGAAAGCATTCAAAAAAATGAATTATGAATTGGCATCGGTAAGGAATCAAAATCAAAATGACCTCTGGATGATAATATCACAAACATCTAAAATAATTTGGGAAAAGGGGAAAAATTACCCTAAATTAAGTAGTAATGTCCCATAAAAGCTCACAATGCAAGTGGAAGCAATGTGCCAAAAGTCATTTTTAACATTCATAATAATTAAACACGCATGACTGCAACTATTTCACTGAAACACAACTTTAAAAAAAAAAAAAAAAAAAAAGCTCCCTCTGTCCTCCTTTTGCATGGTGACTGTTTAAATGCTCTCATTTATAAAATGGACTGCTTTGTGGTACAAACAGCTACCCTGAATCTTGCTGCAAACACAAAGCACAATGACGACACCACCACCAGCATAGCACTCACAACTTTTGAACAGGTCAATCCACCAACCACTGAAACATGAAAGTTGCATTATCTCAAAATAGAAATGCATGCTGATGAAATATTTCCAATGTAATGCAAAGCTGTGTTACTGATAGTATATGCACATGTCTAGCCATACACTACAGCAGGGTCTTGGCAGGCTACAGTGGGTATAAGTTTTTGTTCCAACCTAATTTCTCAATTCCAAGGCAATTACTACTAAATCAACATTGTTGTGCTTCACTTCGGTTAACTCTCTTGTTAAAATTCCCACCTCTTATTCACTTCTTTTAGTCTTAAACAGCTCCATTCACTGTTTTAACTGCTTCTTGTTCTACTAACCAGATTTCAATTAACAATGGGATGCAAATGTACCCGCATTTCACTGTCTAACTCACTGGATGTCAAGTTCAGTTCTAAGGGCATCCTGTGATTTAATTCCTACCAGCTTTGCTAAAATGTTACTGGAACATAGCAAACTATTTATGTACGTTACGTGAGGATACATTTTATATTTTAAAATCTTTGTGTTTTTAAAGATTTCCATCATCATCATCATCCTGGTCATTATTCTTTATGGTGTTCTGGTTATTTAGGCTGTTACTTACTAATAAGTACCGTAGCTATAAGTAGCTCCAGTGTCTTTTGTCCTGGCATCTCCTCTGCTCATCATTAACTATCATTATAAATTACAATCAGCGAAGCAAATCCCACAGGTAAAATGTGAATAAAAAAGAAAAAATAACTCACACATTTACTACCCTGGCAATCATACACAATTTCCAAATTTCTTATGAATGTAAATGTACTAGTGTGCATTTCAGAACAATACATAATAAGAAAAAAAGGAGTAGCTAATTTAACAATAAGATCAATTAAAGATAAAATGGGAAACTGGTTGGGAAAAACCTTGCAGCCACAGTGGGCACCCACTAGAACTACAACAGAGCAAAAAGTCTAACTTGGTTCTATTTATTGCATTATATGCTCATCATGAAGTATCCGGTATAATGAAAGATTTGGAAAGAAATGAAACAGAAAAAAAAATGACGGAGGTACAATTACAATCTGCTAATGGGCACAAATCATTCAGATGGCATTGTCAGAAAAGAGAAACCTCTAAATTAAGAATGATTTTAAAAGGCAGAATGAAAGCTACAACAATCCACAAAATAAAAAAGCAAAGACTGGCTTCTAATTAATGGAATACTCCACCCAAAAATTGTATTTTTATATGCTACTTAATCCATGTAGTTTCAGTTTAAGAAAAAGAAAATTAAGAGGTGACATGATTGAAGTGTTTAAAATGACGAAGGGAATTAGTCCAGTGGATCGAGACTGTTATTTTAAAATGAGTTCATCAAAAACACAGGGACACAGTTGAAAACGTGTTAAGGGGAAATTTCACACAAATATTAGGATGTTTTTTCTTTACATTTAGAGCCACAGACACATGGAATAAGCTACCAAGTAGTGTGGCAGACAGTAAGACTTTAGAGACATTCAAAACTTGACTTGATGTAATTTTAGAAAAATTAAGTGGATAAGAACAGCAAGCTTTGTTAGGGTGAATGGCCTGTTCTCATCTGGATGGTTCTAATGTTCTACAGTTTATAGTGTTGGACAAGAAAAAATTGTAATCTTAAGTTTTTGTGGAGAAATTACTCTGTCTCATTCATTGGTCAAGAATCCGGTTTTCAATTGAAATAAACAGCATTGTGGGAATTAAGTCTTTCCTGTTGATCTCCAACGCTGTGCTTTCAAGAGGTAACTGCTAATGATATTTTAGCAAAAAATGCTTGTGTTTTGTACCTTTTGAGCATATAAATGGATAATGGACATGTGAGTTATAAGTTATGAGAGAATTTTTTTTCTTTTTTCCATGGACATTTTTCAAGATTTTCTCATTGTCCAGTACTAGTCACTGCAGGGTCATGTTGAATTTTACTTTTCAATATGTCATTTCACCACCAAAAAGAGTTTAAAAATGCTTCTTGGCCAACAGGATGATCTACATTGGGTAATTAACATCAAAATATATATATTTTTGGATGGAATACTCCTTTATGCAACTGGGTTGGAACAAAAACTGCAGCCATTATGTACTGGGCTTGGGGACATCAGTGCTGCAGTGACAATTTTTACTTCAGTGCTGTTCCTCCCTGCTCCACTCCTTTAAATCTGTTGTGATTGCCCTCTTTCTTTCCATTGCTCAACACTTTTTCAAATTTACTCCTTGGCCAAATCAACCTTTACTGGTCACTATGCAGGTCTCTCGTTTAAAGTCTATTCTCTATATCAGCGTGGAGAGATCATCTGTGGCCATTGCTATCTTTTACGTCCATGCGGCCAATGATGTGTGCCACTTCTTCTATATCAGTGGTTTCAGGGTGCCTACTGTTATATTGTCTTCATGGCTGAGGTGATATTATGAATCTCTGTCTGATATATGGGGGCTTTGATACATAAATCAAGCAACAATAGATAAGATTTTTGGCATTTTTTGCATAAACACAAAATAGTAAAATAAAGGTTGCAACTAAAATGTCGATTTAAGGTATTAACTTAATACTCGCTTTAGCAGATTATTCCTAGGTCTGAAACATTTCTTTGCTATCAGTATCTTGCTTATTGTTTATTTCTTTTAATAAAAACAAAAAGAAATTGAACCTACAGTATACATGGCTTAATTTGTAATTGCTTCTTCCCTTCATGAGAATAATAGTCTCTTTCACTATTTGGTAAGGTAAAATGGCATGTTATATGGTTTGCAAAATACTCCTATTTGTTTATAATATGTGCCCAGATTTCAGTGAGTGGGGCAAAAATCTGCCCCATAAAAAATATTTTCTGCTCTGCTTTAAAAAATGTAATTTGCCAAGGAGAGGTTGCTTGTCATGAGTGACTGGAACCAAAATTCTGTTTACTCCCATTAAAAACACATTTCCCAGTAAAAAATTTTAATTGTCAATGCCCTACAAACAGACCCTCATTGCACTTTAAAAGGTCTCATAAACACCGGGATACCCCACAGTTACAGTTTACTCTAAAAGGCTTCTCAGAATTGCACGTCTTTTTTGTTCGGGCCAAAACACGTGGAAGGAGGAGCTCGGAAACCCTCCTCTCAGCCACTTTGATCTATGGTAGGTGAGGAAATCAGAGGACATTTTATGAGTTCAAAACAGAAGATTTTAATTATTGGAATGGAAAAATGATGAACGAGTACTTCCTAGCTTGTGCTTCAAGCACGGGTAAGAAATGTAACAAATGTCAAACTGCTTTAAACAGAAACATCGAGCAATACAAAACTTTATTAACAATGCACCTTACTAGTGCAGTCATTTTAAACTCCTGCTAAGAAACTGGCGCCAGTACATGAAAGCAGTCAGCATGCACACTTTGGTTACAAAAGTCTAGGATACTTTTTTTTTTTTTTTGACAAGTCAGATAACACAATGATGAACAAACCATAAAGTAAGCAATAACAGAAATATACCACAAAACAGGAAGGATATGCTCACCTTCTTATTCTTACAAAGCCTTGAGGTAAGCATCATTTAAGTTTTAAGTCATCTGCTCTGGTTCCCATTTGTACACCAAATCCAATTTGAAACTGGCACCTTCACATGTAAAGCTTTATGTGACACACCTCCACTTGGATATATTATTGTTGCCCTCTATTGTCTGCTCCTTCTTGCAGATACAAAGCACTTGAGCCGCCTGTTTTTAGTTTGTATACACCTGAACTTTAGAAGTACCTCAGACTTAGCATCACACAACTCTGTACAAGCTTTATCTAAGTCAAATATTGCAGCATTTTCATTTGATCAATTTCTTAAATACATTTTACCAAGTGATGATGAACTGGATAAAACAGTTTTGAAAATGGATAGATGAATTATTTTAAGTCATCTACTTTGTGTATTCTTTTTATGTTTTCACTTAATATACATTTATTTTTAAACTGTTATACATTGTGTTCAATGGGGGCACCACAAAGCCCCAAACCCCAGACACGAATGCACTGACACAGTTTCAAGTTCAAAACACCTCAGCCCAGCCATATGCTTCTCTCTTCTTCCTCTGCTCTGCTCTGCTCTGCTATTCCTCCCAGACAAGTGTTGCTTGTCTCCTCTCCCAGCTCCAACTCAGCTGGACAAGACAGTGCTGCTCCTTTTAATGAAGACCCGGAAGTACTTCTAGTGCCAGAGGATAGCCCATCGGAAGCAATTCCGAGTCATGAAGTCCCATAAAGTAGGAAGTGCAACTCCCTGCAGTACCCCCTGGTGGTACCCATGGACCCCAACAGGGCTGCCCCCACTGGACTACAGTTCCCAGCATACCCTGCAGGTGTCCAAATTGGTACTGAAGCCAAAGGATGCTGCCATCTAGCAGGTCAAGGGAGCATACAGCCTTGATACACAGCATCCCCTGATCTCTCCATTGTATTGGCTTCCCTGCTGGTTAAGGGAATGGGGCCAATCCTGGCTGGGATGACAGTCCATGTGTCCTGTATATTAGAATATATTAAATTATTAGTAATATGTGGGATACTTCATTTAACCTTTCCTTGTCTAATGGGGAAACTTGTTAAATTCAGGGTTATTTTTGCTTTTGACCCTTCATTTTCTGTAACACTGAGACAGATCATGAACTTTTAAAGGCTCGCACACAACTAATTATAACTATCTCCTCTTTATCTTTTGTTGTCACTTGATATTCAGTTCTTAGAAAGATATAGCCAACTGCTACAGGCAGTAGTCTGTGCACCACCATAAAAAATACAAAGCTACTCACAAATTAGACATGTTTTTAAAAAAATATAATTTCTTTTAACACAATAGAGCCAAAGCTATGGATAAAAGTATTCTCATATGTGCTAATTTTTGCTTTGTACAGTATAGAATACCAAAAGCAAGTCTGATAGGATAGTCTAATCTTAGCTTGCAACATTTCTTTTGTACAGCACAGGTAATAAAAATAATGCATGTAATTTTTAAGAGAGTGTCATAAAAGCACATCTACCAGTATTTCAGGAAAAAAAAAGCATTTACTGTGATACAGTTCAGTGGAATTTCTGGGAAAGCTTAACTGATTGTTCCGTCTATCCATCCATTTAGTGTGAAATTATATCTATTTGATCCTGAAGGTCACCATTTAAGGGCTGAATTGTTTCTGCTGTAACCTGAACTTGGGGACATGCAGAGGGACAGACTGGCACTTAGGTGCCACCATTTGCCCGCTTCAATGAGACCTTTTTATTCTTTGATGTGTCTTTAGTGCTCTGTTCCAGTAACCACCTCTCCCTCATCATCTTTTATTTAGCTGGTATTAAGTGACAGACCTTATGGTTCATTATGGAACTCCCCAACTGTGCAATAATATTTACTTCACATTTACATCAACAGGAAATCAGACTTTATAAGACTAAAGGCACTGTATAAAATATATTGCACAGCAAACCTGAATTTGTATCTCCTCTAAAAGAGAACCATTGAAATCTTAAATACCCCATTCAAAATGGCAATTTTCTTATTTATTACTTATGCTGTGGGGTTTCTAGAAATAGCTGAAAAAAAAATCTCACATTTTTAAAATAGAACAGTGGCAAAGCTCCTGACACAATGGGTTTAAATGGGAACCAAAGCAGAACAAATAACAAAAAATATCCTTGTAAAAATCTCCTGTGGCATATAATCCATAGGTCAGATGTGTTAATGACTCACAAAATCCTAAAAACACGTATTTTATCTAAAATACTGTTAAATAAACCAACTCCACAAAATCCTTTTGCAAACAGAACGGAGAGTGCACTCATATGAGAACTAACTTATAAATCCTCACTCCTTCATTGGTCAGGAGTCCTGGCCATTAACAGCTCACAGGCTGCCGTTCCACTTCACAGCATATCAACATGCAAAACCAGGGTCTGAGAGAGGAGTACAATCAGAGATTTTAAAGTGAAGGAAAACATAGTACGCCTTCTATTTGTGCAGAGGCAAGATGATTCTACAAGCATAAAGTCAGTTGAAAAATCCAGAGGTATAGCATTCAAATCAAAAGTTAAGTCCTGTCTGAATATGCCTCCCAGGCACTGACACGAGAATTTTCTGAAAATTCATTTATTTATTTAGCAGCATTACAGATAATGTTTGCTTCCTGTTCTGCATTGATCCCAATTAAAGCCAATTTTGTCAGGAACGTTGGTATTTCTGTTCTATATAACAACATGAATTAAATTTTTTTTCGGTCATTACTAGAAATACCTCCAGATAAGCAATGGATTTAAAAAATCCATTTACTACTGCATTTTCTAGCCAACTTTTTCATATCAGGGTTGCAGGAAGCAGGTGTCTAATCCAGCAGCACTGGTACAAGGTGGCAGCCAATCCTGAGTAGAAATTTAAAAAGAATCAATACTTCAGTAGCAAAAATTCCAAATTGCTGAAAACATACCAGCATTTTTACAGTATAACTACCTAAGTGAAAGTTGGTACCACCCTGATGTGTGACTGAAACCTAGACCTATTACTTCAGAACACAAAATATTACATTATTTAAAAAAAGAGGGACAGATTTGGACAATTAATGCACCAGGGGTTTGTGACATGTGAAATTTTTAACAGGCCAATGATGCAAATATAAACCTCACAAAAGCAAATGTTACAAACAACGGAGTGAGTCTCTGACAAACCAGATTTTAATGTATGTTGTTACAAAAACAGCTTTAAAAAGTTTGTTCAAATAAAAATATCCTGTGTTTTTTTGGAATTTACAGAGTAAATTCAACAGTGCAAATATATGTTTGAATTTTTATATATAGCATTGACTTTAAGCTGTATTTTCCAGTTGCAGGTTAGAAAATGTCAAAGAATAAAATTAGAATGTGCAAATGGTAAGATGAATCAGGTAGCCCATGATGAACCCAGTACTGAAATTACCCCCTCCACTTGTTACACTAGAGGAATTTCCGGGTCTATGACACATTCAAATTCAAGTCTTGCATTTTAATATTTATGAATGCCAGTTACTTGATTGATTTACCACAATTTTAAATTTGTTGTTACAATTAGTACAGTAATCCCTCCTCCATCGCGGGGGTTGCGTTCCAGAGCCACCAGGAGGTTGTAGAGAGACAGGAACGTTATTCAAACACTGCAAACAAACATTTGTCTCTTTTTCAAAAGTTTAAACTGTGCTCCATGACAAGACAGAGATGACAGTTCCGTCTCACAATTAAAAGAATGCAAACATATCTTCCTCTTCAAAGGAGTGCGCGTCAGGAGCAGATCATGTCAGAGAGATAGAGAAAAGCAAACAAATCAATAGGGCTGTTTGGCTTTTAAGTATGCGAAGCACCGTGGCACAAAGCTGTTGAAGGCGGCAGCTCACACCTCCTCCGTCAGGAGCAGAGAGAGAGAGAGATAAAAACAAACAACCAAAAATCAATACGTGCCCTTCGTGCTTTTAAGTATGCGAAGCACCGTGCAGCATGTCGCTTAAAGGAAGCAGCAGCACAGAAGGGAGCAAAGTGAAGATAATCTTTCAGCATTTTTTGACGAGCGTCCCTATCGTCTAGGTGTGCGAACAGCCCCCCTGCTCAATCCCCCTACGTCAGGATCAGAGACAGTCAGCGCGAGAGAGAGAGAGAGAGAGAGAGAGAGAGAGAAAAGTAAGTTGGGTAGCTTCTCAGCCATCTGCCAATAGCGTCCCTTGTATGAAATCAACTGGGCAAACCAACTGAGGAAGCATGTACCAGAAATTAAAAGACTCATTGTCCGCAGAAATCCACGAACCAGCAAAAAATCTGCGATATATATTTAAATATGCTTACATATAAAATCCGCGATGGAGTGAAGCCGCGAAAGGCGAAGCGCGATATAGCGAGGGATTACTGTATTTATATATTATATATTCTGTTACAAAAAAGTACAATGCTGTCCCACTTGAATAATTTTGTGAAAGTGAGCCTGTGAAAGTTTTTGCTGTGCTATCAAATAGGTTTTTGATAATTTTGTTGGAAATTGTACTGGTATCGATTGATACTGTATCCAAAACTTCTCTAGCTTGAATGGGCACCAATCCACTGAGCAACCAACCTGTTAATATCTTCCTAATATGAGACAACTCCACTGCAATAACACCCATCCATTCACCAAATCCACTTAATCAAAATTAGGGTCAGGCTGAGCTGGAACCTATCCCAGAAACAAGGTGAGCACAGGGCACACTCAGACGAGCAATCATATTTCCTCACTCATCTGAAGTAAATTTTGAGCAGGGCACATTTTTAACTGCCTGCTGTTTTATAACTCAAACTTTTTTCCCTAGATATCACTGTGTGAAGTATAATACAGTTAACCTGTGGGTCATACATAATTTCTAATAGCAGCACATTCTCAGCATCGTGATTAGTGCAAACAGGTCTTTCCAATTGAAGAATGGAATAATTCACTTTTGGTGTTGAATTCCATGTGCCACAGCTGTGTGTGATATTTAAACAAAATTTTTACAACCAATTTCATGTCACCCAAACGTTGTTACCACGTTGGTGGTTTCCTGCCCACCTGTACTACATTTAACCAGTTCTTTGGGCTTGCGCAGGTTACTATTTTCAACTATATTTCAAGGCATTGTTTCTGCAGCTTTGGGGTTCATTTTTAAGGTGGTAAAGCAATCAGATTATACTTTAGGTTTTTGAAGGGACTTTCAGAGTTATAATGGTAATGTGTTACAGGAAGGTCAACCTACGTAATGAGTTTGAGGAGCTACAATGACTTCATGTTTTCACTGTAAGCAACTTTATATTTAAAAGCCAAATATTGCTGTTAATGATATATGTTACTTTTTTAATCATATGTCATAACAGTGAAGCCACTCAAACCCATCAAACAGTTCTAATACTAGCCGTGTAAGCCCGTGCTGTAAAAAGCCCGGGGTCCTAGAATCTATTGAAATCGTCAGAAAATAAACTGAAATGTAGAGATGTCTGGTAATTGAAAGGAACTACTCTGGGCATCTCTCTCCTAGGAAGATTCGATTTGCTGATGTGCTTGTGCATTAGTGGCAGGAGGAAAAGTAAAAGGGATACCAGTTTGCCGATGTTAGCGGCTAAGCAACATTGTCTTTCTTCTGAGGTTTCGTTTTGCCAACATGCTGGCCTCGCTTTGTGTTATTAGCAGCTAAGTGAGTTTTCTGTTTCCTCTGAGGCGGAGCCCCCTTACCCCGACTCCACCTCTCACTTTCGAACGGGACAGACACACGCACACACTTCCACCCGTAGACGTTTATATATAAGATTGTTTATTCTATTCTTCTGAGGATATCTTTCATTTTGTTTTAACATGGAGCAGATCAGTGCTGCTGGTTAAGGAAAAAAATATGGAATTTAAGTTTGAAATTCATCGTCTGCAATGAGTGGCTAATAAATAAGAAAGTGGCTGGAATGAAAACCTACAGCCACTGTGGCCCCTCAAGAATAGAGATTAAGTTGCATATACTGGATAGCAGTTTCTGTGTAACAAGATCTTAATACAAACCTTATTTTAACTTTATAAGACTTGCAACGCACCAATGGCATTAGTATACATATTAGATGTACCTATCTGTGAGTTACTGTCATGTTACAAGACCTTGGTTGTGTTATACATAGCCACAAGTAACTAACATTCTATTTGTAGCAAGCCCCTGCTAAAGCCTTACCAACATCACTTTCTTTATCATTTATCAGCCCTTCCACAATACAGATAGCAGCGAGAGAGGCAACCACTCCCAATAAAGTTGAATTTTTATGGCATTTTTGACCACTGTATTTTTGTATGGTCATCTGCGATACCTTGGCCAACTGTAATGTAGTTGCTCTATTGTTACCACTACTTGGCACATCTTAAGTGTGGACAGAGGATTTCTCTCCAAGACAGACCACACAAAATAGCATTGGCAGGCAGTGTGCCTAACTGGCTTTAAATCACAAGGCTGTCCCACAAATCCCCAAATCCCTGTGCGACCCTCAGCAAGTATCTTATCCATCCTGAGCACCAACTGCATAAAAAAAAATACAATTCTGATATTAAAAAAAAAAATGGAAAAAGTTTCTTACTACAGAAAGGTGCTATATAAAATGAAGATTTTTTTTTGTGGTGTTATGTATGTATTTTTTGACATGGCTTTGACAATCTGGCAACCTTTCTTTATATGGCAATGGTGTTCAGTGCCAACTCTGGGCACATAAATGTATAGTAGAGATAAGTTGCATCAGTGCTGCGTCTCAGTAAGAGGAATAATGTAGGAGCTATTGTTATGCTCCCTACATGGCAGTCAAATCTGCTGCAAACCTCACTCTTGTACTTTCTAAATCCTACTTAGCCCAAGTTACATTAACTCGCATTTCAAATCAGATCACACAGGCATATTACAAACACTTTCTGGGGTTTCAGTGGGGTTTTTAATAAATAGCTAAATAAATAAATAAATAAATAAAAACTACATCTCCATTACATTTAACACATGAATAAACAAACAGCAACGTTCAAAATAGCACAAAGCAAAAGGTCTGTGTCATCATGCCCTGGACTGTCCTGTATCTGCATTAATAATGAATTTCAGGAGAGTCTGATTGTGAACTGCGACAGCACAGGATCCAGACTTTGTTTGTGCTGGCATAACAATCTGTCGAGAGCAGTCATGCATTTCGAGTCTTTATTAACCAGTTATATGCCACTTTACACACATAGGCTCCCTGCAGTATTCATTTATTTCCTCCACTACATCAGGAAACACAGTATAAAACTTGATGATGTTTCTTCCCCACTAATCTTTAAAAAATTTTTTAAAAAGTTATAAATAAGGGGGATAATAAAAAAAGAAATGTTGAACTGTAGGTACAAACTTTCTCCTTATTTAAATCAGAATGACACCCAACCCCCACAAAGAAGCAGAAGTGTCTGAAAGTGAATGAATGCGGACAGATGTTGCTCAGCAAGATCATTGGAAAGCTTCTCTTTGATGTGGTGGCAGTGGAAGATTCTTGGAGGTGGGCTTAAAACCCATAACAGACTGTCATGTTTACCCTTGCAAGGTCCAATAGGGATGTGCCATGGAGGCTGTAATGAGATGAATTCCACTGCCATTCTGTAACACAAGGGAACCTAAGGAAGAGGCTGTAAACAGACACAAATGATTTTAGCTGCCCACAAACAGAGAATTTACATGCCAAACCCTTATCAAGATGTGAGACTTTGACCAGTCCAGGCTGATCATCACCATCTGGTCATCAGTTAATAACTTCTGACCATCAGATATGGTTTTCACTCTAGGGTTCTGAAGAGATGGCAGAAGGGCAAGTGACAAACAACACTGAACAAGTTGCATTATGAAAGCTTGAATTGGGGAAAGAGAAAAAAAAGACATAGCAGCACTAGAAAAAGTTCAGAGAAGAGCAACTAGGCTGATTCCAGGACTGCTGAAGAAAGATTAAAAGAGCCAGCAAAAGAAGACTGACATGTAACATGGTTGAAGTGTTTTAACATTATAAAATGAGTTAACAAGAACATGGGGACACAGTTGGACACTTGCTAAGGGAAACTTTTACACACATATTAGGAGATTTTTCTTCACATAGAGAACCATAGACACATGGCATAACTTACCAAGTAGTGTGGTAGACAACAAGACTTTACGGATATTCAAAACGTGGCTTGGTGTTATTTTGGAGGAATTAAGTGGATAGGACTGGCAAGCTTTGTTGGGCCGAATTGTTCTAATGAAAATGTAGTAAAGCTGGAAATGGGCCACACATGACCTGATGCCACTATAATGTGGCAATAAAGACTAGGGGCAGAGCTTGAGGGAAACCTTTGTGAGGGCAAGAGAAGAGCCCATTCATAACTGAGACTTTCTGTTTGTTCATAAGATAAAGCTGGAAGGACCGTGGGCTTTTTTTCTTTTGTCCCATAAACCCTTTCTCCATAACTTGTGGTGTATATGACAAAATAAATTACTGTCACCTTCTGGCCTTCTTTTTGACTGTACACCCTTAATTATATGTGAAATAAATCAGATACCAGACTAAATGCTTCCACTTTATTATGTACACATCCACAATGCCGAGATGAACTGAAAAATAAGAAGTTGTGCCAAGTAATCTATATGTCACTCATTTAACTGCATGACTTTCAAGATTATGGTGATGAGGGGAAAAAAATCGCAAGCACATAATGCCATCTATCTTTTAACTTGCTTATCCAGTTTACGGTCACAGGATGCCGTTGCCTATGATATCAGCACTGGGCACAAACTGATTAGCGGCCATAGAAGGGAAGGAATTCCAGCCAATTACAGGGTACTCCTAGTTTTTTTCCCCCCAAAATTAAAATTTCTTCAAGTACAAGGTCATGAGTATGACCATGAAAACTGTTCTAGCAGCCCAACTGCATAAAAGTCTTGATTAGGTTAGAGATCATTACAGACAGAGTGTGAAATGAAAATGTTTGCAATTGCATATTGTGGGTGAAAAGTGGTTAAGGATATTACTACACTGACCATTATGTACTTATCTCATTAAAAGAAAAAATAATTTTTAAATGGCAGTAACTTAATTATAACCCAAACATATTCTAGTTAAGCTGTCTGACAGTATTAAGAGCACTAATAAAATGCAAGGGCTATTGAAATAAGAATAAAAAAAAAGAAATAACATAAATGAGACAGCCTGGTTTAAACAGATTAGGCATGTGCTGACCACAATGGTCAACCTCAGGGAACAGACATTTAAATGTAACAAACTGAGCAATTTTATGGCTATCCATTTCAATGTTTATTTACTTGCACGCAATAAATGGCAGACAGCTGAACGAATAGCACTGCTCATCCACTGAGCAGTGTGTCTGTTTTGCCCATGTTGTAAAGTGGATCACACTGTTATGGGGTGTCAGAAAAGAACACGTTTTATTTTCAAAGCAATTTACGACTTACCACAAACAAGAAAATCTATTTTGTATAATGTCACTTTTATAATAAACACTACTTTTACAGCTACAAACTATAGTGCAACTACTCAGATTTTTATTTATTTTTTGAAATAGGACCAGAAGTTAGTTATGCGACATTCTTAGTGAGTCAGACAAAAGGATTGAACTAAGAACCTTGTGCTTCAATGCCTTAGCCACACTTCCCGTCAAAAACTGTCTGGCCACCCATATGCTAATCAGCATACAGCAATGTCACCACTGCAAATAGACAATAGAGTAGAACTGACCAAGTTACAGTGACTGCTAATACAAAGGGGCACAAGGATGACTAATAGCAGAGGTCTTCTATTATCCTAAAAATGAAGACATGCACATTTATACTTCATGATAACAGAACTAAGGAAGTCACCCTGCACAATCAACAACAAATAAGCTCAACTGAAGCTACAGCAGTCATGAATGGAGTGAGAAGGAAAAGAGATGATGAAGTTGATAAAAAGGGTGAGAAATAAAAAAAAATGAAAGTTTCCTTCAAGCCATGTTAATTGATATTTTTCTTAAGTAATACATTGGCATAGTTTACCTTTTTGTTTCTAAAGCATGTATTGTGTTTATATTGCATTTTAATTTTCAAATTCTACACACTTCTGGGGTTATATGCTTGATACGAATATATTAATTAACTCATGTTGGGTAAAAATCACCATATTTTGCCAGCACTCCATGTGGTGCCCATGAAACACCTTTGAATGCAAACTTGAGCAAGCAAGCTGCAGGAAAACAGTGTGAGGTAATATGAACGAGATGAGAGTCAGAGAGAGAGAAAGCACAAATGAGCAAGCATGAGAGAGAAAGAGCGTGCGAGAGAGAGAGAGAGAAAGAGAGAGAGAGAGAGCTAGACAGCGAGACAGACATAGGCTCTTGCGGCTCTGATAGGGAAAGCCACGTCAGCAGGAAGCTCCACTGGCTGCCAGGTCACATTCTAACTGTCTGGAGCAGCCTAACTGCCTGCATGCAGGCAATATTTGAGAGCTTTAATGGACGCATGTACAGAAAAAACTACACAATAGCCCGGGTGTCTACAATGCCTTTGAGTTCATGTGCCTCAAATAGGGCTGATACCATCGTAACAGAAAATACAGAAAATGTTATACAATGGACACATTCTATATATAATTAATATGGTTAGTATGTATTATAGTGATTATCTTTTTAAAAGAGTGAATTATTTTTTTCTAACTGAAAGAAATCCATTAATGAACTTGTGCTGCTGCCACAGTCCTAGGTTCAAATTCTGCTCAATGTACTGAGTCTTCTGCACATTCTCTTTTTATCTGACTTGGATATCCCGTTTCACTCAAATTACTTTAATCTTGGTTTAAATGATGACTCAAAATTGGCCTCATGGTTTTCAGTGGGGTCCATAATGGTTCGTTCTTTGTGCTCTGTGCTGCTGGGATACTTGGTACCATGAACTAGAGGAAGTGGGCTCAATAATGCATGGATGAATCAATCAAAACAGATATAATGTAATCACAAATTATCATTTATTACTATAAGTTTAAAGTAAAACAAGTGAAAAGACTTCAGAGGATTAAAAATTGCACTATCTTCGAAGTAATCTCTTTCCACAGCTACACATTTAATTATAAGATGCTGCCATTGCTGGTAACATACATGGAATTCTGTTTCTGGAATGCCCTTGAATTGTTTTGTTATGTTACGCTGGATGTCAGAAATCTCTGAAAATCTTTAGCAGTAGTCATACCACATATACTTCAGAAAAAGTAATCCACCTGAAGCCAAGCAATCTGGCCCAGCCAGTACAGTGGAACCTCGGTTCACAAACGTCTCGGTACACGTACAAATCGGTTTACGACCAAGAAGTTCGCCAAACTTTTGCCTCAGTTCACGACCACACACTCGGTATATGAACAAGCCAGTTTCCCTTTCGGTTTGTACATGTTCAGTCTCTCCCTGTGCATTTCCTGTGCAGCGAGCAAGAGAAAGAGAGCGAGAGAGCGCGACACACACACAAGAGAGAGACACACACACACACACAGGCACGTGAGAGAGACGCACACACACAGGCAGCGCGAGAGAGAGAGCCGTGCACACACACAGGCAACGCAAGAGAGAGAGAGACGCACACACACAGGCAGCGAGAGAGAGAGAGAGAGAGACACACACACACAAGCAGCACAAGAGAGACAGACGCACACACAGGCAGCGCGAGCGAGAGAGTGCTGGACGCATAAGGTAGGAAGGCAGTTAAAGAATGCATTGGGCTTGATTTTGTTTTCATTTCTGTTTACAGCGATCAGTTCGTAGCGTGCATTGTTGCAATGTTACTTTTCTTGGTGGTTTATTAAATTATGAATTTTTTTCCCTGTGCTTAAAACTCATTAAAAATAGTGTTTTTAAGCCAGCGGTTGGTAGCGCTATAGCATGAACTATTGCAGTGTTAGTTTTCTCTGTTGTTCAAGGTTTTCTCAGTGTTATTCAATGTTTTTACATTTAGTTTATTATTACGCTGTGCATTCTATGGTTTAATTAACTATATTTGTGCTTAAAAACTTAAAAAATATATATATTTCCATACAGTTCGTATGGTCTGGAACGGATTAATTGTATTTACATACAATCCTATGGGGGAAATTGCTTCGGTTCATGACCAAATCGGTTTATGACCAAAGTTTTAGAACGAATTATGGTCGTGAACCGAGGTTCCACTGTACTTGAATGGGAGATGAATCAGGAAAAAACTTGGGGCAGTGTTGGCAAGGCCAGCAGGTGGCATTTACCCTTTGATCTGAATGTGGATCCCAATGCCGAGTACAGTGACATGGACACTGTGCTGTAAAAATGGTGCCATCCTCCAGATGAGACATAAAACCAAGTTCCTGACTCTCTGTGGTCATAGAAGATCCCTGGGCATCCTTCGTAAAGAGCAAGGTGTATCCCAATTTCCTGGCTAAATTGGCAACTGCCGCTTAGTCATTCTGGCCCCCTAATCATTCCCTGTCTCTAACTGGCTAGCTATCTGTCACCCCTTCACCACCTAACAGCCAATGTGTAATGAACGTAATGGAACAAAATGGCTGCTGTTTCATCATCCAGGTGGATGCTGCACATAGGGTTGGTGGTTGAAATTGCTCCCCATTCACTATGTAAAGTTATTTGCGCAATGAGAAAAGCACTATATAAATTAAAGGAATTATTATTTCAGCTTTTAATTTTGGGAATTGACAGAAATCACAAGGAGCTAAGTCAGGTGAATAGGGTGGATGAACCAATTTGGTAATTGTTTTCTTAGCTGGAAAGTCGTGGACATGGATTGCATCATGGCTTGGAGCTTTGTCGTGATGGATGATCCAGGTCTGGTGTTGTCATTCACATCTTGCCCCTCCTTGAACTTCTTATGTCACTCATAGTCACTTGACTTGTTCATAACATCTTTACGTCACTTCCAACAGCTCCAGCATTAAAGTAGCACTTTGTAGAACGGGTAGCACTACACAGGTGTTCCGGGAATTAAACACTCACACCTCACATATACAAATAAATTAACATACATACATACTGTCAGATGCACATAGCTAGGGAGCATTATAGGGACTCTTAACTGGTAAGAATAACAGGGGAACAGAGTGGTGTTGGAAGAACCAATGACAAAGGGTATCCTGCTCCAATCCTGGAGGTCTACCATGGCTGCCACTTTCTACATTAGTGTCCAATGTCTGTTGATATTTGACTTTTTTTAAACAGTAGACATACAAAATGAGATATGAGATGAGCCAACAAAAGACCAGCTAAGTCAGGAGCCTCAAACTCCAACTATTGCACACCAACCAGTTTCTTAATTAGAAGCCGATTTCTGTTGTTAACTAAACCAGTTATATAATTCCATGGCTTGCTGATGTTCTGATTCTGCCACAGTAGACATTTTCCAAACAGTTAATTTTTCTGAAGAGCACTGTCAAAATGTTTCATAGACCTGAGCAGATTACCATTACCACCTTCCTTTATTTTCAAATATTGTATAATGGACACTGGTTAGCTGGTCATGTGTTAGCTTGTTTTGTATCTGATTATTGTTTAGCTACTAATTAAGAAAAAAATGAAACAATTGGAATGTCTGAGTCTTAAACAACAAGGCAATTGCAATTAAGGCAAAAAAGTGAATTAGTAGCACAAACCAGTCACTGATCAAGAAAACGGTTAGAATGCAAACCTGTAGACATTGTATCCCCCCAGGATTGGAGTTGAACACCCGATCTGCTACTTAAACAAGTAAACCGAAGGTCAGCATTTATTCAAGAACCTGCTTCCAAAGGAAATAAAGCTAGCTATTCAGAATAAGGAAGCCCAGAAACAAGCCACCCGGTTTTTAACATCTTATACCAACCATTTCAATTTAACAAGGAATCCAATTATGGACCCCAACACTCTATCTGTTTTACAATTGATATACACACATACAAAATACATACACACACACACACAGTATGCTTTAAATAGACAGCTAATAGCTTGTCAACTGTTTGCCTTGGGCATTGCTGCTAAAAGAGAAAAATGAGAGCATTAATGTAAGCTCTTTAGCCATGACTGAGTTGGCTGATGGGCAGAATATACACAGTTACCAGTGATTGAGCATCTGCAAATGAACCTATGGAAAATCTGAGCACATGTAAAGGATGGTGAGATATTTTAGTTTCTGAGCAGCCTAAGAAGGATGTATGCAAAGGTTATTGGTTGCCTTGAGGGTTTAGCTTGATAAATATACCCACAGAAGAGCAATAATCATCTGACATTGCTTTCACTCGGGTTCTGCTTATCAGTGAGCTAATGAGACAAAGATGAAGCACCTTTCTCTAGAATTCTAGAAATACTTATGTGCTCAAACATGTTTTCCCAGATTCAAATTTCCCATTAGTATGAGGCACACCCCTGAGTTTTTGTTGGACACCACACAGAGCAACAGGAAATCCCTGTCCAACCAACAGGGTGGTCAGTGGAGTCTGGTTTTTATTGGTGTAAGCATGTGATCCTCATTCAGATCCTGACTCTAGAAAGTAACTCTGTGAAAAAATGTATCTACCAAGAGCTGGACAGTGGCAGGATTGTGGTGAATCATATGAATGACAAGTCGGTCAAAGAACATATAGGAATCACATTTCATTGGGTGAATTTAAGGAAGATCAAGTTATCCAAAGAAGCAGACAAAACAAAGCAGCCATTTACAATGTATGGGAACAATCCATGCCCTTTTCTCTTTTTTTCACAGTTCCATTTATCCTCTTTACAAATCACTATGTGCCCCGTTTTTCGTGTTTAGTGCCTCTGCAGTCATTGTCCACTTGCTTTGAGGAAAAGCAGTGCATGTTTAAAAAAAATCAAAATAACCTAGCTGGACATTAGAGGCAATATAAACGGCTTGAATAGTCAAAAAAGATTTAGAGATCATATAAAACAAAACTTCACAAATTCACCTATGCAAGACCTTTCCAGACTAGTTTCTAAATCAAAAACCTTTTCCACCTTCAATTGAATGTGTTCATTCACACACAATTAGAAGATGATCTGCGATGTGTCTAGTATGCAGCATTGTTTGTGCACTGAATTCTATCACCTATCTACTTGTTGCCTTATTTTTTCAATGAGAATGCATAGCAGGAAAATGTTAAATGGAAAGTGACGACCACACAAATACCCCTTTTCAAATGTTACTTGCATCTGTGTGCCAGAAAAGAAAGCATTCAACAAAGTCAAAGTGGAGTGACATTAAATACCGGGCTCAGGATCTGCAGGTAGTACCCCTTTTTTTGTATTTTACATTTCTAACTACATTAAACTCCATAAAATATACAAGGCAATGTGCAGTATGGTTCAACTTGCTTTGTACAAGTCTTAAAGTTATTACAAATACTTTCTACTTTTACAAACTATGGATGTATGATAATCCCTAACCTATTTCTTAATCAGCTCCCACCACCAATTACAGTGATCAGTAGAGGTCAGCATCCCGAACTCCTGATTCTGCAGCCTACTGGGAAGAAACCCGCATTCATATGAAACAGCTACTCCTGCAGTAGTCAGCATTCTAGTACAAAATGCATATGGTGAATTTCTTGCTTACATTCCTTTTCTGTCCAAAGGCCACAAATTTGTACATAATCTTTCCTGTTTCCTCATATTCTTGCATTTCATTGTTGTGACTGCACAAAAAAAACTTGTATGCTGCTTTGTCATTAAAAAGATTGTATTGATTAGCATGAAGCAGTGTTCATATTTAATAAAGCTAAAGACAAAGCAGTGGAATAAGTTGGTGCCTGATAGGTATGTTACCCACTGAAATCATGGGAACTACGTTACAAAGCATCTTAACTGTGTACATACTCGGGAATTATAAGAGTCCTGACTAAAGCAGTACACATTAACATGCTCAATTTTGGTGACGCAAATAGCTCTGCCTGATGGCTCATTAAGGCAATTTTAGTTTGTTTGACTTTTCACTGTAATGAACATGCATGAGTGTGCATGTAAATAATCAGGCCTGCACTGGGTGAATGTGGATTATATTGTAAATGCTGTGGGACTTTTGATCAGGATCCAGCATACCTATTGTGGAAAAATTCATTAGGGCTGAGCAAAATATCTTGTTGAATGCTGTGCTTGGGCCTGATTATTCATATTAAACATACACATCATTCCCATTAACTTCTATAATACTGCTTTTTCTCCTAGGAGCTTTATCATAAAGTCACATTTCAATACACTTTTGGGATTTGAGGGATATGGTAAAGAAGGATCACAGTTAAAAAACATTCTTAGGTTGCTGTTAAAATCCCTTCTGAAATCAAGTGTCCCGATTTTAAAATGCCTTTTATTTCTGTGGCGGGTGCGCCAACACACAGTATCAGTGCAAGCTCCCAACCTCCTCCTTCTCCTGAGGAGTCACAATGGCTACTAGCATAGGACCTAGCTATAGCCAATATCTTTCTCAGTTAAGTGGAAAAGCATTTCTTTTCTTCCAACCTAGGCTTTGTACCGGACCTGTGAAAAAAGATATATTCATGATTGTGATGGTGCCATCTCTAGCTTCAGAAGCCAACTACAAGTATTCATTAATGGTTTTACTAGTTTCCATTCCATCTCTCAGGTTCACAAGTTCACAACATTTCTACCACAACTCCACCATTTTCAGATATTTCTCTTCCTATTAGTTTTCCAGGACTTAAAACCTTCTCCATCCCTGGCATACTTAAAACTCTCCACTTCTTTCACAGTTCCTTAAACTTCATCATCTCTGCAGTCATGAGGATGACTTCATTAATGAAGCACACAGAATGAGGAAGATCTTCATTCATAAAGGATACCCTTCTCATATTGTGGACAGGATCCTCAACTTACCCAGTATTAGAGTTTGCAACAGCCACTCAAAGAGGAACCCCTGTAATGAAACCTGCATTCTGCTGGTCTTCCCATTCCATCATAACGTTCTCTTTCTTTCCCACAGGTGATGAAACAAAATTTCCCTATTCTGCAAAATGATCCTTCCACAGGACCCTCCATTGATCTCCATCCATCACCCAGCTAAACTATGCCAATTTCTTGTTTCCTATGCAGCCAAAACAATGTATCTAATCTTCTTTTCATTTCTGCATAAAACAACCTTTAACCCTTAACAAATAAGAATTTCACTGTATGGTGCGAACGTGACAATGATGACCTCATAATCTTTATAATGACTCTTTATAAACACTCACACAAACAAATGCATATCATTTATTGAGATATACTCAGTTTTTCCTACCATTTGCCAAAAACACATTGAGTAGGATGACTGAGGACTATATGAGTGAGTGAGAGTGGGCGCACCCATTATTTAGAATGGCATTATTTACTGGGTTGGTTTCCTGCTTTACACCTAATGCTCCAGGAAAAAGGCTCTGATTCCCAGCAAACCTGAACTGGATCAAGTGGTTCAGGTAATGGGTGGAAACACACAAGAACAGTCCTAATTTAGAGACTGCCATTCAAGTATCATAATCCTGCTCTCAGCATTTGTATTGTAATAAAATGTGCATATGTTAAAAAGTGCCAAATTTTTTCTGAAATTTCCCGTTAGATGTAAAGAATCCAGAATGTATTGTAAAATTGAAAACAAAGGGGCCTAGAAGCTTTTGAAGTGTAACAATGTGAAACAGAAGAGCAACTTGCTTGACAAGAAAACAGATCTGATTTGCTTTTATTTGCTGCAAAGAGCCCATACACTTTAATGGAGTGCTGGAAGTTCCAGAGAAAAGTGATGAGACATGTCTCTTGGTAAAGAGTTAAATAGTGCTTGGTTAAAAAGCTATTCAGTTGTCACTACAGAATTTTAATGTATCACACAAAATTTTAAAACAATAATCTTTACACTTTAATTACTTCCTGCTTGTCGTATGCCATTCTGTATTAGTAAAGAGCAAGAGAGAAACATCACCTAACTGTGTAATGCTTCATAACATTGATAAATATTAAACATGAAACTTTCCAGCATTTCTGCCCCAACACCAACCAACCAACCCACCAACCCCCAGCTAAATAAAGAGAGAAATATTTTCTAGAGTTCCAGGTAAAATTGAGGCCATACGCAGCAATCTTTGTGTTACACTGGATTAGCGTACTACCTAAACAGTTGATGGCCCACTCCTTTTCAATTTTTCAGTGTCATTTCTCTATCTCTTGTACACTCATTATAAATCCAGATGCGTGTCCGAGACAGAAGCTACATATTCTATGCAAGTTGCAGGTTCCTAAGCTCAAGTGGAGTTCTGGTTAGCATTTTTTCCAACCTTCTTTAAAAGAAAAAAAAAAGTCACTCTGCTTAAAGACGTACTGAACGAAATCCAAATCACAGAGCTCAGCGGTGCAGAAGAGTGCAACAAGCAGTGAGTTAACTGGTTCTGGGGATAAGCCCAGCAGTCAGTACTCAAACAAAACAAATCTGTACTTTTAAGAAAAAGGAAAATGACAGCAAACCACAGCAAGTGCCAAATTTTCACAGCAAAGGCTCAGTTTCCTAACCAATTTTTATGTCTCTGAAATACAAGACATTAGAATGGGTGCAACACTTAAGACAGGAGGAGAGCAAAGAAAAGCCACAACTAGATGTTCTCCCAGGCAAGTAGCTTCTTATATGTTGATCTTATCAGAAGATAGATTCCCTCTGCACTCATGGAAAACAAACTGAAATTGTCACTAATAGAAGCCTTGAAGAAACAAATCAAAGGTTTTCTACAAAATTAAAAAACAGCATCTAAGAATTTGTTTCATAGCCTGTGTAGTCAGTTTAATTGGAGGTATTCAGCTCTCACTCGATCAATGTCACTGATGACCAGACTCAAGATAAATAACAGATGGCAATAGTCAAGACTGAATGTCCCTCGGTCTGTTCATCCATTGTCCAACTCACTTTTTATCTAGTTCAGGGTCTTCTGGGCCAGGGCTTATTCACTAACTGAAGGTACCTTTTAACACCACATGTAAATTTTTGTGACATGGGAAGAAAAGTGACAATGTGACATGGATAAACACCTCACACTGCCATATGTAGAATGTCCATACAGACAATAACTGTTCATGGCATTTGAACCCAAGACTCTTCTGTGCATCACAGCATTCAATTGTGAAGGTGCAAGTAGATCTAACTAACCATAATATAAGTAAGAAGCCACTCCTTCAGGTATTCAGTGGTCTACAAGTGTCAATGAATGATGAAAGATGTTGGCATAGCTAGGTCCTATTCTAGCAGCCATTGTGACTCTTCAGGAGGAGGAGGAGGTTGGGAGCGTGCACTGATACTATGCATTGACTTGTCTAAGACAAGTCTGGAATGAGGAACACAACTGAAAGTTCATGCAAGCACTCCTGTCATGAAAGGCCATATATTAGATGAGCAGACCTCCTAAGCATATCATAGAACAGTTACATTCTCCTAACAAGAAAGAAAAGAGATCACCACAACATTTGCTGTTATTACAATGTGCTGTTTGACTATGATGGATTGACTGAACACCTTTCCAAGTAAAAAATCCCCTGGTCATTAGTTCAAAGGGGGAAGTGGGAATTACTAATAAGGATGACTTAACACCAGTCAAAAGAAGGCCAAACTGCACAAATCCCACATACAACACAGTCATTCACAGTAAACATTGCACTATAAATTAAGTCTGCAGCAAGAGATCTAACACATTTTCCACTGATGTTGAAGGGCATAGCATCAGTAGGATGTGAAACATACTGATACAGATTCTTTGAGCTGCATAACCTGTTCCCTCATTTTAATGGTGTTTCCCCTGTCACTTCTAGATACTTCCAAATGAGAGTATAAGAGCCTTTCTGAAACGTCAATGGCAGCATCTTTCTGTCTGTCACATCCATGAAGACAACTTAGACCAACTGTCAGCCTCATGAAGAAATAATGTTTGTTTCTTGTCAATTTCACAAAGGTGTCTGTAAAAATGAAAAACATGTCATTCTTTATTGTTGAAGGAACTTTTTGCATGTTCTAGTGGTTACATACAATCCAAGGTCATCCTGGTTCAAAGATGTTCAGTTATCACGTTTTCACCAACCCTTATTCTCACTGAGTCAGACGAACAATATATGTCTGGAGACAACAATGAGTTAATTTTGCTTAAGACCATTGGTCAGAACAATTAGATGGAGTGTAACATTTCTGAACTAGTCCAAGAGCTCATGAAGGTGGCTCTCAAATTTGAGATGGTGTTCTGAACTGCAAAAAGCAAAGGAGTCCTCGTTAACCTGGTCTGACAGAGAGCAAGCTTCTGATTACGATAAACTATCAAGAGCTAAAAAATTTCCTGACAAGACCCTTAATTAAACATATACATGCCTGTTCCATGTGCAGAGAACACACTGCCAGTGTTAAAAATAAACATAACCTTTTGGAAGCAAAAAACGTTTCGGTGACATCAGAATACATACTGGCAGTCAAAGACTAGTTGTAAAAGTGAACGATATGCTGCTGTAGGTGCTGTGTGTGCTCTCTGTTGTTCAAATTTACGACAGTAGTCTAGGAGTCGAAGTAAGGCTGAAAGAATTGGCAGCTATGTTTGTGAAAATACGAATTGCAAAATATGCATCCGAAGTAAACTGTGCGGCACATCCCATTAACAGGACTGCTGTTAAGAGAGCTGATAACAAACAGCCACGGGAGATGCAGATTTCAACACTCAAATCACCTGTATCAACAAATTTGCCAGGCGATACCAGTAAAAGCACGGACAAGGCTGCACAATGCGCACCTTCTGACCACACATCCAAATGAATAAGTAAAGGAAGATAAATTTCAATCAACTTGAAATTGCAAACGCAACAGGCTACATGTAGAATACATCCATAGTGTTTAAACGTGTAGTATATCCATGGACCACAATGTTTGATTTGCTGTTGTTATGCGATATAGTGATTTAATAGTTAAAATGACATAACAATATCTTAGCAGACAGAAGCATTTCTCAATTGTGTGAAGCCAGGTAGCTGCAGTGGTCTGCGTGCATGTATGCATTTGTCTCCTCTGTCATAGCACTCATTATAATGTACAAATTGATCATAAATCTTCAGTTTCCTTGTGCTACTGAGCTCCTGATTTGATAAAAGCAATTTTAGCTTTTTATTTTCTCTCATCATCAAATCTTTTGCTCTCTCCCTAAATCTCCAGCAGTTTAAAGTGCGAGTGAGAGTTTTAGGAAGAAGCACTGTGGGGGATCCTTTGCAGTGGCAGATTTTTGCTTTTAATCACTACAAACTTTTTAACAAGATGTCCTCAGAGGTGTATTCTCATTTGGGAATCAAGTCTGCCCTGCAAGACTACACCGGCCCTAATACATGATTTCTAATGGTAGACTTAAAGACAATAGATATGTGAGATTTTTGAGACGCTCCCCAACTGGGCTACACGGCGAAACACGGTTGACGTGTCTGTTGAAGCTTGCTAGTCCATTGGTGAGGCAACCGCATGTCTGCAGTACAAATGAGACAAATGCAAGTTCGCATCTGTTGCCTGATGGCTAATACAGGGAACATTCTAACCAGGCCACTGCCCTGGCCCCATTACTGATAGTTTGCTGTGTCTGCGTGTATCAAAGTGGTAGCTCACGTTTGAATAACTAGCCTGACTGTTCCTGTTTTGATTGAAATAAAGTTGGTTTTCTTGAAGCCTTTGGACTCAGCGTACTCTCTTGGGTGCAAGACAGTAACTCAGCTTGTCACAACATAGATATTCATCAGAACTTTAGGGCACAATTACAATTACTTTAGGGTACAATTACTTTGTTCTGGAATAAGCATAATATATGAATTGGACAGAAGTAAAAAATATACTGTATGCAACATAGTAAATACTGCGGTGGGTTGGAACTCTGCCCAGGATTGGTTCCCTGCCTTGTGCCCTGTGTTGGCTGGGATTGGCTTCAGCAGACCCCCGTGACCCTGTGTTTGGATTCAGCGGGTTGGAAAATGGATGGATGAATGGAACATAGTAAATATTGGGGGGGAAGCAGATTGGGGGGTTGTCCTGGGTGATTTGTGGCTGGGATTTTTTCATTTACTAAACCTTAAATCCAGGGGCACTTTATAAATAACAAGCAGTCCCCCGTGGATCCACCCATGTAGTAGTGAAACAGGACAAACTTTAAAAATCAATAAACAAAAAGGTATCGCTAGCTAAGCAGTGGCAAGGTACACTCCAAAATGCAGAGGTAGACCGACTCCCCACTCCTGACGTCATGCTTCCCCCTCCCCTTGGCCCGCAGCCGCTGTCTTGGATTAGTGCAAATATATCGCTCCTGCAAGCGAACTATGATTCCAAGAGCAATGAGAGCAATCACAAAATAAACAGGAATGTTCAAGAAAATTCTTGAAAAAAACTCAATCTAAATCCGTTAAGTAGTTCTCCTGTTTGCTAGCTAAGCAGATGTAAGATACAGCCCGAGGCTGGCGTGTGACTGAGGAGGGCCACCCCCTCCCCTCGGCCCACTTTGTCTCTCTAAGGTTTTGCGTAAATAGATCAGTACCGCAAGTGAACTATGATACTTATCGCAATGAGAGAAATCAACTGAAACGTTCAAGCAAATTATAGAAAAAAAACCCAATCTAAATCCGTTAAGTAGTTCTCTCGTGAAAAGTGGACAGACAGAAAGACAGATGGAAAGACATATAGACAGACAGGCATTGGATTTTATAGAGATTAAGGCCATTTTGCGAAATACAGAAAGTGACACTTTACCTTATGAGTAAAGTGAATAGTGACTTAGTCTCACCAATAGCAGAAAAAAATTGTGAAATTAAACAATGCATGGATTCAGTTTATTTTCTCTTATATAAAGAAAAATGGTTAAAACATGAGGAATACATAGATCCAAGCAAAAGAAAAAATGTTTCATACAGGTTTGGGTGAATTTGGTTTATATTTAAAGATGAGACGGTATGGTGTACTTCTATAAAAGAACAAGGAAATCCTTGCAAAGGGGACGTTTAATACATCAGTAGCATATTGAGAACTTTAAGAACATTCCATAGCCATTAATATTATCAACATCACTGTCAGTCAGGCTAACATTAGTCAGTTTCTTACCTAGCTAAATTAATCCTATGATAAGCTACTAAGACATGAACTGTTATTCAACATAAGCAGACATGTGATGTTTTGTTGAAGGTGCCATATGTCATTGATGACAAAGTTTGATGATTTTCATATAGCAGAATTCTCACACAGCTATTTTAGGCAACTGGTAACAGTCAGGTACAAGCAAAAGTGATCCAGTTCAAAAGGAAACCAAAAATTGCCATCTTTAGCTTCTGCTCTTAGTGGTAATTACTTACCCTTTTTCCTTCTTTGCCACAAATCCCTTAGTGGCTGCTGAAAGATGATTATTATTTTTTTAGATTCTTTGTAGCTTCCCCCACTGTGTTAATTATGTAAACTTTGTTTAATTGCTATCTACTACCCGCATTGCACCATGTGAACACAATGTGTAATTAAAGGAAGATGAACCCCAGCAAGGGTTTACAGAACTATGCAGTCACTTATCAGTATAATGTCTTAAAATGGCACATCCACATATGAGAAGTAAGAGTAAATAAATTTAAAAAAAAAAAAAAAAAAATATATATATATATATATATATATATATATATATATATATATATATATATATATATATATATAAATATATATATATTTTTTATATACATATATATATATATATATATATATATATATATATATAATGCTAAATGAAAGTATTTGTGCAGGTAGGGTGAAGCTTCTGTTAAGCAAAGTGAAATAAACTAAAATTCACAAAAATGCATGTGGCAAAATGAGGAAGGGGCGCGATGTATAACATAAAACAGCGCGTTCTCTTACACTATAGGGCAATGAATAGTACGTAGGTTGGCAAATTTCAATATTCATGTTTCAACATTATGCAGCATTTTATCTTTTCATTCTAAATTTGTTATTGCATACGATGCGATTGTAAGTAAAAGTGTGCTTAATGGAAATGCACTGAATTGCATATATAGGGGGTATCTGTAGCTGGTCCATCTTAATTGAGTATGAGCACTGCACAGTGATAGAAGTGATGTTAAGCAAATAAAAGCAGTCACAGAGAAATCTGAAAGCTTAGCCCCGCAAAGCTGGATGGTTAGTCCTGCAAACCAACTTAGCAATGGATGATCACATTCTAGACTTAATTGTACTATATCCCTATTAGCAAGGAAAAAATGAAGAAATAAAAAAAAGATAGTCTTGTACACACTCATACGGACATCTTTAAAACAAACCAGATTTCTTTTCATAAAGTGTAATGATAACTACACTGGAAGTTTGTTCCTCACAAGGTTTCAGGAACAGAGAGCATTTGTACCTTAACAAGTAGTAAGGTAAGGAATACATCATTTAGAGCTTATTTCTGTTTTTTATTACATACAATGAAATTATACATTTTCATTACAACTTTAGCAGAAGGGTGGATGGGAAACTACACATTTCTTTTTAGAAAAACAAAGTCCACTACTGTTTTGTCCAATGCAGTTTATCAGCTCCTAGCATAACCAACTTAACCAGATCAAGGTGTTACTTATAGCTACAATGCTGAATGACTGCTTCTACAGATTTATAATTTTCTGAAATAGTGCTTAGTCTTAAGCCAGCTTCCCACTGTGTCTCTGTTCTCATTGATGAAGTCATATCAAAGTAACAACTGGAATCGATTCTATTTACACCCTTCAGTTAGAAATGCTTCCATCAGTTCTCCTCTTAATTTCTTTTTTGATCCCACTCTACCTGCATCTTCACACATCTTAAAATCTTTCATCCTCTTAACCCTGATAATTTGAAATGGTACACCTTTTATTACAGATATTGTGTATTTGGCTGACACTTTCTTCAAAAGTTATAGCTGTGTTTATTTATTTTACAGCTTGAACACAGTGACTTTCTGAGGCAGTACCTGTCGAAGCCCATAGCGAGTAGTCAGTATTAGACTTCGATGACCCACTTGGTGTCTGGTGCATCCGCTCCTTAACTTTCATTAACAGCACCTATAATGGATTGACTGGTTCAGGCTGTAATCACTATTCTAAATTTTATTGGCATAGGCGCTTGATGCTACCCCCAGCAAGTTGCCACACAAGGAGGCTGCCCACGTCGCCCATACCTAAAACCGCCACTGTTCTGAGTGTTAAAAACTGTGCCAGCAACCTTGTGGCTTACAGCCCAGTGTCTTAGCCCCTACACCTTAGTATGTTTTACTGTACTGTTTTACTGTTTACGGTATGGACTGTACTGAACTTCTTGTTAAAACTGTGTGTGGAGACAGCGGATTTCTGTCCAATTTTAATGTCAAATCTCTATTCCAGTACACGATACTTGAAGTTTCTGAATAGCACTCATGTGCCCATTTGCATACATCTGAGGTGTAGTGAAGATTTCATACGAATCAAGGTGAAGTATAGGATGACCATTATTTTAGTGAGATAAATATTAAGACAGTTCAGCCGTGAAATGCAATTTAAAACAATGGTTGATTGTTGATATAAAAAGTGAAGGGTGGATGTACTTTCTGTAATGCTACTATGCCTCCGACTTTGAGATCCAGACAGTGTACAGGATGAATCACTACAGTCACTTCCAGGGAGTAAGTGGCTGCTTCAGGTTTCATAGAAGTACTTTCCATGTTATTTTACTTTCCACGATAAAAATCATTGAAACTACAATGTAGTATACATAAAGAATGTGAAACCTTTAACACAGTGCACCAAAGATTACTGCAAAAGTTCATTTCTACAAATACGAGTATCAATGTTCTTCAAAGAAAAGCGTGGCATAGAGGTTGTGGGTTCAAATCCTGCTACTGACACTCTGTGACCCTGAGTAAGTCACTTGACCTGCCTGTGCTCCAACTGGAAAACCAAAAGAAATGTAACCAATTGTATCATACATGTTGCAAGTCATCTTGGATAAAGTCATGAGCGAAATAAGTAAAGGTAAATGACATCATCGGCATTAGTAGGTTATCCATCCCCACACATATACACACCTCAAGAGTTGTATCTGCTCAGTAAAAATCTGCACTGTGTGAAATGCCCCTGCAAAGGATTGCCCTAGAGTGATGGGGTCTCATCACCCACTATGGAGCTCATGTCACTTGGTCACAGGAAAGGCCTCTTTAACTCACTTAAATCACAGCATCACACTCTCCTCGAGCTTCCAAAACCCTATTTGAGAATTTCAACCCATGTCAATGCATTTCTGAATTGTACCCTCTAAAGGTAAAAAGCAGAGCTGCCAAGCGATCTAAATGTGCTGCAAGTGTGTTGCTGCATCCCGAAACAAACAACTCCAAGACAGTCAGCAGGGAGTATACCGCTTGGCCAAATATACATGGAACAGTCAAGGCTGTAATGCCTGACAGGAAGACTGTGGTTTGCGTTTGTCCCAGCTGTCCCTCCCCTGACAGCACTTGTGCATGTGCGTACAAGTGTCTGTGAGCAGAAACACTGGATATTTACTGGTAGTCTGGACACGGCTGCCATGAGGGACCATGCAATGTTACGCACACGCTCAAGTAAATCAACAGATTCCTCTGCAAACATGTGGCTGCAGGCCCTGCTGGCAGACATATTTGCTATGATTTCCTTAGGCCCAGAGTCCACAACTTAAACAACTGTTTCCTAATATAAACCTAACTGTAGGGTGCTGCCTTGAGGTTTGAGACAAATGACAAAGCAGCTCCTTTCCAACTACAGGATAATGACTGGTGTGCACTGTGAAGCCAGCTGCAAACTGGCATTCTGATAAGAAGCTGTGCTTGTTTTACCAAGTCTAAGCACTCTTCTCTGTCAATGTGCTGCTCTTGCAAGTCATCATAAGCCACATGTACATACAGACTGCATTTCTGCATCACCCTATAGAAAAAACTTTATAGTGGGACTTTTGCCCTCTTTTCAGTCTGCACGGAAATTCATACATCAGTGGTTTTATTTATACCTAATCGGGTGCAAGTAGAGTTAAAATGCTGGCAGAAGTGGGATTTACATCCAGACCTTTAAAAGCACCTGACTGCAGCTAGTTGTGATGCACTTTTATATCAGCATGTGGCTGTTTCTTCTGGAACTCCAAGAATCTTTGATATTCCTTTCAGACTCTTTAGAAATGGCTCAGTTGCTTACAATCTTTAAAAAAAGCAAAGGCAGTGACTTAAAAAAAATGAAAAGAAAAATCACCCAAGTAAGTCACTGCAATGAATCATAAACCACCTGCCCCTGACTCGCTTATCAGAAGCAGCTGCTAACCATTCCTGAAGGGTCCTCTCCTTGCCAACGTGTCTGCAAGGTCTACAAAGGAGAAACTAGGAAAAAAGCAGGGAATCTCACTCTGCTGCTATTATTATGAATGTTGTGCGGCAAGACACTAAAGTAAGAAAAAGGGGTCAGCGCTGAAATATCAACCCAATGAGCTGGTGAGACTGAACAAAAGACGAGTCATTATAACAAAGAGTAAAGCAGATAAAAAATAAATAAATAAGTGAGGCAAAAAGATAGCATACCAGAAAAATAATCAGAAGAACAGCAGCACTGAGGAAAAACTGAGTGGAACAGCCAAGTAACAATGAACTAAAAGCAGAACCCAGTAATAAGATGCTGCACAACAAATGGGAAGGCTGGAGAGAAAACCATTTACAAAGGCAGAAAAGCATCAGGAATGACAGAAAAAGGGTTACATCTTTAAAGGTACAAAAAAAAATAAAGACAATACAGAAAGAGGGTAAGAAAAAAGGGAGCGAGCATCTCTGTAAAGTGTGGCAGCACAGTGTCATATATGGAGATACTGTGAAATGATCTTTAGGATGCCTCATGATCTTCCACACAGATGTGTGATGATGTCTTTTTCCATGGACTTTACTAGTGTCAGACTGTTACTAAAATTTTGACTTTGGTATCGATGCGAGCTTCCAGACTTCAGGACCGGCATCAAAACGGTACCAAAGCAAGTAATAGATAACTCCTCCACTCCACTGTCTGAGAGCTTCTTCACTATGCCAGTCTGCAAACACACGCACCTCCCTGCTGCGTATGCGTAAGCACAACCATTTATACGACTTTTAATTTGGTTATTATTAAATAAAAACAAACAATTGTACAGCATCAGGAATTGGAAATCCTTATGGGTGTCAGGTGAATGATTAAATTTAAAGTCACTCACCGGACAAAGTCATAACCTGAAAATTGAACTGTAAAGGAAGATGGTGCTCAAAAACTACTTTTCTACAGGTGTGAGCGTAAGTTCAGTCCTGCAGATGTCCGCAGGTATGGGTAAAATGTCTGCATTATGCATGTGGTCATAATGTGCTTGAATAATACTGTATATTGCACACAAGTCTTAAAGAGGAGTCTTCGGTGCATTTATACAAATATATTAATTCACAGAGCAGAAAGGGGTCCCAGTTTAGTGATTCAATATGTATACTAAATTGAAGAAACAAAGAGCATTACGGGTCTCCCTTGGAGTTATAATCATGCCAATACTGAGCATGAGGTGGCAAGTAAATTAACCATACGATTTTAAAAATTGGGTTTTTCAGTAATTTTTTAGTACCGGTATATGGCGTAACCCTAGACTTTATATACAAAGCAGTGCAGAAACCTTGTGATACAATTTAGTTAAAAAGACTATCATTGATTTATTAGCATTTATTGACAACACTAGCTTGGCACATGGTCCAAAATGCAAAACAGAAAATGTCTTCTTAAGACTCCACTTCCTTGACACAATGGCCAATCTTAAAACCAGCCAAAACAAAAATGACATGACGGTAACTTAGACATGTGACAAAATCTAATTAGGCCTACCAAAACCTTACATTTCAAGAATCAAGAGAAAAAGAGACAGCAGCAGAGACTTGTTTAAAAAATATCAAGCAATTATTTCCAAAATTCCACGCACGACTCAGTTCAGGTAGACAAGCATAAAATTTTGCTAATAAACACAGATTTGCCATGTAGTTAGATAAAGTCGCATGCATAAGAACATATGGAGATTCCCAAACCGGAAACCATTCAGTCAACTAAGCTTATTTGCATCTCATCAACATACGTTTCTTAAAAAATTGTCAGGATTTCTGTTTCGACTAAATGACATATTCCAATAAATCTTCGTGTGAAGAGGGGCTTCCTAGCTTAAATTTGCTCCCCCTTAAAATCCATCTGTGTCCTTGAGTATGTGATTTGCTTTTTAATTGAATGAGTTCTGCAAGATCACCTCTGTCAATGCCTTTGAAAATGTTGAAGGTCTGGATTATATCCCTATGCAACCTTCTCTGCTCAAGACTAAACAGGTTTAACTTCCATAGCTAGTCAGCATGACATATCCTGCAGTCCCAGCATGCAGCTGTTTGCTGGTCTCAACAGAAATTCTAAAGCTTCTTTGTCTTTTTTTGCACCATGGTGACCAAAGCTGCCCGAACATCTCTGGATGCAGTCTTACTTGCCCATTACACAATAGGAGCATAATAAACCTTAATTTATATTCAACACTTTTTACAATACAACCTCATTTTTAAGTAAATTGCATTTACTTGCATACTGAGCCACCTCATTACCAAATTTATACGAAGTTCAAGGTGGCAGAAACTATTAGGCCTTCAAGCACACAGATGGCCCCCCAAAGACAGCAGTGGTTGCTCTTTATTGCCATTTAACAGCTATAAAATGAGAGTTCAAGATGTGACCTGAGCACTACTACATTCTGATACACAAATTAGAAATCACAATGCAGGTCAACAAAGAGGTTACATGTATGATATTCTGTGGAACTAGTTCACTGCTGCCATGTTTGCACTGAAATGACAGTATGTCATCTCTTTAGATCTCCTACTCACAGCCTCAAATCCAGCAAATAAAAGATAATATTCTCAAAATCTGGCTTTAAATCACATTCAAGTGTTGATACAGTAAGCCATTTGTCATCCTACCTTGGATGCACTGTAAGGAGCCATCTTCTGCCCTTATTGTAAAGGTTTCTCCTGGATTGACTTGCACAAAAATGACCTGCAATACAAGTGAGGGAAAGACAAAAAAATTTGATTAAAAAAAAAGTTCAAAAGATGCAATCACTCAAATATGAGAGGTCAACACATACTTTCCTCTCAGCCTTGCATACATCCTAAACAGAGTGGTAATGTCTTGTCATATTTTAAGCAACATAAAATATAAAGCAAAATAACAAAAACAGAAGCAACATTTGACTGTTTTCAAATTAGGTCATATCTAAATATTTTTTTTTAAATCTGTTGGGTTGGATTAGGTTTATATTATGTGGTGTTGTTTTGGCCAAAGTACACCCAGTCACTAATTAGAGTGTATTTGAGCTGCAGATTTTACATCAACATCTTCTTTTGTGTGTGAATGTATATGAACATGTCAATAGTTTATTCTACATAAATTTACTCACCATTACAAAACTACATGACACATTCATGCCCCTCTTGTGTACTTAACTATGGATAGTGTTACAGAATAGTCAACCAAAATGCAACCAATCTTGAAAGCAGGAGAATGATTCTATGCAGTTGAAAAAGACTACCAAAAGAGGGACAAAGTGGTTTTATCCAGGGCAAACTGTGCAAAAAAATCACTGAATAGATAGTTAAATCTGACAACCCTCCAAATCTAATGGCAGGTGTCAGACATTGTGGCACTTTCACCAAAGAAAAATCAAAAGGATTTATTATGTGAGTAAACATATAATGGATATGAGGACTGAGAGCTCTGAGAAAATGTACCATCTTCCCATGTCTCTATAGTACATTGCAACAAAAAAAACTTTATCCAAAGCCTTGACCCTTCTCAGATAAGTTAAAAGTAGAATGATTATCAAGCTTCAATGCAATCCCTGGGCATTTTTTAACATCTAGTCAAATTAGTGTAGGTAAGTGATCAAGGAGCATCTGATGCACAATGTCACACCAATCTTTTGATTTCTGTACATAATATGGGTCTGTAGTGGATTTTCTAACAAACTGACTTCCCATGTACCCATATTTGTTAATAAAATAAATAATATTTAATCTTTAAAAACTTTATCAGCTTGGAAGATAAAAACATCCATTGGTGGGCATGGCATTCAGTATGGTCTACCCAAAATTATGCTCTATTCAAGACGGTTGCTCTACAGTTTAAAAAAAAAAGAAACTTTAAAATCACAGAGTAACATAAACCCCAAAAACCACTGCCCTATGTGAGGCAGTGGATTTACTTCACTCCTTCTATAATGTTCCAGTTAAACTGAAAAGGGAAAAGTATTCTACTCTATATAGCATGATAGACAAAACTGAAATATCATTGTCTTCCATGGTGATCTAAATATCTAACAGACAAATTGTCAATGAATGAATCCTGAAAGTACTAAAAATAGCAGATTTTCAGAATTCAGTAAAGATTAACGGACAGAATTTAACCAGATGCAAATGCTTCGTTACATAAATGTTTGTCTTGATGTTTGTATACATGTGAGGGACTGTGGTTTTACTAGTGGAGGTTCAATGTTGAGGAGCGCAACATTAATGACATGGCTCCGGTAAAATGTTCGCCTGGTGCCCGTCCAAGCTTGTTTCCAAGGCCGGACCTGTTACAACACTGAATTGGATGTTCACTGAATTGGATGTTCAGGATGTGAATAGGTGCCCAAAACTTCTTACTGATGAAAAACAATGGAAACAAAGTGCTGAGGTATTCTTAAACAGGCAGACTGAACCACTGGTGAAGAATAATTGTGCACTGCTAGGACTGAAGGAAGAACAAAAATTGAATTTGGGCATGGCTGGTTAGAACAGGGTGGCACCGTGGCAGAGTGGTAGTGCTGCTGCCTCGCAGTAAAGAGACCGAGGTTCGCTTCCCGGGTCCTCCCTGTGTGGAGTTTACATGTTTTCCCCGTGTGTGCGAGGGTTTCCTCCGGGTGCTCCGGTTACCTCCCACAGTCCAAAGACATGCTGGTTAGGTGCATTGCCGATCCTAAATTGTCCCTGGTATGTGCTTGGTGTGTGTGCCTTGCGGTGGGCTGGCACCCTGCCCGGGGTTTGTTCCTGCCTTGCGCCCTGTGTTGGCTAGGATTGACTCCAGCAGACCCCCGTGACCCTGTGTTAGGATATAGCAGGTTGGATAATGGATGGATGAATGGCAGAGTAACCTTCGGTAAAGACAGTGGTCATTGTTTTAATTTTATTTATTTTATCTTGTCCAGTGGTTGTTCCAACAATTTTAGTTGAGATAATTGCCATCAAATCACAGGTACACAGGTTGGGATGTGTACTCAAATTAAATGTTACATCTTTGCAATACTTCAAACACATTCCTTCTTCTTATACTCGACATTTCTTCCCTGATTCTGTAGAGTCCTTCAGATGGTCCAAGTTAGAAATAAAGGAAAGTTATTCTGTTGTTTAAGCTTCAGGCCTACCTGTGAAAATGTTGGTCATTAATTTAATGTGTCTAAATCTAAACTCTGGCTCATATTCTTATGGTTAGAACAGTATTATGGATTAAGGTTAGTAACAGTTCCATTGAGAAAAACATGAAAATGGCAGGATGACAATTGCTGAATGAAGAACTGTTCTGAATCCTCCAGCAGTGAATTCCATTCTCTTATTAATAATAAGTAGGATGTGGAAACATACTTTGCATTGTGACTCTTTCTGTCATTAAAAAATGTTTTTGCCAATTAAAGTTTCAAAATTACTAACTTTTTATGAATTGAATATTGTTGCATTATCCAGAAGTGCTGGATTTTTTTTAAGGGATACCTACTTCGACTCCCAGCTTTTCATTATTAAGCAATCTTCATTGCTTTGGGGATCATCCTTGATCACACCTTCTCATTCAGATGATCGTCCATGATTCTCCAAGGGTAAAATAACCACACGCACCCCTCATTCAGAGGGCCATCCACAGTTATCCAAGGGAAAACCTGCTCTGATGATGGTCTACCATTCTACAAGGTTAAGTTCCTCCACTCTGACAATTATACTAGCATCCCATTCATTTATGCCAAACTGTATAAACAGGGAGGCACTGAACCACTCTTATACTGTTGATGGATATTTAAAGATTTGCCAATATACACATAAATTGGAACAATCAATGGTTGAGAACAAAATCAAGCTAATAAAGACATTTGACTTGGATGTACATGAATAAATCAAAACCAACAAGATTTTGTTTTAATGCATAACTCCTTGACCTTTCTGTTTCTGTACCTTGCTTCTATTTAAGACAAGGCAATGTGTACCTGAGAAAGTATGAGATTTGATCATTTTTTTCCCCTCAGCATGTTTGTATTCAGTAAGGTAGCAATTAGTAAACCCTGTCTTGGAGAGTCAATTGTGGCTAAAAAATTTTATTCCTAGAAAATTCTATTTGAATATCAACCAATTTCTTAATTGGGCCTTGTTTAATCAGATTATTACTGAAGCCAATGCTTGCTGGAATAGGCTCCAGACCCCTGCAACACTGCAGAGGATAAATCAAGCTTATAAAATGGTTTGGTATGGTTTAGTTTTTCTTTAAACTTTACCACACGTTAGTGTTTGTGTTAAGAATACTGCTGTTTCCAATCACATGTATTTTCTTCTAAAAGGTTGTTAAAAAGTAACACATTTCTAATTAAACGATAGTAATACATGTACTTGAAATTAACACAAGTGCTCACTCATCACACATTTTATAATTCTGTTTAACAAACCTACTGACCTGTCCTAAACTGAGCAAAATAAATACAATCCATTGATAAAAACAAAAAGTCTGAATAAGCATTAGCCATTCATAAGAAATGTAATGATTTACTTCATGAAACAGAAAGATATAATAAACAAAAATAGCTGTGTCATATATTTGAAGCATTCTAATGTATGCCTCAATTTAAATGTTCAAAGTCTAAATATTCTCAGCTGTAAAAGAAATTTGTCATTTTTGTACCCTCTGATAGAGGTCTATAGAGGGCTAGATCCTTAGTAAAGGATCACAAATTAAAAATAACAGCATATGTGTAACCACTGACCCTAAAAACAACATCTCATTAGGTTTAACATGAGGCATTTTTAACCTTCTGGGAGTAGCACTTACAGGACTAGGAGTTCCAGTAAAGAATCAGATATCAAATAGATTATATTCATGATCAGAAAAAAAACAACACTTGACAAGCTTATACTACTGGTCCCCATTTTTTTTTCCAAAGTTTTGCAAAAAGAAGTAATTTGACCCTTCATATCCAGTAAGGAGGAGAAGCCTTTGGGTTGGTTTATGTGGTATGTACAGTACAACCCTTCTGGTCACCTTTGCCTGTGAAACCTATTGCTTTACTCTTTATCATAAAGATGTAACTTCCTCATCCAAAAATGGCCTAAAAATAAGGGATTCCCGGGTATAGAAGGCCAAAAATAGGAGTTGAACCCCATAAAGCCTGATGTCTTGCATAACTAGATATTAGGATGAATCAAACAACATAACATATGTTGGGGTTTCCTCGTATTGTCGAGTCAGGAGGTGCAGAAAAAAAAATATAACGAAGTGTTTTCAAAGCATTCATTACTAATTCTTATGAACACAGAAAATAAACCATAGCTATACTGAAATCTAAAAGAAAGCTAAAACTGTATTCTGCCATGTCTTCTTAAGGGAAATATACATTGGCAGAGAAGGCAGTGTTGCATTTGAATGTTCTTTCTGCAATTGCATTAATTTCCTCCAGGGAATCCGCAACACGTTAAGTTGATTCTGGACCTAAACTGGCTCGACATGAATGAGTGTGGGAGTGTATCTTGAAATGGACTGGCGTCCCAACTGGGATTTGTTCCAATGTTGCAACAGCTGCAGTTGGGATAGGCTTTAGCTCCTCAGGATCCTGTACTGTGTAAAGTGTGTTCAGAAAATCCACAGATTACTTGAAGTTGTTTAGAATATACTGTATATATTATAGATACATACAGATAAATAAGATTTAAAATTAAGGGAGAGTCCATCAAAAGCTTACAGTGGTGCTCACTGTCACATTGGCTATGTTAAAACGCTGACCTCAATGACCAAATTTCCCCATCCTGTTCCAAAATGTAGCAAGGAAACCAGAGGCCACTTACTCCATACTTTCTAGTGTACTTGGTAAATTACTCATAATTTTTACCTAATATATATTTGCCACAAAGTACATATGTACAAACAGATACTGTGTAACATTATATACACTGACATAGAGTATACACTGATTATTCAGCTCTTACACATATAAACAAGCACACACTGCAAAATATCTAATAAAAACTGGTTAAAAACTGGTAACTTTATCAAGCTTTAAGAACATATACAGCACATGTTAAAAACACTTCCAGAATAGCAAGCAGTACTAAACGTAGTTTGCATCTTACTTGCCGGGAGTCCCAAGTTCGGGTGTAGAATGCATAGCTCCTTACCCTCCCACTGCTGGAATACATGTTGCTGAGTTTCAGTTACGGTTTGCACATCAGCCCTTCAGCTCTCCAGCGTCTACAAGTGGAAGCGCACATGAGTGCTACTGCCATTGCCCTCCATGTGCTTCTGCATGGGAACTTAATTTCCAATGGAGCTCAAATGCACGGTGACAAGCTGCAGTTTCCCAGTACAAAAAAAAAAAAAAAAATCTCTGCAGCTCTGGTTGCCACAGCAACCAGACAGTAATCTACAGCATGAACTCCAGACCAAGAAAAAGAACGGCAGCTTTGGACAGCAACATCCTAAAGCCACCAAATGAAACAAAGGTACCAAAGGCAATTCAGAGTCAGTAGACCATTCTCCTCTAACCTTGTCAGGCTTAAAAAAAAATCAAGAACATTGAGCAACAACTTGATTTAAGAAATAAATAAAACACAAGGCAAAGCAGAAGGCAACAGGGAGTGCAACAGAGCTGGAGGGAGGATAAATGAGCCTTTGGTGCTGCTGACCACCCGTCCCTTCAACAAACTGCAGCTAGTCTTTTGGAGATTTCTCTACACCAATTCATGTGGGCGGGGCATTAAACATTTTTTTTTTTTTTTTTTTTATCAACACCCATTCTGATTTTTACATAAACTAGAACGAAAGAGTTAAAAAAAAAAAAAAAAAAAAAAAACTGCTTAGTCATTTTATTAATTCTTGCCACTTATACAGACTCATCTATCCATTCATATTTTCACCTTTTAAACATACACAATCTAATTCACTGGGCGGACTGACACAAAGCAGGAACTATCCCGGGATTGAGTACCAGTTCACCGGAATTAGGGAAAATTACCTCAAAGTACCTCGGATATAACTGTAACCAGAACGGAAACCTATTCTTTACCAGCCAACCACCAGTATTTCTCCCTTTGTTCTCCTTTTCCAAATGAATGCTTATCTCTGGATTTCTTTAATCACTTAAGAATATATTTGTTTAATAATTCTGAAGGCCCTTGAACAAGGCCCTTAACCTTCAATTGTTCCGCCCTGGGTATGACATTAACCTGAATCCAGCCCTGCAAGCAGGTACTCCAACTGGCAGGGAAAATTCGGAGGTAGGTGAAAAGATTGGCACCCCAGCCACACCTCACTGCTCCATTGCATTTGAACTAGTGTAGTGCTTAGGTGTCGCCCACTGCACGACTGCACTCGGGTCCTAATTTGGGATCCTGTGGTGGTTCGTCGTGTGGTGGGTTCAGCAAATGATCAGTTGAACACTTTCTTGTACAGCAATTATCCAAAGTTAATGTAGTGCTTTGGGATCATCAATGCACATAAGACTGTCAGGAGTGCACTGCAAAAGGGTTCCACAAAAGTGTGCACACATTTAATCACCACTCCCTTTCCATTTGTTTAATATGATTTGCAGTAAGAGAGTGCACATTTCCTCAGTTTCAGCTTATAAGTTTATCTCAGCAAATAAAGATTAACGTTTTTTTTTTTCCTTTTCTAAACATCAGCTGCAACCAATGTCCACCCTCTTTACTAAAGAAACAAAACATATGTCTTTCATGCTGTAATGAGCTGTCACTTGAGTAACAGAGCAGAGAATGATTCACATCCTAACCTTTGTGTGAAAATGGACAGCAGGCATGTAAAGTTCATGAAGAGGCCAAATTGCCATATTCAACATTTCTGGACGATTTCAGAGTCACCACTGTAAAGCACAGACATCTCCACAATGGTTAAAAAGCAAAGACATGAAACCCACAGATGACAGCACAAAAATGAGGGATTAAGAAGAGGAGTTTAAGGGAGGGAGGGAGGTGAAGCATCTCAATGTGCAGACAAGAAAAGGAAGTTGTTGCTGATGAAGCATCTCTCCTAGCAATGCAGAAGATCATAGAGAAGACAAAAACATGCTGACTCATTGAAAACACACACACAAAAGCCAGCACATATGTAGAGGAACACTACGGAGCACACCCACCCTGTGTTTCCTATCCAAATGTAGACCCCAGGTGGCTCTAAATATTTGAAGAAATATTAAAAAAAAAAGTTGCTTATTCTCCTTTCTTACTTTCTACTTTACCATTAAATTCCTGAACCACTATAATAGGCGTGCCTATTAAGTCACAAGACAAAATCCCTGACACACAGCTCTCACACAAGACAACTATGGCTTTTCTGCTTTTTGACAAAACAACAGACAAGAGAAGAGACTCCACTTGAAAAGCATAGGTGCGGAGCAGATGCTGCAGCATGGGACCACCCTTTTGGTGAATTTTGAGGATGCCTCAGTCAAGCACTTCCTGTGTACCATGACTGGCAAATGCACAGGGGCAGTATGGCATAGAAGTCGTAACACTGGATTTCAAATGCTAAAAGCCAGTTTATGCTTTCCCCATACAGTTATCCACTCGCAGTAAGAATAACCTTTTGCCATTCGTCCAGATGACTTCAAATTGAGAGCTGTTAGTGCTGTACCTCCAAATGTCAGGGTCCATATAGATTCAAACAGACAGTATGAAAGGGCAACTAAGCACAAGTATGCAGGCACATTTCATGCACAAGTATGTAGCACTGTCAGAACTTTCAGCGAAACAGTAAAGTGAAGCACACCTACACTTATGTAAAAGGATGTGCTTTCCCACGGTGCTTGAGTGTGCGGTTTCTGCACTGTTTAAACAATCACGTTCTTTTTAGAGGTATGTGACATTTTGTCTGTGTGTGTGCCATTTGCAGCACAATCAATAAGCAGATGTCCATGCAGATGCAACAATTGGCTCCCCAAATGAGAGTAGTCATGCAGATTCACATCAGAATGGCATTATTTTGTCTCCACTAAGGAAGGCAGATCTGCATATGTAAAAAGTAAGAATTGGTCTTAAGGATGCTAGTTCAGTTCTTAGATTATTGTGTGTCCATTAACCAGATGGTGCAGGAACTGAAAAACAAAGGTATCTTGTAAGTAACCTTGAATAAAAATTTTGGCAGAAGCATAAAATTCTTATTATTATCATCAACAATAATAATACTATTATTAATAACATTAATAATTTTATCATTATTGTTGGCACAGTGGTAGCACTGCTGCCTCGCAGTTGGGAGACATGGGTTCGCTTCCCGGGTCCTCCCTGCATGGAGTTTGCTTGTTCTCCCCATGTCTGCATGGGTTTCCTCCCGGTGCTCCGGTTTCCTCCCACAGTCCAAACACATGCAAATAGGTGCATTGGCAATCCTAAATTGACCCTAGTGTGTGCTTGGTGCGTGGGTGTGTGTGTATCCTGCGGTGGGCTGGCACCCTGCCCAGGGATTTGTTCCTGCCTTGCGCCCTATGTTGGCTGGGATTAGCTCCAGCAAACCCCTGTGACCCTGTGTTAGGATATAGCGGGTTGGAGAATGACTGACATGACTGACTGTTATCTACTATATAATAAAATGCTAAGGTCTGTATGTAAACTCTCTCAGAGCAATCTGATTAGTTAGTTTTGCTATTTTTTTTATGATTGGTCAGATTGGCTTTTGTAATGCTATCAAAAGAGTAAGTGTGAGTGTGAGACACAAGTAGGAGTATAGGAGTAGGAGGCATGATGAGAGTCGCCTTCGAACGTGTGAAGTATAATAGTGGATGGGAGGTGAGCAGGGTGCATCAAAATGACCAAATCTGAGAGTCAGGCTGTAATCAGAATATAAGTTTAATGTCACTGTGCTCTGTACAAAAATTATTTTATAAATCCACTCACATGTACAGGCCAGATTAATAAACAAAGGGGCTCTCAGCATTTAGAACTGCTAGGCAAACATTTGAAGAGAGAAAGGGGCAACTACGAAAATGGGCATTGTACTATTTCTGTATGTTAGAGATGAAATTGAATCCTCTCCTTGCCTTGTTTGGAATTGCATGATTTACCTAAGTGGGGGCCTGCACGTGGAGAAAACAGTATAAAAGACTTGGACAGCAGTCAAACACCTTGAAGCCGACGGACGGATGGGTGATATCGTCATCCGCCCTGAAAATCCTTCCATTGCAGCGACAAAAATGGCAGACTGTATACATCGAGATCCCACCTTGATAAAAGTCTTGCTATGGCTTCCTCATCTGTAATGTCACATAAATCATCATTAAAGAAAGCTTTCATATTTTCTCTTATGTGATTTCTTACCTCCGTATCACTATGGAGGAGGTATCGCCTTTTAATATTATATCTATATAGTTTCGGGTTACTTAAGACGCTGCAATTGCAAAAGAACTTATTCCAACCAGGGAGCTATCGCCCCCTAGAGGAAATACAGGCTTTATGGGAATGCACTCAACAGAGGATGCACCAGTCAAGAGAAGAAAGGACCTGAAGGTACATGTAGGGCAAGACATTTTTAAATTTATTCCATTACTTGTGCTTGACAGGTAACGTAGCTAGTTATGTAATAAAACTAAAAGCCTTATTAACACAACAGATGGAACATAAAAGGAAAACATAAACACATGATCCAGAGGAGGAGGAATGGTGCAGTACAAAATTCAAACCTACTCTTTGGATTTTCTCCTTACTGCCTACGAACTAAACGTCTCTGATGGAAACACAGTCTCTAAAATTGTTTGCTTTTCATTCCAAGAATGCTCAAATATGTTTAATTTCAAAGTTTGCATTGATGCTTTAGAAATGTTTACATTGCAAATTTTTGTACATTCAAAGTTTATTCAAAATGGATTAAAATACAAACCATTTGTTCAGTATTCAAGAATTAGTTTGGAATATTTGTGATCTTTACTTATGTGGTGAAATAAAGATGGGATGGATGCCAAAATAAAGGTTGAGGCACCAGCCTAGTGATTCTCTTTTAATGAACAAAACATATCAGCAAAAATAAAAAAGTCAAGCACATTCAGAACAAAAGCTTTGCTGCCAAGCATTGCTCGTCCCAAGCTTTGTCATGTGAAAAGTCTCGGGTTCAGATGTTGACCTTCTTCTGATTGCTGGTCTGAATAAATACCTCCACCTCTGAAAGAGGCAGGGCTTTATCACTCCACTAGGGTGCGCCTATGCGTCCCATGCCACGTGTGCCTCAGTGCTGTACGCAAGATGGAAGAAGTTGTTCGCGTTAGCACTCTCTCACTCTGGCAAAGTCCTATAGGCATCATCTTTACATTCATGCAGTAGTTTTATATATACTGTATATATACTAGGGGGCTTCGCTCGCTAACCCCCGTGTTTGGTTTTCCAGATACACACTTTAAGATTTTTTTTTCTTTGAATTGTTGCTATTTCATTAGTTTCACTTTTATTTCAGAACTTCTTTAAAAACAATATTTGAGAATCTTTACAGTCCCAACATGCTGAATCTTTTAAATGAGGTCAGTGAGACGTGTTTAATGACTTTGTACCATAATTCAGGATAGGTTTCTCTGTTTGGAATTTTAGCACAGACAAAACGATCGACATCATCAGCAGTTAATAATTTTTTTGCAAAGTAACCAATAAATGCATGTGAGGTAAACCCTGTTTTTGAAATTCTCTAACTTAAACTTCAAAGCCTTACAATATTTACATACTTCAGACATATCACCTATGTCCATATATTCGATCTCTATTCGCCTTTTTGTTATTTCTCGGAGTAATAATTTCTCTTTGTTTGCGCTAATGTGATGTTTACTTTCTTTGTTTTGACACTTTCATTTTTTTCTGCATTCATATTCTGTATCTTGCTCTCTGCATGTGTTTCGCTCCTACGTATTTTCTGAGTCTTTTGAATTCCACTGTTTTCATTATCTATAACCTGCTCTGCATGTGTTTGGCCCCCTTGTTTTTTAACCTCTTTATGGCGTTTTACTTTGTTTTATACTTTGTCTTTTATTTTTGACCTCGCTTTGTCCTGCTATTTTTTCACTTATACCTGGTCCGTGATGATTATTTTCCCTTTTTTCGAGTAGTAATTTCCTTTTGTTTGTGCTAATGCGATCTTTACTATATTTTTTTGATTCTGTAGCGACCTCCACGTCCGGCTCGAAAAGAGAAGAATTAAAAAAAAAAAAAAAAAACAGACAGACCTAGTAAAGTCTCACAAAAGTTTTACTTGAACAGTCAGGAAAAAGAACGCCGACTTCGTAACCCCAAACACAACCTTCCAGCACCCTCTCCAACCCCTCTTCCCGTCCCGGCCCCCCACCCTTATCGCATCAATCAATACCCGCTGTCAGTCTTCCGCCCTCCCTCAATCGAACCTAATAGTAACTCAAAAAAAAAAGGCTTCAACCTGCCTGGGACGCTACAATACTATCGAATTTTCCTGCTTTCATATTCTTTACCTTTCTCTGCATGTGTATCGCACCATCATTTTTTTGACCCTTTTGAATTCCACTGCTTTCATAATCTCTAACCTGCTCTTCATGTGTATAGCGCCAACGTTTTTGAACGTCTTTATGAAGTTCTACTTTGTCTTTTACTCTTTGTGTTTTAATTCTGAGCCCGATTGGACATGCTTTTTTTTTCCAATTCCCCTTGTTCCGGGCTGATTATTACTTTCCTTATTTACTGAATTTGCACCTCGATTATTCTTTTTCTTTTTTGCATTTTTTTCTCTCCAACGCATTTCAGTCTCTTTTCTCCACGCTGCTATTTCTTCTTCACTTAGTCATCGAAGTTTTATCTATAACGTATTGTCCTTATATGATTTATATGCGCTGACAGCCCTGGATCTGTGTGTGCTCAAAGCTTTGACACGACCGAGTGTTTTGCTGCCCGTGGTCTTATTTGATATTGTTTGTAAGTAGGGTGTGTCTTGCAAGAATCTTATGTTCTACTTCCCCGCGAGACGGTCCTGGGTCAATCTCTTGGCACAAAGTATCATGTTTAAGGTCCCCGCGAGACGCTTTGTGGCCAATCTCTTCTGTCTCACGGGTCTTTTAAGTGTCTTCTGTGATCTTCACGTGAAGATCACGTCTCGTCTCCCTAGTCTTTCTCTCCCAGGATTTTTTTTATAATATATATATATTCACACACAAGCGCATGGGAGGCAGTCAATGGGCTTGACTAAATGTGGTATGCTGTATCAGGGGTTGACAGATTGCACTACCATCTTTTCTCCCTTCTCTGCAGATCATCAGAAGGAAAGTCTACCTAATCATAAATCCAACACTCAAATAGACTCTACCTCCATTTCCTGACTCCACCATGCTCCTAACCTCACTTCAGCCAATATCCCTTTGGACACATCTCTTCCTCCACTACAGCTATAAAGCCAGACACTTTGCTTTGTCAGTCAGTCCTGTCTTGGACTCAGTCTTTTGTGAGTACTCAGTGGACATCTTGGTTTCTTAATCTGTGAATATACGGGGTGGATCCCCAAACCTTTTTTTGTCTCTTTGCTCTTTTCACTTATATATATATATATATATATATATATATATATATATATATATATACGTTCTGTTGGTGAAACCAAAAGAGGTGGGTCCATATTACTGTAGGCCTGCCCTCATCCAATTTTTTTTTTTTGCATAAGGGCTTGGATCCAACAGAGAGTCACTAAATGTTGTAGAAGGTCCTTCATTATTATAAGTATAGTACAATTTGGATTTTTCTGGTATTGTGGATTTTTGCTGCCGTTTTCCAGATTTTCTCTCTGGATTTCAGACTGCCTGTGTTCGTTTTATGCTGACTTTTTTAAGACAAACATTTTTTTTCTACCTTACCAATTGTTCCTCCTTTCTTGATTTTTTTTTTCAATAAATCCTCCTTTTAAGCCAGAGTTTCATATTCATACTCTCCCATGAAGGACATTTTTGAGTTTTTTTTTACTTTAAATGCCTGAGCCTCATTTTGGGCATTCGCAGGCCAAAAAGACTGTCTTTACAGTTTAAGGCTAGGCTGCCTGGGGTGTGTTCTTCTCTTGAAGACCAGATGTAGCACAGCCCTAGTCTGGATTTTGTTTATTATGGAGCCTGGTCATCATTTTTGGTATTGTTGTGTTACAGAATCACAATATCTGAGCAGCAACTCCCTGCCCTTTATATTTTAAAATTGAGATTTTTGTAAAAATGCCTGTAATCTATCCATTACTGTAATTCTCAACCCAGTTTTAGGGTTCTGGCATGTAAGTGCCCATCACAGCTAAAGTTCTCGGCAAGAGTCAATCCTGAACTGAGCATGTGTCCACAGGAGGATGCTCACTCGGGCACACCTTTATTCACAAAGTGCCAATCAGGCAGACATGCACAGGTTTGGGATCGTCAAATAAAACTGAGATACCATACATGGCCACATCAAGAACATTCAAGCTTGACATATTTATATGGCCTGTGCCGTAGGCCAAAAGCTCCACCTCTATGACATTGTTTAAGAGATTTCAGTTTTAAGCAAGTTGGAATCAAGATAAAAATACAATTTTTTTTAAAACATACAAATTGTTTTCATGTTCTTGGTAAAAAAAAAAAAAACAAAACAACAAATGTTTGTCTAATTGCATAATAAACGTACCTTGCTCGTAATGGATAAAATCAGGTAGGAATTAAAAAAATTGGGCTTTAACATAATTCTTCAAAACTATTTTACTTTATTTGGGGCAGCACAGAAATGCACAATGCTGAGCACTTTTCCCTTTCAGTTGTAAAGTTCTGGTTTGAGATCACAACCTTGCCATTTTCGAAATTTGAACACTCTCCATATTTCTGTAAGGGTATTTTTCCTGTTATTCTTGTTGTTTTCTCCAACATGCAGTCTGCTGATGACATTAAAATGGCCCTGCACAAGTGAGGTTGGGTGACTGTTTACATTTTCTATACTAGAGTATAGGCAAATCCAGTCAAGGGTCATGCAGCAAGTAACTGGAGTCAGGAACAGATTGATGCTCCGCCCCTAGCCCTTCCTATCTTTGTCTGTTGATATGCTACGCTAAATAAGCTGAAGTCATATGAGCAGGGAGATAAAACGTTGGAACCTGGACAGTGGTTTTCTTGCAGCATTTTGTAACTTTATGTCTATGTGACCTCCAACATTCTTGAACACCCCTACTGCTTTTGTTCTAGACTTTTTGGAATCTTTTAATGTAACCTTTTTTTTGGTAGGATTTGTCTTTTGCTTTGATTATTCTTATAACTCTAGTGTCTAAACTGTTGACTGTTTTGACTCTACCATTGTCTTCTTCTTTAATACATATGCTTATACTTCTATGCCTGCTGTATTTGACCAGCTGGTTATCCTATCCATAGTTGTTTTCAATTACATGCTCCTAAACAACTTCATTTTACCTGTTCAAGGTATATCTTAAGTTGGCTTGTTCCGATCTGCACACTAGCGAACATCCATTTTAAAGGTTGGAACTTTAAGCTGCCGTCCCATGACTCAGAATTTCCTCCAGAGTAGCAGACACACAGAGAGGCTGAGCTTTGGGTGAGATAGGCCAGCACACACCTGACAGAATGCTACAGCAACATTACAATCTGAGCTTCCATTTTTTTATTTAGCTTGCTCCTCCAATCATGAAACAGCCATTTAATTAAAGTTGCATAGCAACAGACATAGGTAGGAGAGGCCAGGGCAAACAGCAAGAGAAAAGGGCTATGAACTGAGCCCCATCCTATTACTGATGGCAGTTTTTGACATCCTAACCACTAAGCCCAACTGGCTGACAAAAACATTTTTTTATATAGTGCTTTCTATAATGAACAAAAAGGTGTTTTTTTTATTTTGGTACACTGAAAGGTTTTAAGAGACTCTCTTAGGGGTCATATCCCAATTAGGTAGGGAGCATTGAAGCATAGCACATTGAGAGTGGGAAATGTGTATGAATATCCTAAATTATTATTATTATTATGATTATTATTAATCTTAGCTACAGGGCTATATGGTCCTGAAAGTACATGTTTTCTGGGTGGTGAGAAATGACCATCTGTCCTTCGGTCTCTCGGCTTTGCAGATTCTCTCTATAAAATATCCACAAGATCAGAGTATGTTTGACAGCATATGCAGCACAACACCTGATCCAGGTTTTGGTTTTGTCACAACTGGACTACTGCAATTCTTTGCAGGCAGGTATACTGGCATGTATCACCAGGTCACAGCAGATGATTCAAAATGTAGAGGCAAGGCTGGTGTTCAACCAGCCAAGGAGTCATACGTCACTCCTCTTGTCAGATCACTACATTGGTTTTCTGAAGTGGCACATATTCAGTTCAAATCCTTTTCATACTGTGTATATATATATATATATATATATATATATATATATATATATATATATATATATATATTAGTGAAAAAGGACAGTGAAGAGGACCCTGCTCGGCTCCCTACTCCTGACATCATGCATCCCCCTCCCCTGAGCCCGCAGCCTCTATCTTGGATTAGTGCGAATATATCGCTCCTGCAAGCGAACTATGATTCTTAGCACGATGAGAGAAGTCAACTGGAATGTTTAAGTAAATTGTAGAAAAAAACCCTCTCTAAATCCGTTACGTAGCTCTCTCGTTATCTTGCTAAGAGGAGGTAAGGTACGCCCCGAGGCTAGCATGTGAGTGAAGAAGGCCCTGCCCCCAAACAGCCCCTCTCTCAGATTCACACAAATAAATCGTTACCGCAAGCGAAATATGATACTTAGCACAATGAGAGAAGTCGCAAAATCAACCGAAATGTTCAAGCAAATTATAGAAAAAAACCTGATTTAAATCCGTTAAGTAGTTCTCTCGTGAAAAGCAGACAGACAGAAAGACAGACAGATGTTTGGATTTTAAATATATAGAGATATATATACATATATTAAGACACTTGTGAGGTCCTAGGCTTATTCTCGACCACTAAGGTTTGCTCTTGAATGGCATCTGGTGCTACCACCTCTGTGTGGTATCAAATCTCAGTCCAGACTCTTTTCAAGTGTAGCTCCTGACTGGTGGAACAATGTGTCCACCTGTATTCAAAATTCTGATGCTTTCAATGTGTTTAAGAAGCATTTGAAGTCTCTCTTGTTTTTTCTAATTGATATTAGTTGTTAGCTTATGAAATCTTGGAACTGTACCATGATTGTGTTTATCAGCTGTTCACTTGTGCTGATCAATTTTGTACTCTTGTCCTTTAATACTTGTTCACAAACAGTCCCCAAGACTGAAGTGTTCTCGATTTTGTTGACCTCTTTTGTGTTATATATCAGACAGGATAGCTGCTGGGGTTCAATTGTTGTTTTCATGTCTGTTTTGTTCATTTTGCATTCCTTTATATTACATTTGTTGCACATTTAGTTTCAATGTATCTTGCCCTATATACCGTGTGTTTTATGGATGGTTCCATAAGAGGCAGGGCCACCAGCCCATCACCGTCAAAGGACTACCCTTTGCCCTATGAATGTGGGGAAACCCACAGTCCCTTGCAGTTCAATGTATGCTCTCATGGTGGTAGTGGTGGTGAGTTCTCCTGTGCATTTTGCTTGTTCATTATTTTTTTGCAAAGTTCTGGATTTCTTTTTTTTACCTCCCTACTCTGTATTTCAACTACTTTGGAGTAGTGATTGGGACTCTGTTTGACTTGGATTGTCTTTGTATCTTTAGGTAATACTTTTGGCTTCTTGTGTTCTGTGGAGCTTAGTTTTGCTACAGAGCAAATTTGTAAATATAAATCTACTAGTTGATTACCCAGTGGCTTCGCTCACTGAGTGCAAGGGAAAAAAATAAAATGCAGTCTATAAGTTATTAAACAGTAAAACATTAACATTTAAGAAGTAAAAATATATTGAGCACTACTGGAGTGGTTTGGGGTAAACTACATTTTAAAGATGCTATAACACAACAGGTCAGTAGTACTAACAGCAGCTAAAACGTATTTGGATTACTCTCGGTAGTAGATCCCTTGTGAAAGGCGCTACATGACCGCTGTGGTATAGAAATTACATTTTCTATGTGATCGTCCAAATTTCTGCCCGACAACCTTGCACTACGTGCCTGTGATTTACTTCTTAAAATAATTCATCACAAAAGGAACCTCGAATGTTGCGGGGTTTTAGTGACCCGAACTCGCCTTAAGGGACAGTAAGTAGTAGTGCAGTGTAATTAACAAACAGAGTCCTGCTTCGATGGCGCCGATTACACTCATTCGCAAAGATTTCCACTCTCCCAGGGGCCGACGGGGCACTTGAAGTGTCACAAACAGTGCGAGAAGAGAGGACGCTGCCCAAAACTGCGAAGCTCTCGACCCCTCGGAGCAGCCCGACATTCTGCGCCTTCCAGCGTCCACTTTGTTCTCATGCACATTGTTTACAGCTCGCCGCTGTTAAAAAGTAGAAAGACGCAAAGCTGTTTTCCTCATCTCTTCTACTATCATGTACTGCCAACTAAAAAAAGTTACAATGTGTCAGTTTCCGCGACAGTCACGTGGACGAATAAATAAAACTTCTCTGTCAGAACGCGCGTGGCGGCGGACGGCTCAGCGTTGTAGTCCAGACAGGAGGGCTGGGAGACGGCGACGTGGGGCGCACTTCTATGAGATAGATCGCCTTGTTTGTGTTTACTTCTTTTCAATATCAGTAAAATAACTCTCACACAAATAATAACAATTCGTAAAGACGATATAAAAATGGCGTCCACAAACGAAGTGATTAATTCCTGTATTATAATATGTTCTGTGGTCATACATAATTTCCATCTCACGTGATCATACGTAATTTCCGTTTCATACGTAATTTCCGTATCACGTGGTCATACGTAATTTCCGTTTCAAACACGAAAAGAATTTTATATATATAGATTTATAAAGATTTGACACTGCCCTTTGTGTGATTAGCTGGGTTTTTGATGGTATTTCCCCCTCTAATGGGCATTTTAAGCATTTCTGGGATCTTTGTCCTTTGGGACTCTCGACTTCATGACACTTTGTAAGTCACTTTAGATAAAACCATCTGCTAAACAAATAAATGTAAATGTCTTATGTAATATTTTCACCTGCGTGAACAAAGTATACAATTACTATGAGCAGAAATAATCTTTTAGGAAAAGAAAAATAAAGCATAATTCTTGTCACAAATCAGGGCCACCAAAACCTTAATCAGCCAAACTGTCAACACCCATCTTCCATCAGCACCACCAAATTTTAAGCCCTAGACATATTACATTTTTCAATCAGAGGCATATTTTCGGAAGCTCTCAGCTGACAAGTAAGGCCAGGTAAAAAGTCCACGTGGGGAACAGGGAAGAAGAGGCAATAAGGAAAAGTGGAGATTTTTTTCACAGCATTCAGCCTCTCAGTGAATGCACAGGGTGAGCTTGGGATTGGTTTACAGCATCAAAGGATGTTGCATACTTTCCACACATGGGCTGACAAAAAAAAAAAAAGGAAATCCCACTTGACAAGTAAGTGTATGTAAAAAGGTTAGGTATGCGCAGTAACATAACCTTCATTTCACAAGTCAGAGAGACCAGTAAAGCAGTGATTTATGGTGCTTCTGCCTGAATTTTAAAAACATAACCTTCTCCTTTGAGATGCTGGAAAAAACTGGCAGCAGTTTTATGCTAATTGAGTTCATGCTAATCACAGTGGCCACAGGCACACTTTGAAACAGGATTTCGAACACTAGGGTCCTCTTTAAAAAATGCCAGGTTGATTATTTTAATTTGTGTTTTTGGTAGAGATTGGGCCTAGTCTGTCATTAACATTTAAATGGAAAATGGGTGTGGTTTATGGTAATTAAAGACATCTATGCTAGGATTTTTCAAAAGTGTTGGCGAAAACTACAATAGACATGGGAAATGAATTCTGAAGAAGTGAAAAAATGAGTTCTGCCTATAATTCTAAATAAACAGCCAAAAAACCTACAAGCTGAAACATTAAGGCTGATTACACTCAGGCCATTACTGGCTCAATTATCCATCCATCTAATTTCTAAGACCACTTTTGGGGAAGCTGGGAGTCAATAGCTTCTCCCTACAGCATTTTGTGGAAGGTAAGATCTCACCCTAGACGCCTCACAAACTGCCCTCAAAGCACAACTACATCTGGAAACTTAGGAAAAGGCAGGATGTTTATGGTCTGCGCACCAAAATAAAGATACAGATGTTAGAAATCAGCTGTCAGCTGAACGTTATCCTCCTGCCTCTCCTGAATACACATGGCCCTGCTGTCTCCTTCCAACTTGTGTCACACTATAGACAACCAGCTCTATTAAAAGCTGGTGTCATAGCTCTAAAAGGAAGATATACAATATAAAAGATACAATTTCTAGTTTAATAAACTGAAAAAAAGAATGAATAGAAAATTAACAGAACAGTTCACAAAATAATCAGAATTTCACTATCCTTCTCTTGACAATTATCTATGGACAGCAGCAATGTGTCACTGCTCAACCAGTCATCCTTTTTTTTGTGTGTGTACTGTATTTTATAAACTAGACCCCGTCCTAATCCGACTGCCTATAAAATCATGGTGTGAAATAAGTTGTCAAACTGGGAAACTGGGATGGTAGAGAGCAACACTGGGGCCCCACAAGAGACTTTTCTGACCCCATTCCTGTTCACATAATACACAGCAGACTTTTGCCACATTCAGAAGTACTCTGATGATACAGCTATTGTAGCGTGCATAAGGAATGGGCAGTAAGGGGAATACAGGGATCTGATTGGAGCTTTCAGTGACTGGAGCAATAAGAACTGCCTGGTTCTGAACACAATGAAGACCTAGTAGATGACTCTAGATTTCAGCAGGTCTAAACTGCCCCTTCAGATTGTTAACATCAGAGGGGAGGACACTGAATTGGTGCAGACTTAATATCTAGGTGTCCACCTTGATGACACACTGGACTGGTCTGTGAACACAGGTGTCCTCTACAGGAAGGGGCAGAGCAGTCTCTTTTTCCTTCGAAGACTTAGAACACAGACATTTCACTACTTACATTGAATGATCTTTTTGCTGCCATTTGTTGGGGAGACAGTATGACAGATAAGAACACTAATAGGCTGGACAAGATGGTGAAGAAGGCGAGCTTGGTGCTGGGTAGAACTGTGTACTCACTGGAAATTGTGGTAGACAGGTATATGGGGAAGAAGGTACAGGCCATCCTTGACAATAGTAGTCACCCTCTCCATAACATTTTGGCAGGTCAGAGAAGTAAACACAGCAGTGGTATTCTCTCACTGCGCTGTAGAACAGAACACTTTAGAAGATGATTTGTTCCTACTGCTGTGATATTTTATAACTCTGTTGTCAACACAAGTGATTTAGGACCTGGTCACCATTCTACCTGCTGACACTGTAACAAATGACCAGTTGTACGTTTAAGTATTTATTTATTTCTCCTTGCCTTTTTCAATGATTTGTAGTAATTATTGCTGATGTGCTTGAAATACTGGACACCGGAATTTCCCCGAGGGAATGAATAAAGTATCTATCTATCTATACATAGCACTGTCAAGGCCATTAGTTTATTAATGAAAGCCTAAGCAGGTTGTGCAGACTAATAAATTAAAAATAAATAATATATTTATTTCTGACAACAGATACCATATAACTGGATATGTGTGGGTGGTTTAGTTTATGGTGGATGTGACTTGGATGATCCTTAAAGTGTAATACAACATTCATGCCCTAAATGCTTATTTCAGTAAACCCAATCACAGAGACTATCAACAGCTCTTGAAATCTAGCTGCAATTTCCACTAACAAAATACTTTTATGAATATACTGTATTACCAAACACCAAGAGTGACTGGGCCGTACCTTGTTTTCTCATAAATATTACAAGACTTTTGAAAATGAATGTGTTCATACAATGTGCACAGCTTTCATATGGGCAACAGAACTGGCAAAATGAAGGCATGGAACTCGAAGAAATACCTGCTCGATTCTTGTCCATTTTAACCACAGCCAGTGAAAGTGTGCATTTCAAAATGAGACATAATTACAGATTGCTTTCAAGTATTATGAAATTCTTACATGTTAAGCAATTGTTAACATTACATATGAACTGGTAAACGGAGAAGTAAGATTAAGAGCACATGAACATGTGATTGTAAATAAAGATCTGCTTCTTCTTCTTTCGGCTGCTCCCGTTAGGGGTTGCCACAGCGGATCATCTTCTTCCATATCTTTCTGTCCTCTGCATCTTGCTCTGTTACACCAATCACCTGCATGTCCTCTCTCACCACATCCATAAACCTTCTCTTAGGCCTTTCTCTTTTCCTCTTCCCTAGCAGCTCTATCCTTAGCATCCTTCTCCCAATATACCCAGCATCTCTCCTCTGCACATGTCCAAACCAACGCAATCTCGCCTCTTTGACTTTGTCTCCCAACCATCCAAGAGTAACAAAAGATTTGCTTAGCGTTAGTTAATGTGATGAACGAAAGCTAAAACTTCCACTTGGTGCATCTACTGAAACGCATAACAAAAACAAAAAAATCAGTTTCAGCTCTGTTTTACAATATGATATATAAAAATGATTAAAGGCTAAAATGATTAACCTCTGTACTATGAAAAACATTTCACACTTGAAATCTGCAACATTCAAGTACTCTATTTTCAATATGGTGCCAAATAATACAAAAAAAATTAAAAAGTTATGAAAATAACACTTCAATAAATACATACACAACTATGCTTTGATAGACATTTCTGGACAACTTGGATTTGAAGATTCAGCATAGAGATTTTAAAATCAGTTACAGTACACTGGCATCTTTTCATTGGTTAGGTTCACAACACTCTTGCAAAGCACCTTCTATTTTAATCACTCATAACAGTAACTTCATAACCCAACTGACTACTTTGTAAAGGCTGTACTTTAAAATAGTGGATGCTGTCAAGAGCACTGCATTAAATAAACATTGATTAACTGATCCAATTTAACAGGGTGATTTTATGAATTATGAGATTGCACTGGTTTGGGCCCTGGTCCTATTCATAAAACATTGAACAATAATTCTGAACTAATTATTGTCCTTCCACAGGTATTCTACAAGGAGAGTTCTTTCTTTCCACAGGTATTTTACAATTATAATTAATAATTAAAATTACATTTTGCTCCCAGCATTGGTCTGTGCTGCTGCCTCATTGTTCTTCAGTGGTTAGCTCTTGTTCCCATCTATGTGGATTATGCAGTTCTCACTAATGCAGTTTCTGTGAGGTTTTGTTGGGGCATTCCCTTTTCCTTCCATTCCTCTTGGAAAGCACATGGAAACCAGAGTACCACTGGGTAAATCAGGATACTTCTCAATATTGTGTTTGGTTTAATGGTTGGGTTAATTATATATTGGAATAACCATTTAAAATAATTGCTGGTTTTATCTGGAAGTCATTGAAAAAGTTGAGCTGTCAGCAATAATGGTCGTTTGTCTCTTTTCATAGGATGCAGAGCTCAGGTTCTCTGACTTCTTTGCACCACATTCACTGTATTTCATTCAAAGGTTGAGAGTTGCTTTTTCAAGTTTCATTAGTACACCATCAGCCTATATAAACCTTGGGTATCTCAGTTTAATGAAGGGTTTAATATCTGGCTATTCTAAAATCCAGTTGTTGTCCTCCTGGGAGACTGAATAATAATAATAATTTTATTTATAAAGCACCTTTCCCCTACAGAGTACTTCACAGAAACTCAGAAAGAGCAATAGGTCATATATGACATTGGATATACAATTCTGGGGCTAATGCACCTCTATGTCTATGGCTAAAAATATGCAGCATTCACATTAACTAAAGTAAGATTATTCTTAACTCTCACAACCTTGCCATTAACATTTACTTGTCCAAAAGAACAACAAGGGGTGGTGAGCAAAATGGCCTTAATAATTTCACATTTCAAAAAAAAAAAAAGCCTTGGTGGTGCACAGTATATACAACCCCAATTCCAATGAAGTTGGGACGTTGTGTAAAACGTAAATAAAAACAGAATACAATGATTTGCAAATCCTTTTCAACCTATATTCAATTGAATACACTACAAAGACAAGATATTGAATGTTCAAACTGATAAACTTTGTTTTTTTGCAAATCTTCACTCGTTTTGAATTTGATGCCTGCAACACGTTCCAAAAAAGCTGGGACAGGGGCATGATTACCACTGTGTTATATCACCTTTCCTTTTAACAACACTCAATAAGCGTTTGGGAACTGAGGACACTAATTGTTGAAGCTGTGTAGGTGGAATTCTTTCCCATTCTTGCTTGATGTACAACTTCAGTTGCTCAACAGTCCGGGGTCTCCGTTGTCGTATTTTGTGCTTCATAATGCGCCACACATTTTCAATGGGAGACAGGTCTGGACTGCAGGCAGGCCAGTCTAGTACCCGCACTCTTTTACTACGAAGTCACGCTGTTGTAACACATGCAGAATGTGGCTTCGCATTGTCCTGCTGAAATAAGCAGGGACGTCCCTGAAAAAGACGTTGCTTGGACAGCAGCATATGTTGCTCTAAAACCTGTATGTACCTTTCAGCATTAATGGTGCCTTCACAGATGTGCAAGTTACCCATGCCATGGGCACTAAAACACCCCCATACCATCACAGATGCTGGCTTTTGAACTTTGCGCTGATAACAATCCAGATGGTCCTTTTCCTCTTTGGCCTGGAGTACACGACGTCCATGATTTCAAAAAACAATTTGAAATGTGGACTCGTCAGATCACAGCACACTTTCCTATTTTGCGTCAGTCCATCTCAGATGAGCTCGGGCCCAGAGAAGCCAGCGGTGTTTCTGGGTGTTGTTGATATATGGCTTTTGCTTTGCATGGTAGAGTTTTAACTTGCAATTGTAGATGTAGCGACGAACTGTGTTAACTGACAATGGTTTTCTGAAGTATTCTGAGCCCATGTGGTAATATCCTTTACAGAATGAAGTCGGTTTTTAATGCAGTGCCGCCTGAGGGATCGAAGGTCACGGGCATCCAGTGTTGGTATTCGGCCTTGCCGCTTACGTGCAGAGATTTCTTCGGATTCTCTGAATCTTTTGATGAGATTATGGACAGTAGATGATGAAATCCCTAGATTCCTTGCAATTGTACGTTGAGAAACATTGTTCTTAAACTGTTGGACTATTTGCCCACGCAGTTGTTCACAAAGTGGTGAACCTCGCCCCATCCTTGCTTGTGAACGACTGAGCCTTTTGGGGATGCTCCTTTTATACCCAATCATGACAAACACCCGTTTCCAATTAACCTGTTCACCTGTGGAAGTGTTTTTTAAACATTCCTCAACTTTCCCAGTCTTTTGCTGCCACTGTCCCAGTTTTTTTGGAACGTGTTGCAGGCATCAAATTCAAAATGAGTGAAGATTTGCAAAACAACAATAAAGTTTATCAGTTTGAACATTCGATATCTTGTGTTCGTAGTGTATTCAATTGAATATAGGTTGAAAAGGATTTGCAAATCATTGTATTCTGTTTTTATTTACGTTTTACACAACGTCCCAACTTCATTGGAATTAGGGTTGTATTTTCAGTGTATATAATGACCATGTTTAAGAAGCAGCACTAAACTGTTCCTTACTGCTGATGGGTTTATTGATGCGGCTAGGACTTGATGTAGTTAAGAGAGTGCAATTTATTTAAAGGCTCACTCTTTAGGTCTAAACATTCTTCAATTTGTAAAGAGTAGTATTTGTTTACTACATTTGTTGTTGTTGTTGTTGTTAGGTGCCATCAAGTCAGTTCCAACTCATAGCGACCCTGTGTACAACAGAGCAAAACATTGTCCGATTCTGAGCCATCCTCGTCATTTCTTCCATGTTTGAAACCATGTGTCGATGCACCTGACAATGTGTCCAAAGAATATGAGCCAGAGTTTAGATTTAGACACACTAAATTAATGACTAACATTTTCACAGGTAGGCCTGAAGCTTAAACAACAGAATAACTTTCCTTTATTTCTAAGTCGGACCATCTGAAGGACTCTACAGAATCAGGGAAGAAAATGTTGAGTATAAGAAGAAGGAATGTGTTTGAAGTATTGCAAAGATGTAACATTTAATTTGAGTACACATCCCAACCTGTGACCCACTGTATTTGGATTTGATTGCAATTATCTCAACTAAAATTGTTGGAACAACCACTGGACAAGATAAAATAAATAAAATTAAAACAATGACCACTGTCTTTACTGAAGGTTACTCTACCATTCATCCATCCATCCATTATCCAACCTGCTATATCCTAACACAGGGTCACGGGGATCTGCTGGAGCCAATCCCAGCCAACACAGGGCGCAAGGCAGGAACAAATCCCGGGCAGGGCGCCAGCCCACCGCAGGACTCTGCCATTCATAGGTGTGAAAAAATGCTTATTTTAATTTTACTAATGCCAGTTGGTAGAAACTACACAGTAAAACACCCAGACGTTCAGGAAGTGTAGCTTAGTTGATATGGTTTAGACTACAACCAAAGAGTGTTCCTGTTCAACTCCCAGTTTCTTCACACTGCATGAGTCTGAGCACCTTATTTGAAAGGTGATATTTTGGTTAAAGTTTATGTATTTGATAAAAGTTTTTTAGTTCTTGGGACAGACAAGGCTATTAAGGGTTAGAAAGAGGGCAGTTATTTCTAGCATGGCCTTCAGGCTCCTTTAAGTAAAGCTTAAAATATTACCATCAGGAAACATGATGGCCCACACCAAAAACTGCCACAAATCACCTATCAAATACATTTTGTACTTATAATTTACTCACAATAAGTACTGTATATGAGGTGATAGGTTTTGCACTTATAATTTACTCTCTTTAAATAAATGAAGTGTAAATCTGTTTCACTCCAAGACCCTGAAATCTTAAATTTTGATAACAGCAGAATTATTATTATTTAGCTGACGTGCTTATCCAAGACAACATACAACATTTAGGGTACACTTGGTTAAATTTTTTTTGCTTTTCCAGTTGGTGCACAGGCAGGTGAAGTGACTTGCTGCTGGTCACACACTGTCATCATCATCAGTAGCAGGATCTGAATCCACAGCCTTAGGGTTGGAAGTTCTAAGCCTTAACCACTACACCACACTGTCAGTATTTACATGAAAGAAGGGGTGAGTCTTGTTTTATCTTATATAAATGTAAATGAAACGTAAAGAAATATTTTTCTACAAACATAAAGTGGATATCAAAAGGATATGCACGACTCTTGAAATTTCAGCTTTAATTGATGCTGAACTTGAATCTAACACAAATGATTTCAGACATTTAGAAACAAGTAAAAAAAAAAAAAAAAAGTAAATAAATGTATCAAAAACAAAACACACACCTTGTAGAGCCTCAGTTCCACAAGTGTGCAGACCATTTAATAGTTCTTTGAATAATTCTATCAGAATAGATTTTGCTTAACTTGGCACACCTGCATTTTAAAATTTCCTGACTCTTTTCTTTGAGGAAGAGTTCCAAGTATAATCAGATTGTGTGGGACTTCTGACCACAGCCCCCTTTTGGAGAGTCTACAGATTTTTAATAGGACTAATGTCCAGCTCTGAATAGGACATTTTAGGACCCTGAACTTTCCTTTTTGTTTCTCTAGCAAGAATTTTTTGTTAAACAAATCTTATGGATGATAAGAATGATCTGACATGATTTGTCTCGTTTCAAAACAGTGTATCAACAAATGCTGACATTTTTAGTAACTTGGTGTGCACCAACACATATACTCATCAGACATGTACATGGGGTACCCCTGCTTGAATTCTGTACAGTTATACTCATCATATTCAAATTAACTGTGACTCACGTGTTGAGACCCATCTCCATTAACCATGTGAGGCATCAGAGGCACTTCCCCATTCAGCAAGGGTGGCAGGTCCAGTGGAATCTGGTCTGTCATCATCATTGTGACATACATTCATGGAGAACTTTCCTCTGCAGACGTTCTATAAAAGCCAAAAAACAAACAAAAAAAAAAATCACAATTCAGTAATAATAGCAACTGCTGTTGTCAGTCTATTACTTTGGTTCTGTGGCAAACATGGTCATGTTCCTCCAGGGGCTCTCTAGCATGGATTGAGCCTTAGGATTACACTTCAGTTTTAACTTAAAAACTGCAAAATTAGCAACATTCTTTTTTTTTTTTTTTAGCATAAACGTATTCACTAATACACACATGCAAAACTTTTAACCATTCTCAAATGTTAAATTATGTTTTCCCATGACAGAATGCTAAAAGAAGAAACAACTAGCCAGACACCTATTTTCTAAGAATACTGTAGTCTCAGGAAAAAAAAAAACAGATTCACAAGTGTAAAATAATTATATTCAAGTATCAATCATTGAAAAGCCAACCCCTACCTTTTAAATGGGGTTTAAAAAGGTTTATGGTAATAAACAGAAATGCTCAATGACATCTATAACAACTCTCATTTCTAACGAGCGCCACTCAATCAAGATAAATACCTCAAAAGGAAGCACAAGAAATGGCCAGAAGTTTTTTTACTTGTTGGTTATTTATGCTATTCCGTGATCATATTCAAAGGAGAACTAGATATACTTAGCTAAAGTCCTCATTTTTCTATATACTGCATTCTCTGTCAGCTTCAACCGCCTTGTGCCAGTGAGAAATAAGTGAATGTATGGCCTTCTTTTACCAGTCTGAATCCAACAACTGCAGCCACCACATATTCAATTATTTACCAGCAGCTATCAGTCCTAATTTTTTTTCTTCCTCATAAAGAGCAAATTTGAATAAGTCCAAAGAAATGGAAATCTATGAAGGAGAAAGATCTGGACTCTAGGGCAGAGAGTCGGGCAAATGTGAATTTTAGGATTGCTTCTTGGGTATGAAACACCATCAGCACTTCGCAATGCCTGCTGGAGTCAAACTGCGCTTGTGATTGAAATGGATTGTTCTGCAGTAATGATGTAGCAAACAGGCTATTTCAAAGTGATCACAGAATAAGTTGCTGTTTCGTTTAACTTTTGACTGACGTATAAAAAGCTTGGCAAAGACTTTTTGGGCAACTTTTACAAGGCAGTTGTTTGCAAGCAAATCTTCCAGTACTAAAACCAGTTTTATATAGTGCCATTTACTAAGCACATCATTAAAGGTTTCTTTGTGAAGATGATGAAATACAGTATATCATCCAATGCACATACACTACCGTGTACTTGTGGCTGAACCATGTCCAGCGTCCAACACTGAACAGATTTTTGCACTTTGCTTTTTTTTCTTTTGCACTTGTGGTTATAATCAAGCATGTCAACTATTCATTGCATCTGCCATATACTGTCATCGCTCCTTCTCCCGAATAAAGTTCTCAATACAAATATCACATGTTGACAACGCCTCAGTAACTCACAATCAAATCGTGAACAACATTGACATTAACTAAAGATAAAATACTCGCAGTTTTCTGGGCCACTGATTTAAGAACAAGGTGCTAACATCAAACTGAGGATATGCAAAAATGGCCAGCTGGTAACAAAGCTGACTTCTTGTGAAAGTATTTCAGTTTCATGGTAGGTTCATTTCATTTTCCTTTAATTAGACGTACTGCACCACTAAGCTCTTTTATGATCACTCAGCTGAGCATCAGATTATAAACTAGCTAACAGAAACACATTTAAAAAATAGTCCTTTGTATAGGTTTCTCTGTTTGGAAGAGGTCCAGATAGTGGCCCTGTCTACAGTATACAATATTAAGGGATATCCATCATCACCACCTCCAGTTCTAATGGTCACACTTAAGGCTCTTGTAGTTGGTTTTGGAACAGGCACCAATACTTTGCAAACCTAGATTAGAAAAGAAGCTTAAGCTTGGTTTGATTTGTCTTCAATTTTTTTTTGTTATAAATTGATCTATTTGTATGGAATGATTACAATATAATTAATAAATAAAATTTAAAAAAAAAGAAAAGAAGCTTAGAAAATGAAGTGATGGATGGATAAATAGATGGATGGATGGAATTCCCCAGTGCTATATACTTACTAAAACAGTAAGCATCCTGCCAGACATGAATGCTGAAAAATGTACCTAAGCTTTTTTCAGAATGCGCATCTGATGATGATTAACTGTAAACCTTTCAATAAAAAATATCTGTTACATTTTATTCATAACGATAATCCCAACTATGGTAGGATGTTCCATGGATATGTCTTAAAAGTAGATTTTTTTTTTTTTGCCAGACCCCGCATGTCCCCATGGTAAGGGTGCAGAAGCACTATCTGCCCATTGTATAAGTGATCTGTTAAACAGCAAGCAGACACAAAGATGGGCCTGAAACCCCCCCTCTCCTCATCTTCCCATTTTAGACAACTGCACTGAGCTTCCAGTTAAGTTTAAAGCCAATATTCAAACCCTTCTTTAAGTTAAAAATGGTCTGAGCATACACTATAATCTCAAAATGTAGCTCTTCTTAAAATTACCAGGATTAAGAAACTGCTTCCTATGTCTTTAGTTGGTCAGCTCCTACATTGGGGAATATTCTGCCTAGTAATAATAAAGAAGCTTCATCTGACCGATCATTTAAATCAAGAACAGCAATTGCCTACTTCAACATATCATATTACATGCTTGGTAAAGACTGTTCATATTGCTTCTTCATAAATGTATGCTCTTTTTTCTTTAGTGTTCTTTAGAAGTACTTGAATGCCACTTCTATTTTGATAAAGTTATTGGAAGAGGACCCAGTAATTGCCTAGGTGGGATGAGAGAATGGAAAGATGGACACTAAACATGGATATGGATTGATAATCAATTATTCCACCTGTAAATTATTGCTAAGAAGTAAGAGCACTAAAGGTTGACAACTCTTGCACATAAAGTTCAATGACAAAGATAAATTAGAATTGTGATTAAATATTTATTAACCAGTAACGGAGCACTGCATGAATAATAACGTGCAATGAATACATTTGACTCGAGCATTCATAGTTTTCATACTCTTTCTCTGTATGTTTAGCATTCATTTTCTCAGAGATTGATGCGCTTGCTGCTTCTTGAGCAGCTCTTCTTTTCTCCACCCTAGCGGGTGTTTGTGTTGCAATTATTTAGTACATTTTCTTTCATTTTTCACTTAAGCTGGCACTTAAGTATTCAATCTCCCTCAACAATGATTTAAGATATGAAGAGGTCGGGGGAAGTGACGGCGAAGGTGGTAGGGAATGAGAACGGCGCCCGTACACATGTGCCGCCCTGCTGGCCACTGCCGAGAGTTAAATCTACAATAAAATAAAATAAAATAAAAATAAAAAGAGGAATAATCTTGGAGGTCAATCATCACTCCGAAAGTGGATAGTAGACGTCAAGTAGTACATGTGTACCAAATTTCAGGTCAATAGGTCAAACGGTTTGCAAGCTAGAGGTCATTTAAAATCCTTGACAGACAAACAAACAGCCACGGTAGTGTATTATATATAAAGTGTGACAGATGGCCGGGACACCCCTTCACCACATTTGCCAGGGGGACTAGGGTGGGAAGCCCAGTATCTCCCCCTGGACGCTAGATGGCAGCATCCCTGGGTTGCAGCGGTGCCTTGGACTCCCCCAGGGCTTCATGGGGTTTGGAGTTCTGTGCAGCTCTGTGGGGTTCCGCAGGTGCCACCAGGGGGTGCTGCAACAGGAGCGGCTGGCCACTGGTTTCGCCTTACTCAGAAGTGCAGCTGGATGTCAGCAATCAACCACCTGGAGCACTTTCGGGTGCCTGATAAAAGGGGGCCAGCAACCACCACTCAGCGGCCAGAGTCGGGTGGAGGAGGACCAGGTTGCTTGGGAGGAGTGGTGGTGCCAAGGAGGAAGAGAAAGTGCTGTTGTTACATGTGTGCTTGGGACTGTGTATTGCCTGTGGGTCACGGGGAAGACATGCACCCACAGGTGAAGTTCTTGGTGTTTTACACGTGCCTCAGTGTGAGTCTGTGTCGGGTCGGGCGCTATATAGCGCCTTTATCACAAAAGATATAATCAAAGATACAGCAAGAAATGTCTATATTTTAAAACAGCCCAAATGAAGCCCAAAGACTACTCCTTCCATCACTATCCAATGTTCTGTACCATAAAACAAAACCTAATTAACCTTAAAAGTAACAATAAAAAAATAAACTGACCAGTAAAATTAAACAACTGTCATTAAGAGATGACTTTTATTCCTCCAACAAATAAGATAAATTTATGCAGTAGGCTCTAAACTAACAAGAGCTTTTTCAAAATAGGTTACAGTGATTAAGAGAAAACAGAAGGCAATGACAAATAGTACCCAAGACAAGGACAGTAAGTTATGCTACATATATGCTTCCATAAAAAGTCACTTCTACATAGATACTAGTATCACCATAAATATTTATTAAATCTACTTTACATATACAAATTGAACCTTTGCATATGTAATAATCATCCCCACTCATCTTTAGTCTTCAAAAAGTCGCACTCGGAGGGGTTTTACAGTGTATAGAAATTCACTTTGTCTATGCTGACACAAAGTAAGTTGGAAGACAGAGACACCAAATAAGACCAAAACCAACTAGCACCCACGCAATGGAGATTTCACTGTTCACATGCTTGACGTTCACCTCTGGAAGAAGACTCTTTACGTAGAAAGGTCATTTACACATTTGACAATAATACGGATATTTCAAATACCGTATATACTCGCGTATAAGTTGGGTCTTGAAACCCAAAAAAATCGATCATAAAATCAGACCCTGACTTATACGCTCGTTCAAAAATACACCTGAATTTTTTTTTTTTACATCTTCTTGCCTCCTCCAATCTCACACCAGTTTCTCAGACACATCAAATTTTGTTGCAGCAGCGCAGTTACCAATTTCTTTTGCCACTTCAATGACTTTTAATTTAAAACCAGCTTCATACTTTCTTCTGATTGAACGCTCCATCGTAGATAAGGGATGCTCTTACAATAAAGGTGTATGAGGGTGTGAGATACAAAAAACACAAAACAGTGCAAACGTCGCCTCGGAGTAGTTCAGGTATTACCGTGTGGTCACGTAGGCACAAAGTCAGTGTGCTCCATGGTTACTCTCTCAGGTGGGCGTTAGCATATCATAGTCTCTTGGACCAATAGCGTGAGTTTTTTTGCATTCGACTTATATGACCGGCATTATAAAATACCAGAAATTACACGGTAATATCAAGCAGTGACTTATCTGCGGGAGAACTTAAACACGAGTATATAGGTAATTCTATAAAGCAACCTGTATTTTTACAGATATAAAATAAGCAAAAATGTCTCTTTGATGAATGAAATAAAACTTTTTTTTTTTAACAACAGTCCAGCTATCAGACAGTCCCAGCATGACATTAGGTGTGTTCTATGTGTACATTTTCTAACTGGTTTAAAAAACAAGAAAGTACTTATTTTGCCAAAATGACAATAAGTAGGCAAAGAAACAAAGAAATCTGACATTTAAATATTGTTAATAATTTTTGCGTATTTTTTCATAATTTCAAAGTTTAAACATGCTAATGTAAGCAAAATTTTAGTTTATATTCTAACTTTATATTACCAATGACTTATGATATATTTACTTGGGATTATGATGTAAACATGTAGCATTACAGGTGTGATTCTAAACAATACCCCCATCTTAAACTCAGGCTCTGCCCCTAATTATCTAAAGTAATCAATAAAAGGCAGTAAAGCATTAATAACAAATATGTAGGATGGTCACATGAAAGGAAATCTGCCATGGAACGTACCAAGGGGTAGAATGTTATGAAGATCCAAATGATAGATTTTTGTTAGTTCATTCTTTCATATTCATCATTGTTACGGTGTGGGTCGGCCTCCTGTCATGTTCAGGGACCCACTACGCCACAATCATATAACCCAAAGCTTCTCTTTGCTAAAGCTGTAGTAAGCTGAAAATTAAACTAAAACACTGCAAGCCACATTTGCGTGTTAATTTTTACTCAAAACTCTGTTTTATTAGATTTCTATTTCTTCCTCTTGAATATACAAAAAAAGTGTGACTCTTCAGTAGTCCTGACCTCCAATTTTGGTGACAGGACTTGTAAAGGTAATGTACTGCACACTTATACAACAAATTGTGTAAGAATTTTAGTGAAATATAGCCCAGTCGTTCAACTACAAAGACACCCACAGTGAACCCTCACTCTAACTCTTAAAGTCCTTAGATAAGATCAGTCTGCTTATACAGACTATGAAGGAAGCATCCTGCTCGAGTCTATTTATTTACAAAATATGTGATAAAGATGCACAGATTGAGGCTTTCTCTCTTACTGGACCCATCCATATTTTTCCCATAATCCTATTTTACGGTCAGAGCTTATTGTTCTTAATGACAAATGGTACACAACAGTATTGTTGTATTGTGTATTTAGTATTTTATAATTATTTTGTAATTAGTGAGACTAGAAAAAGCACACAATGCAAATCCATTTTACAGTCTGCACTCCCCTGAAAAAAACAGCCACCATAATACCTCAATATGTATAATAGACACCTAAGAGCAAAGATGAAAGAGGACAGACTGAGTTTGTTGTCTCTATTACAAATAAATTAATGAAAAAATAAAACTTCTTAAAATGCAAAGACCTAATATTTGCTTGAAGGTGCCACTACAAAATTAATAACAATAACATATGAATAATAGTATTGAAAAACAAATGAGAAAAAGTTGCTTTACCTTAAAACAGCATCTTACATGTAAGAACATTCTTTCAATTAAAGTATTCTGTTGAAGTGTTCTGTTCTAAGTATAAACAGGAGTGACTGTCACAGCACAATTTTGATGACAGACAGACAGACAGACAGACAGACAGACAGACAGACAGACAGACAGACAGACAGACAGACAGACAGACAGACAGACAGATAGATAGATAGATAGATAGATAGATAGATAGATAGATAGATAGATAGATAGATAGATAGATAGATAGATAGATAGATAGATAGATAGATAGATAGATAGATACTTTATTAATCCCAAGGGGAAATTCACATACTCCAGCAGCAGCATACTTATAAAAAACAATATTAAATTAAGGAGTGATAACATTGCAGGTATACAGATAGACAATAACTTTGAATAATAATATTATGAAGCACTACTTAGATAATAAACGGCATACTCCTTAACTATATACAGTCCACACATAATGCATTGACCCAGTGCTAAAGACTATAAAACTGTCATTTTTCTAGGGGTCTAGTCAATGTCAGTACTTTAAGTATGTAACCTTCACTTTCTATCCCACTTTTCCATGTCAGAGGCACTGAGAGGCAGTACCAATTCCATGAACACTTGCTTTAACACAGGGACCAGCATTGGAAACTGTGGCGGCCACTTTATGTTTTAGATTTAATGTCAAAGGACAAAAACCGTTTGGCCCCTTGGCCAAGGAAGTCCAGAAGGCTGACTACTATTTTCAAATCATCGTCATCAGCTCACTTTCTTGGTCTATTCCATGAACTAACCGAGCACAATAATATAGTAATGCACAGAATTCACTCAAGCTCTCTATGCACAAAGCATAGAATTATTCAACTCAAAATTATATATCAAGCACAACTCTCTTGTTTAAAACTATAGAAAATGTTTCCAGGGCAAGATCCTACCTGTGAACGTTGCAATCAAGTTCCAGCCTCACTAGGTCACGTTTTGGACCTGCACCAAACTAACATCATTCTGGACCAAAATCTTTAAATGCCTTTCAGACAGCCTTGGTGTCACAATCCCTCCTAATCCATTAACAGCTGTGTTTGGTGTATTTCCAGATGGGCTTAAAGTGGAGAAGGACAAACAAACCGTAATTGCCTTTACTACACTATAGGTACTATTACTTATTTCTACTAGCTTTAAGTTTTACTCTGCTGGCCTAACTCTCTTTCTCAGGGGTGAGGGTTGATTTGTTTCGAACCTTTCTTTGTTAAACTTGAGTTATTTTTATGGAATGCTATTTGATTTTAATAAAATCAATAAAATAAAAAAAAGAATAATGTGTGCGCTGTTCCCAAGTCTATAACTGATGATTTGATAGTATTGTAAGTGAAATGGAAAAGGATGCTAATATTTGTGTGCTTTTAGGATTTTGAAGGATTCACTTATCTCATCACTTACCCAGACTGCTGTTCAGTACACATAGTGAGTAGTTTGTCCATAGTGTCCATACATTAAGGGTATTAATTCATTCAGGTGGGATTGTGCAGTGGTCACAAGCTCACAGCTATGAACGTGACACAGGAAGGTGGGCTGGTCATTCCTTCAGACCATTTTCTGCTGTGTGCAGCAGATGCCAATGAAGACTATCTGCAAGGTAGAATGGCTCAGTGCAACGATCAGGGGTATTTGTAGAAGCCAAAGGGTAGTGATGTTGTGTGGCAATTCACCATTGTTTGATGCTTTGTATGACAGCTATTGTCTGTCTTGTGTGTTTGTATGACACAGTGAGCTTACAAGTAGTGATATTACTACTCGTCTGTTACAGCCACAGGGCAACAGTGTGCCGAACGTTGTAGTTTTTGGCTCACCCCTGTAGGCCAGCTTTCCAGAATTAGCGGTCCCATCTCAGCTTGAAGTTGTCAAAGGCAATGATCGCCCATATGTAGTCTTAGCCTAAACAGAGGCTTTGATAGGCAAACTATCCTTTTATTTTCTTCATCTGCAGTGACTGTGATATATCCAAATATGGCATGTTACAGCAATAACTTTGGATAGACATGGATATTAGCTACCAAGCAACTGGCATCTTCAGTGCCAGTTCTCTCATGAATCAGCTGTGCAAAAGTATGCAACCTCCTGTGGCCATGAAGACCATTCATCAAGCCTGCTCAAGCTCAAGAGGAAAATTGGGGGGATTGCAGACACAATTCTTTCTATACACCCTTAAAAGCGTGAGAGGGAATGTAAATTTAAGACACAAAGTGAAATCACTCACAGTATTGATAAGGTACATGACAGCGGGTGTGACAAACAGCTTGGCCTAAAACATCAGAGCATATATACTGCACAGAGCAATGACCCAACATTGCTGTGGAATGACAATATGTTTTGTGCAAAACCACTTTACTTCTTTAAAAACAGATACATAAACAAATAAATGTGGGTGTATAAAGAAAAAAATAGTTTTATATGAGTACTTCTTCCTATCAAGGTTATTATAGTTCTAATTTTTAATTATTTTCTACATTATTTTTAATGATTTGGGCACATAAAGATTTACTTTGATATTAATTATCATTACCATGGTTATTTTGGTTCATTTTTTTAATCAAAGTTTATTTCTACACTTTTTGCAACTCTCATCCCATTTTTAGTTTAGCTTCAGTTTGGCTATATGAACTTTAGAGTATTTCTACTTTATTTTATTTTTTTTACTTTTGGTGACTTCCCTCAACTAGTTTTTATTTTGAGAGAAAAATTAATCATTTTTCATTTTAACTTAAATTTAATGAAGATTAAGAAATACATTCCATGTTTATGGTACATAGCAAATGGGTTATAGAAAGTCGTTTTTTTTTTTTTTTTTTTGCTCCAACCAGCCATACACAAAGTTATTTGCTGAACCTCACGGCGTACCATCTGTTCAAGAATTAGGCACTTTCCTTAGGCAGCATTGGGCATTTTAAACTTCAGATCAAGAACTTCATAATACATTCTGCTGACATCTTTATGAAAACAGTTTTAGGGGTGTTTTTAAATTTATCCAGTTCCTTCCCTTTAATAGAATTCTACAAACCTGACTGTCTTGTCCCCGTTCGTTCGTTTCTATGAGTGTCACTTTCAAAGTACTTTCAGACTTCCTCTTTACGACCAATTCTTTGCTGTGTGTCCATGTTCAATAGCACATGTCTAGGCACCTAATAAATGCTCATTAAGCTTCCTACACATACAGTGCAAAGGTTTTAGTGAAAAAGAGGTGCAGTCAACAACAGTGTTCTCTCTAAGAACTGAGCTGGCTTGAGCAAACATTTTTCAGCATGCAGGAGATAGAACACGACCAGGGTTAGTTCCCTCATGGTACCTGTGCTGCTAGCATAGACTGCAGCTTCCATAAGTCAGATTTAAAACAATCACTTTTAGAAAATGGGCAGATGGCTTGCAAATAGGTAACTGATTACTTTTACCCGTCCCTTTGTTGACATATATTCTAAAATGAATCAAAAGGTCTTGTACAAAAGCCCTTTTAAATTATCCTGTCAATCTTATTTAGATCTCACCTGTTTTGCTGAAAACTTCCAATGGCTGACAAAGAAAAAAGTAAAAATTTCAAACTATAAAGAGACAAAAATTACTTATGAGGTACAGGTACCAACACAGATATCCACCTGTTTAACATCTCATAGCTGAAAAGACAAACACAACAGTGCCCTCAATTATGGAATAAGTAAGCTACCAAGAGCAGTCAGTGCAGCATTTTAGCCAGCACTAGGACAAGCCTGGAGCCAAACAGCAGAAGTCGTCTGAATTCTTGCAAGACTACTTTACTTTCATACCGTTAAACTCACAATGTGTCATAATCAGATGAGCTAACTGCCGTCAATGGCAGGACTGTAATCTCTGAATTAAGAGACTTGAAAAGAAACCTCAGAAGAGGAACATTACTGGTTTTCGAACAAATTATCCTATTTTGACTGGAATTCATAGAAACAAGTGCCTTCTGTCTTTCAGTAAACTGTTCCTCTGTTTCTCTTTATTAAACCAGGCTGATGGACTTAGCAGTTACAAATCAAGTTTAAAGGAAAGAAAAAAGGCTTCATTTATTTTTTTTCTGCTGCTGAATACAGTATTATTATACAACAGTTCTCACCCTGAAGTACAAGACTCAAATGAATGCAGCATACAACATCTCATGAACGTGGCCCACCACATGTAAGCCGTCAGCCTGGAAAATGTTTGCTATTCTTTTGCTTAGAAAAAGTACCAAGTGTTCAGCTACTGATGTTATTACCAGGACGTCACGTCTACAGGAGAGGAAAGTCAGTAGAAGACAGAATTGCAGCCATGTCAATACTTGATTCTCTTTTAGAATATTTCTATATGCATCCTGCAGTGCATTCCAAGAAGGGTTTTCAGACAGGAAAAAATACAGACAGCAGATAATATCTTTCAAGATCACATTTTTACCAAGGGCCTATCAGTTGCTCAAAGGTGTAAAGCATCTTTCTGAAGAAACAGTGAAAACAGCAAGTGTGAGCAAGGGCTATAAGAATGATGGGGATGGTGGGAGTGGAAAGAAGAGATCGGCTATCATCATTTCACTGCACTCATATGCTCCAGTGCATTATAACTACACGCTAAATTGCCTTTGTGCTCAAAAAGAAGGTTATAAAATTAATTCCAAGTGTAGAATGTGCTTTAGATTCTTAACTTTTCCATTTTAGTAATGCTTTAATTAAAGCCCACCATCCGAGGTCTGAAAATGTAAGCTAGAATATTGTTAATTACTATTTGAGACCATGCTATTGCATTAAAAATATTATAACTACAATGCTTTGTCTGTTTTTCTATTCCTTTAATTGGCTATCTCAGTCTAAAATTTGAAGGTAAAGTCTTCAAACTTAATAACTAATTAAAACTAATTTTGTACTACCTAACTACTAGATTTCATATGTAACTTTCTGCACAAGCCATGCCAGTTTGACTTTCCCATTGAAAGCATCCATTGCAATACCACTCCTTACATATACAGTAATCCCTCCTCCATCGCGGGGGTTGCGTTCCAGAGCCACCCGCGAAATAAGAAAATCCGTGAAGTAGAAACCATATGTTTATATGGTTATTTTTATATTGTCATGCTTGGGTCACAGATTTGCGCAGAAACACAGGAGGTTGTAGAGAGACAGGAACGTTATTCAAACACTGCAAACAAACATTTGTCTCTTTTTCAAAAGTTTAAACTGTGCTCCATAACAAGACAGAGATGACAGTTCCGTCTCACAATTAAAAGAATGCAAACATATCTTCCTCTTCAAAGGAGTGCGCGTCAGGAGCAGATCATGTCAGAGAGATAGAGAAAAGCAAACAAATCAATAGGGCTGTTTGGCTTTTAAGTATGCAAAGCACCGTGGCACAAAGCTGTTGAAGGCGGCAGCTCACACCCCCTCTGTCAGGAGCAGAGAGAGAGAGAGAGAGAGAGATATAGAGAGAGACACAGAAAAACAAACAAGCAAAAATCAATACGTGCCCTTCGAGCTTTTAAGTATGCGAAGCACCGTGCAGCATGTCGCTTCAGGAAGCAGCTGCACAGAAGGTAGCAACATGAAGATAATCTTTCAGCATTTTTAGACGAGTGTCCGTATCGTCTAGGTGTGCGAACAGCCCCCCTGCTCAATCCCCCTAGGTCAGGATCAGAGAAAGTCAGTGCAAGAGAGAGAGAGAGAAAAGTAAGTTGGGTAGCTTCTCAGCCATCTGCCAATAGTGTCCCTTGTATGAAATCAACTGGGCAAATCAACTGAGGAAGCATGTACCAGAAATTAAAAGACCCATTGTCCGCAGAAATCCGCGAACCAGCAAAAAATCCGCGATATATATTTAAATATGCTTACATATAAAATCCGCGATGGAGTGAAGCCGCGAAAGGCGAAGCGCGATATAGCGAGGGATTACTGTAATGTATTTTCAGTTTTACATCATTATTAGTATCATTATTATTATTATTATTATATAGTAAGCATAAAACCATTTATATTGCTCACATGACTGAATATATAACAACCTGTTGTATTGTAATCACTTGACTAGTTACAAAAGAAATCATTCATATAAGAATTGATGTTCTGATAAACTCAAAAAACCATGAGGAACTAAGGATGGACTCCCAAAATAATAAACTATTTTAGAACAGCATGCTCTTGTTAGTGTTGCTCCTCAGGTTGTGTCACAATAACGGTAGTCTCAAAAGCTCTATTTGGACGGGTTTAGTTTTATACCAGGAGGTGTAGTAAAGTAATTATTATCAGAGGAGCTCTGTAATTCTAGTCCCACCCAAATCGTTCATGTCGGTAACTTTTTACAGACTGTGCATCCACATCTTAATAAAGATTACAGAACCTTATCTTCTATAAGTCCATAAAAAATTACCCCAAGTTAAACTAGTCTTGTGACAATCAACAAGTAAGTGAATGTGAGCAATTTAAATGGGAGTAGAATTACTGAGGTCCTCTGATAATATTTACTTTACCCCACCTCCTACCCAGAGAAAAAAGAACTACTGGTGTACTCTTTGTTGTGTGTGCTGAATAATGGGAGGTTGGTGGGTGTGTTATATACCCTCGGAGGTGCAAGCAGACATATTTTCTTATAAAAAAAAGGGTTTGTACTGACAGTATACATATATTAACTAAAAGGAACAGGAAAATGCCAGTACAGAGTACCAGTACATACCAGCAACTTCAAGAGCTGACTTTGCCCCAGCTCCTACCATCAAACTAATTCCATCTGAAGAGGTCATCCATTAATAATTACTTTACTCCTGGTGTAAACTAATCCCAACTACATGTTTTTTATACTGCCTTTTAATTAATTTCAATATTTGTTTTTGAATTTCCATTATTAAGTCTTTCCATAATTTTTCTCTCCTCAGTGTCTGTGGTGGTCCATCTTGGAAAGGATGCATTGTCATGAACAGTAAGGCCCCTTTGTGATGTCTTCTGTCCAAATGAAACTGTCATTGTTTGCTTGGCTGAATAATCCTTTTCATAATGTTGCTAACCAAAGACACTTAGAAATTAACATTTTATACTTTTATGTATGTGAAGATATATATAGATTGTGGCGGACGGCCGGCAGCTTATCCCGGCCGGGATGCCCCGTGATGGAAGGATGGGGGAAGGCAGCTTTTCCCAGTCACTGCCTCCCCCAAAACGCTAGATGGCATCTTCCCTGGGATCTGGCAGTGCCTCGGATTCTTGCAGGGCATCCTGGGACTTGGAGTTCGGTTGCACAGCCCTGTTTGGAGCCGTGGGTGCTGCCAGGGGGAGCTCTAAAGGAACAGAAGGACTTGTGCCGTAGAAGCACTTCCGGGCCAAGGACTATATATAAAGGACTGGTGGAGATCCAGCAAGCAAGCCTGAGTCAGGAGGAGGTGGACAATGCAAGCTGGGAGGTGTGGAGGACAGAGAATACTGTGTTTATTGAGGCTGTGGTGCTTTGGAGGCACCGTGCAGGAAGAAAATAATTTAAAAAAAAAAAATCTTCTTGATGCTTTTACCCTGTGTCCTGCGTGTCAGTCTGTTGGGTTTAAGGGGCAACAGCGACCTCTAGCACTTACAAGATATTATATATATATATTACATACAGAGAGAGAGAGAGGAGTATTATTGACCCATATACAGAGTATGGTGAATTTCTTACTTGAATGTCCGACTAAGAAGAAACACATTACCACTCAATATTATATACAGTATACAGTATTTGGTTTAGATACAGATATCCTTTTTTATATTCATGATGTTGCTCTGTTTAGCTTTCAATATTTTGTTTTATGTGATGTTGCATTTCTTTTTTCCATACTATATGTGTAACTAATGCATAGCTCATGGGCGCATAAGTAAAAGTGCACTTAAGAATAAATCAAAGTGATCTAAATTTTTTCTGCTTCCTTCCTTCCTTCCATACATCCAACCATCCAGCCTGCCCTAGCCAACTAAACGGCTCATTTGGGAGGACAACCTGCATTACGTTACAAAAACACAAGCACACATGGTGAGAATGTGTAAGCTCCATACCCGAAGGGCCCAGGCTGGGATACAAATCCTGGACTCTGGAGCTGTGAGGTGCTGAGTGCTGCTCTAATAAGGACAGTCCCCCTCAGACCCTGAATTGGATGAGTAAATTAAAAGTGGATGGATACTCTTAGTATAATCTATACTTGTAACGTAACTCAGAATTGTTTGCAGCGTTCCACGCCTACACTCAGAGATGAGCACTATACAAAAATAAGTTGGACATTCTTCCTTGTTTACTTTGGGAATTGGACTGAAATGCAAGATGAAAGAAGTAAGCCACAATGAACAATGAACTATTTGCAGTATTTCACTTTAACATCTGTAATGCGAGCCTCACAAAGGCTGCTTCTTACCATCTACATGGTTTTCCTCCAAGAATCCAACCATAATTCTTGAATAGATGAAGCACAGTTTGCCTGTCTAAAATGAGTTCTATGCACAAAAGAAACATTTTTATACTGTGTCTACGCTTTACAATTAATAGCACACATATACTCCCTTCATTCCAAGCACTATTTGTTCAATTCATGCACTTGCATTCCATTCAAAAATTCACTAAAGAACATCCTGAAAGTATGTGACCAAACAAAATACCATGTATTTCAAGCTACATGATCCACATCAAAGACAAAAATAGTTTTCCTCTTCTGAGGTTATTTTTTTTATTATTTTTTATACAAGTGTAAAAGGCTGTTTTTGATTTTTTTTTTTGTCCAATTCTGGAATTTCATTCCAAATTTGAAAGGCATTGCTACCCGAGCACACATTCTTTTCTGATCCCACCAACAATATGCACAAGGAATTCACCTACCTTGGATGTGCAGGACGTACCACATGAGCTCTTCAAACAGCACATGTGCTTATTTGTTTTTTATGCAATTAAGTCATTCCCAGGACACCTGAAATTATTCTCCATATGCAGAGTGCCTAGTCCTCAAGGAGCTGAGCTGTAAACCAGATGCAACTCATTCTACTGGCTTTCAAGCAACTTGTGTTCGGCAATCGGCATGCCCCTTATGCTTCAAATATAATTGATGTCTACTTTTACTAAAAGTGGAAAATCTCCAATCAAGATTCACTCTGTAGCTTCTTAGCCTTTTTTTTTGAGGTCTGGATATTTAAATGGGGGGCTGGCCAAACTGGCACAGAGCATCTGCTCCTAATGTTTCTGTGAAACAATGCGAGACTGAAAAGTTTGACTAATCGATTCCACATGCCAGCTTGCTTTGCTGTGATGTATATAAGCAATGCTCCTCATCAAGCACTGTGTTTACTGATCAAGTCTGATATTAATCTCAGACTTTATTATATAACCAAACGAAGACATGACCAAAACTGCAAAACAGAAGAGCATCAAAGAGCTGATGAGCACTATGTCTTTTGCCTTTTTAAATGACCTAACAGTCATGTTTCTGCACATTCTTCCTTGTTATTAATGTTACAACATTAGCCTTCATTTATAAACAAAAGGAGAACAATCTAATTAGGAGTTTAAATATTGAGGGAGCAGTCTGTTCACTACAACAAAGTACAAATCTCCCTGCCACAAGCATTCATTTTTAAAACCTTAAAACAGTTTCATTCAGGGGCATATCTTCATTTTTAACATCGAGGGCAGATCCACGTCAACAATGCACCTGAACTGTTATATGGCTTTACAAAATATGTATATTTCAAAACAATAAATTCAAAGTTTATGAACGAGTCTCAGGCTTCTGGCGGTCAATTTTATATTGAAGGAAAGGGAGAGCTTATTTGTGAAAGGCGCTCTATGAATGTAACTTATTATTATTATTATCATCATCAGTATGTTTTATTATTAAGGAAAGAACATTTGTGCAATTTTCAACCTCCTCTTCTCCTATGGGGGCAAACACTCATAGGAAGCAGCATTTAGTGACCCCAAAAAACACAAAGTCTATACCAGATCTCCACTTTCCAAGCAGAGGGGGTCCTTCTTCTGTTTAAATGACAACACTGAGAATCCCATTGTAGTGGATATCTGATGGAGGTAATTCTTCAACTTGTTTGTTGAAATGTTAAACTAATTATTTTAAAAAATATTACGCAGTGACAGCCCTTTGCACCATCATCTATATATTAGTTTCACAATGTGGATACATTTAAGTCAAACTCTACCAAATAAAGTGAATTCAAAAGTTGAAAACAGACAAATAGACCATAGTGTATTAAAACAAATACAACGTTATAAATTAGTCACCCTGACTGCAGGACAAAAGCAGGAAACACAATCCAACTGAATATGGGGTTCAATTAAAGGCATCCAAGAACCTCATACAATATAAGAAAGTAAAAATTATGGCAGCATTTGACTCTGAGGATTGAAGAGGAGAATCACAGCAATAAAGACGGCAAAACATGCAACTGATCAGCAAAAGCATCTGTCAAAAAGATGAGTGGAATCGAAGAGAAATCTGTGACTTCACTGACACCTTTATAGCAAGTCAAATGTCCAGGCATAATACTAAGAAGTAACCATAATGCAATTAAGACATCAGATAGCAACAGGACAACAATCTGACACATTTGTCTGAGACTATGACTGAATCATATGTGACAATCTCAAATTTCATAAATACATTTACTATGTACTGCCAAACGTGTTCATTTTTGAAACTAATACTTGTTTCAGATTTTTCAGAATATATAAAACCCTTTCGCGCAGAATATCATACAGAAATCAATACTATTGACAGGAAGGTCTTTCAGTGAACACCTTAGCTCTTGAAATGAAGCTCCTCTCTAAATCTTGCTCTGTAGCCGTGAGCCTTTCCTTAGCATTAGCAAAGCAGCAGCTCAAATAATGCAAGCCTGCCCTCTGATAATCTATCTCCATGGAGACCCCCATGTTAGAGAAAGTATTCAGACAGGCACTCTCCTTGCCAATATGGCATTATCTATAATAATACAGTAACAGTAACAGTCAATGCATAGGTCTAGCTATTAGGAATATAAAGGACTAAGAAAAATCACAAAATGTGAAATAAGCACATATGAAAAATAGGCAAACACTGCATAGTTAACTAATGAATTAATCAAGTTAAGAAGTAAAGTACTCAAGTATTACGAGAAGTTTTAAGGTTCTTGAAGAAAAGGGGACAAGTGAAAGACCATAAGGGACTTGAAAGCAGGCTTAAGCAGTCCTTACTTTATATTAATCGTCTATTTCAAGCATCATACATTTCTGATCTAAACCTAAAAAAGACCACCTGGACATATCTTGGTATTTTGTCAGTGTTAATGATAATTCATACTACAATAAAGTGTTTTATATCCTCGTCTTCACTATAAATTCATCTTTCCACTAATATCAGTTATGTATAACACAGGTAAATAAAATTGTGAAAATGTACACAGAGAAAAAAATTTCATTTTTTTTTCATTTTCACTATTAGAAAATCTTCTTATATAATACGCTACCATGGCTGTCCATTTGTCTGTCCAGGATTTTAAATCACCTGTAGCTCACAAACCGTTTGAACTATTGACCTGAAATTTGGTACATATATACTGTGTGACGTCTACTATCCGTTTTCGGGGTGATGATTGGCCTCCAAGGTTATTCCTCTTTTTATTTTACTTTATTGTAGAATCAACTCTCAACAGCGGCTAGCAGGGCGTTCTCATTCCCTATCACCTTTGCCGTCACTTCCCCTACCTCTTCATACCTTAAATTGTTCTTGAGGCAGTTTTAACACGAAAAGATGCCGACGGAAGAAGAGAAGAAGCGTGCCGCTAGGGTGGAGAAAAGGAGAGCTGCTCAGGAATCAGCAAGCGCATTAACCTCTGAGAAAATGAATGGTAAATGTACAAAGAAAGAGTATGAAAACTATGAATGCTCAAGTCAAGTGTATTCGTGCAGTGCGCCGTCACCAGTATAGTATAAAACTGAATGGATTATTTTTTAATTATCTTTTATCATTTTTTTTAATTATCATTTCTATTGCCTTGCTTACAAGTGCATAAACACATCTGCAGCAACTCTTTTTACGTTTGTATTTTCTGCCCCAGGGCATATCCTTGTATGACTACAAAGCATGAAAGATTACACCATCATAAAGTGCTTTATGTCCTCTGAGGCAGCACAAATTCAGCTTTAGAATTACCATAAATTATAATTAGGGAATACAGTATAGTGTGCAAAGCAAAATATAACACAAAACTGGCGATTTATTTTCACATTTTGCAATAATGATGAATAGGATAAATAAAAATAATTAAAAACAAAATCCTCTTTGAACTTATGAAAGTCTTTCTCTTTTATATTTTACAAGATTACACGCATTTTTACCTCTCCTTGGGAAAAAGGTGAGACACACATTCCTGTTAACAGAGCAACTTCAAAACCTTACAAAACATATGCGTGTCTGTAAGCTAAACACTCCACGTTATCAAAAACCCACCATTCCGCTGTGAGAAACAGTGGAGATGCATCTCTGTAGCAGGCCTTGGAAAGGCTTTTAAGGTTGGAGGGTAAAATGAATGCTACAAAACACACTGAAGTCCTAGAGGAAAACCTGATGAAGCCTGCAAGAAACCTGCACCTTAGGAGAGATTTGTTTTCCAACAAGACAATGACCCCAAGCATAAACCCAAAGCTACACTGGCTGTCTTTGGATATTATGTAAGTAGGCACATTTGCATTGCTGCAAACACCCAGTGTGCACCAGATTGCATACTGATGGCATGTCTCTGTGCCGGATGCCATTTTCGCCTCACTGACTGTGGATACAAGAAGCTGCGTTCGCATCACCACATACCAGCAGCATTTTTGCATCAAGGATACATTAGGTATACACCTGACCAGACGTAACCTACCCTAAGCTAACCTAACCTAACCTCCAGTAAGCTAAACAAACATTAGCATAATACATACATTACAGTATAATAATAACAATACTTTAATAACAGTATGTGGTACTGCAATACAACTGCTTATAACAGTTTTGTGATGCTACTCAATTTTACTTATTGATTCTCTGTGGAAGCACTGTCCTTAAAGTATGTCGTCATTAGTTGGGATGTTGTGAACTGAGTCATGACTGTACTCAGACAGGAAAAACAGTGAGGTATGGATGAAAACAATTTTTAAAATTACATATTTTTCTAGTTTTTTCGAGTCTTTCCACGGCAAGTCTGGCTTTTTTGGCAATGTACTGTAGTAGTGGAAATCTCCACATCTCTCTCTCTCTATATATATATATATATATATATATATATAATATCCAACGTCTGTATGTCTGTCTGCTTTTCACGAAAGAACTACTTAATGGATTTAGATTGGGTGTTTTTCTATAATTCGCTTGGACATTTCGGTTGATTTTGCAACTTTTCTCATTGCACTAAGTATCATAGTTCACTTGCAGGAGCGAATTCCAGACAGAGGCTGTGGGCCGAGGGGAGGGGGAAGCGTGACGTCAGGAGTGGAGAGCCGGGCAGGGACCTCCTCACTCACGCGACAGCCTCCTTTCAAATCACTCTACCCCTGGCCACGTTTTGGGGTGTAGCTTGCCTCTGCTTAGTTAGTGATACCTGTTTATTGATTTTTAAAGTTGGTCCTGTTTCTCTACTATGCAGGCGGAGCCGCAGGGGGACAGCTAGTACAAAATAAAACAATTATTTATTTGAAGTTAAAATAGCAGAAATAAATTATTTGAAAGACTGGATGACAACTTTATCTACTCAAAATTTCAAAAACTAGAACAAAAACAGAAATTAGAAGTTATAACATTAAGAAAAATAGTCAATATATTAAAGTGCTGTGAACTTTTGACACCCGCGGCCTGTCACTCCCCCCACAGAGTATGAAATCTCCCTTGTGTTAAATTTAAGGGGGGGGGTTTCCACCATGAAAACACCCCCCCCCCCTCCCAATTTCAAACTCTGATCCAGATATGCAAAGCTGATAGAGACAAGTGCGCACAGAGTCCAGGCTGTCATGGCTGTCAAAGGTACATTTAGAGAAACAATTACTTTGTGTGTTATGTTTGTAATTAATTTTGACCACTTTGTGGAGATTTTTTTTTTTACTTTGACAGTAAAGAGTCTTTTTCTGTTAATCAGTGTTAACAAAGCCAAGTTAAATCCACTGTTTCAATATTGTATAATAATAAATGTGAAAAGTTTTAAGCGGTGAATACTTTATCTAGGCTGCGGTGGGCTGGCTCCCTGCCCAGGGTTTGTTTCCTGCCTTGCGCCCTGTGTTGGCTGGGATTGGCTCCAGCAGACCCCCGTAACCCTGTAGTTAGGATATAGCGGGTTGGATAATGGATAGATGGATACTTTATCTAGGCAGTGTACTGTATATTCTTTACACATAAGAATACTGTATATAGGAAGAAAAATAAGAAAGCAAGCAAACAAACAACCATACATTAAAAAATGAACACACATACTATCTGGGAACTGCCGAGATGCTCTCAACATGTCACAGCAAGCAACAGATATTTATGGGAATGATGCCTGACAAATTTAGCACAATTTACTTCAATGTTTTATTTGTAAATACAAAAAAAAAAAAAAATTCCATGCAAGAAACAGCAATGAAACACAGCATATATAAGAAATGGCAAACAACAAAGTGTTTGGCTTACAATATATGGAAAGCTATTCATTAATTTCGCAAAGCTCTATATATTCCTCATGAACAGGAATGCATTGAAAAAAAAGCAAAAATTAACTAAGCAGATAAAATATACTGGCTGGGAACTGGGAAGCTGCTTTCAACAGACTGCAGCAAACAAAAGGTTGGCATGGTCCTATGTGTGTTGACAACTGCACCCCCGTCCATTTTACTATTGTGATAGATTTATTTAGGCTATTTTTCACCGAATTACACATATGAACGTGAGAGACATCTCTATGAAGTAAAATGTGTGCTTTAAGGTGGTGGTGGTGGGCACACTAGGTTTCCTGATTCTACAAAAACAGTAGTCCATTTTCTGAAGTCAAAAAGGCTAAAAAGAAATCCCTTGAGCAGCTATTAACAGCATCAATCAACATTCAGTGGTGAGCTAAGACGTATTAGTAAGTTGCTTCTTTTACGGGTGCTTGTCGATTTGCACTCCATGTGTGATTAACGTTTACATTTTCAACTTTTACATGAAAAACGGACTATATTTAGTATCTAAAACTGTGAAAATGTGTCAGGAACTGTGCCACAATACTGATTTCCCTGTCACGACACTGTACTCAGATAAGTGCAACATGTCAATGAAATCAGAGCTTTCGTTACTTTTTCCCTGGTAAAGTTTTGAAATATGAAAGCAATCTTTATTACTAAACGACAGTTAATTTATGCATGGTGGACGCACCGAAGCACATGCGCACTGCGGCGCGGCGCCCCAGAGTCAAACGCAGCGGCTTCGCTTTAGTTCAAATAGGGTTATTGAGTTAAATGGAAACTTTACCATGCCTACGACCTGTGAACTAAACCTGAGCTAAAGCGTGCACGCCAGGTTCTACAGCCACCTGGACGCAACCGCCCACACCACCGCATATACGACGACACAGCCATAAAAAAACAAAAACGAGACTGCATGAAGAAAGACAATAACAGAAGCGCGTTGAAATGAACTGTCCCAGGACACACCCACCCTCCATGATATTTCATCACGCAGCGGCTTCCCACCGAGGCGCATACGTACTGCGCCATCGCGCACGCCCCAGAGTCAAATGTAGCGGCTTCCCGAAGTCAGTAGGTGGCGCCCACACAACACAACCTGTACACTACACTTGCTCTAATCCACTGTGCCAGTGATATAGATCACATAACGGTCACAGACTCTAACCCAGCGGCTTCCCAGACTCAGTGGCTGGCACACGAACACCACAACCTGTAAACTAAACTTGCTGTACTCCACTCTGCCAGCAGTCGGTGTCAGCAAAGGCAACGGAATCACGTCTCCACAAAACGAAACCGCTTTAGTACAGATATGCTTATTTAATTAAATGACATTTCCCCAGACGCACCCACCCTCCATGATATGTCATCCATCAAAATATCGGACGGAACAGAAACTGATTGCCATTCTTGGATTTACGATTCTCTAGAGAATCGCGGGCTTACTTGTCTTTGATAAATAAAGCTTAGAAGAGACATGTGAACTATACAGTAATCCATTGGCAGGGAGACGGGGGCTACACTAAATAACAGGGATTTGGTCGTGTAGACGGATCACACAGGCACATGTAGTATGTCACTCAAAACCATAAAATCAATAGTGTATACAATGTATCTTGATGTATGATAAATAATAATCCAAATAAACAGGTAGTGAACATGTTGGCAGTGGTGTGATATAGTTAAGGTCACTTTAAAATTGGCACTTTAAGGGCTCTGGTATAGTGCATTTCTTACTTACTACTATGTAACACAAACAGCACCATTGCTAAACTCCTACAATACTCCATTCTTCTTTTCTTCTTCCTCTTTATTTTTTCCCACTTCTATGTGGGGTCGATGTGTTTGATCACCCTTCTCCAAACAGCTCGGTCCTACACCTCCTCGCCAGTCAAGCCCTTTCCCTTCTGATCTTCTTTTTACTTTATCCATCTGCTTCCGCTTTGGCTTCCCTCATTTTCTCTTCCCCTGTACTTTCATTCCCATCAGTCATTTGTCCACATATTCATTGTCTCTCCTCATCACATTTCCATACCAATTCAATCTACTTTGTTGTGCTTTCGTAGATATCTCTCCCACATTTGTTGTACCCCTGACTGTGTCATTTTTTTTTAATCATCTTTTTGTAATTCCACACATCTATCTCGACATTCTCATGCCTGCCACATCTAACTTTTTGCATGTAAAAATGACTAATAGATGCACTGAAGGCTGTTTCTACTTTAATAGGTCATCCTTGGTCTTTTGTAATTCTTAAGATAAAACAAAGGTTAAGTTCTTGATACACAGCAGCCACTGACTAATAGAAGCACCTAGATAGACTATTCTCTAAAGTGTTACAATTGCATCCCCCACAAGCCCATTATTTAAAACATTTCTGCAAAGTTAGAAAACCATGTTATTGTATCAAAATCATGCAACACATTAAGCAGGAAGGAGAAGGCTTGTTAGCCAGTTCTAAAGTTAGGACCAAAACAAATCCCGACCACAAATCAAACCTTTTGCATTCACCATATGCAAGATGTTTGCACCAAGTCCAACTAAAATACTAATCCCCATGTGGTAAACAGCCACTAGTTAGTACACAATCTCAGAAAATTATAAAGATGGTTTAATTAAGAAACACAAATTGCATGCTATATAAAAAGTCATGTGCAGATCCAAAGGTTGTTTGGCAATTCTGAACTGGTTGCTGCAAAGTGTGTGCGCGGTTTAGGTGAGACAGTGTGCACACCCTGCGATGGTCCAAGTTGGGTTCCAGTCTTCTACTCATTGTTGCTGCGATCAGCTTAGAGATTCTGAATTGGAAAGAAAAAGTTTTTTTTTAAAAAGATCTATGGTGTGGATGGATGTAGTTTTCAAATTGCACAAAAGTATCTGGAGTTGTTCACACACCCTAAGTATCACATAGCTTTAGTCCTGTACCCAAGTTAGCTTCATTGTCATGAAAGTGCACTTTACTACCACATTTGCCACAGACAGTACATCTTATGTAACACAAACATAGTAGAAAGTGTGGGGAATTACAAGATGGTAAAGTCACTGGCTGAGGGTAGGATTTCATGGTAATTCATTTTCTTCTCTCTTCTAGTTTTCCAAATTCAAGCCCAAAATTTATAATAATTGCATGTTTTGAGTGTATCCTGAGAAGACTATATTTAAATGCAGTACTATGAATGGCCCAGACCTTCATATACTCATCAAAAAGTGTCTAGAAACAAGAAGCTAGGTAAGAAAGTATTGTGAAGAGGGAGCAAGCTGTAATATGTAAACCACTAATGTCACACATCACATGCTTAGCTTTAGAGATGCACGTTATAACTAAAGCAGGAGCACACTGTGTTATCTTCAAGGCCAGGAAACAATCTTTATAACATCTTTTCACCAGATGTGCTTGGTAGATGAGACAAGTTTTTGATGACTAATGCCAATGTTTAGGCTTATCCCTTTTTATTGGTATCATTGGCTCTGGAGAACACCACATAGCAGCACTCATCTTGAGCAGCACAACAGAATAAGAGGGACAACTATATCAGCTGGGAAGGTGGCTTCCTTACTGGCTACGTTTTCATCAGTCACATTCATAAAGCCCGAGAGAACGGATGCACATCAATACAAGCCAGCAGCACTCATGGGGAAATCAGTAATTTGATCAGAAGAGTTTCATGAAAACCACTGGAGACATGAGTCGTACCTGCAGGTATGCATACAGCTGGCTGCTTAAGGCATAGACTGTCTGGAATTATGTCATCCCGTCTAATATCTGCTCATTAGTTTAGTTTAATCATACCCTGTCTACAGCAACCTTCACAGCATTCTGCAGTTTCAATTTCTTAATGCCAAAACAGTCAGGGTAATCGTACACCAGAGGAATGCCGTGAGTTTTAATAATCTCCTCCTTATTTGCTATTTGCTGCTTCTAATGATACACCGGGAGACACCATCCTCCAATGTTTCAAATAAAAACAAACAGCTTCCATGCATTAAGATCTGCAAATCCAGACTGCTTAGATTTGCAGTTCATGTCCTCATACTAACAGGAAAACAAGGAAAAGCACACAAGTACAATGAACTCTCAGAATCAATGTAACTAACATTGTGCCTCAGCCAGGCCAAGGCAGTCAGCACAAGCAGGAAGGTCCAATCAAAAATCCAGAACCTCTTTTGCTCATGTACTAAAAATATGTTTTCATGATTTATTTGTGGACTCCAAACACTCAGTTTCTTTCATTGAAGTACTGTGCGACATATGCCAGGTCATTTCTGTTTTTCCAACTTAAGAGCTAATATCTGCAGATATTCAGATGACTTCACTTTGCTTGAACTGTTAATGCCTTTCTTACAGGCGGCGCAGGGGCAGTGGTGGGGGTGGGGAGTACTACTTGGTGCTAAGCATTTGAAATACGCAGTCTGACTGGCATGCTTACTTTATAGGGAGGCTAAAAAAGATGACCTCACCCCTTCTTTCATGGTAATGCAGTTTAAGAAGGAAATACGCTGTGACATGAAACATCGATGTTCAAGTGTGTTCAAGTTCAGCGTGATCGCTAGCTTGCTTTAAAAAAAAAAAAAAAAAGGAATAGAAAGGAAATCAAACCCCTACTTAAACTGTGATACGGTAACTTGATATGGTGTTCACAGCTGGAAAGGTAGAAAAAGTCAAAATACTGCAGCAACATAACAGTTTAGCAAGAAAATAACCAATAAAAATAAGGCTCCTAAGTAAGTAAGGGTGTCCCAGTATCACACAACAGGAAAGTGTAACAGCTTAACATGGGCTGGTCTACTGTGCACATAAGACTGGCTGAGATGTAGTCCAACTTGTCATTGAGGATCTTTATACAACATTTTTTATCTATCTATCTATCTATCTATCTATCTATCTATCTATCTATCTATCTATCTATCTATCTATCTATCTATCTATCTATCTATCTATCTATCTATCAATCAAAAAACTAACAGGTTCAAGTTATGTACAAGGCTAGTTTTATTGTTTTTCATATTTATAACAAATTCACTTTTAATGACAATAAATAACATTTAGAGGTCCCTCCATTTGGCAGTTTATATGTCATTGGAAGACAGCAGCTCCCATTGGAAGACAGCAGCTCCCAACTTATAGGCCAACAACATTAGCACTGTCTTTGATGAAATTCGAAAATTCTTGTGATGGTTTGCAACCAGTCGAAGAACAAACTTTCTGTTCCTCATCTTTCGTCAGTATGTTATTGTACTTTTCGATTAGACTTTTTCCATATTTGGCTGCATCATTCATTACCTTCATGTATGCCAACAGTTCATAAAATTTGTTGAAGATTGGATCATCTATCCACTGTAGTCAAAGTTTCTAAAGAAACGACTGAGACCATTCTTTGCTTTTTTGAAGGAAGGATGAAGGATGTTGTTCTTTCTGTTACCAGTCCCCCCAAATTCAGCTGTTCGGGTACATTTGCCAATTTAAGACGATGAGGAATATCTGGTTAATGGTGGGAGATGCTGCAGGCTTTGCACCACCTTTTTCATTTGTTTCTGCTGAGGGCTAAAACAGAAAGTCCTCCTTAGTACTAGATTGTTCTGTGAGCTCTGCCTTAGTGCTAGAATGTTCTCTGTTTCACTGTTTTTTAAATTGTTTATTAATCACTTAGCCAGTTTAGAACCCTACACAAGATTACGCATACAGTAACAATAGTGATGGGCAAATGAAGCCCCATGAAGCTTCTAAAGTTTTTTCCCTGAATGTGCCAAAAAAGATCTAAAGCATTAAATCTTCAAAAAAAAAAGTGACATCTGCTGGTTTAAAGAAATCATTACGGCTATGAACTCAAGGCAGCCCGCGGAGGAAGCACACATATTAGCCCTTGTTAATCGTATGCACTAAAAGCCTAAGAACACTCTGTTTTCATTTTGATCTTATGATGATCATGTTAACATTAAAATGCTGCAATAACTGCACATTAGTACAGGCAATAATTTTCTATTTTTGTTGTCATTATGAAGACTGTACCACCACACCAGTGTTTACCTGCTTTGAGTGCCATTGGATTCTTTCTCTTTTGGGTAGCTCACTAACCTTAGAAGGACCGCTCACTGTTGCCACTGTAGTATTAATTCAAGCATTTGCAGGCATGTCATTTTTATCAGCTACAAGCTCCCCTGTAGCTGGCATTCAAGCTGCTCATTTGTATGATGGAATGCCAACTAATAGTGTTAGTGACTCTACCCCAGGCTGACGCACCTCATCAGTGCCGTTACGACAGCGATATAAATAACACAATTCCATCAGCACTAAGAGCTGGTGTGCACCTCTTTACAATCCAACACTAATTCATTAAGTGACAACTTTTTCTTGTCAGGGGATTTCTTGCTATGTGAAAGATTAATATTTTACCATCAGTGTTTGGGGAATAATTGCAATAAGGGTTTAGGGAATGTACTGATGGAAATGGACCCTGATAAGACAGTTTAGACATTCTGCTTACAGTAGGCTAGAGTATTAATGCAACATTATAAGCTCCAGTACAGAAGTATAGTATGGCACAGTATTTAATTCATTGTTGGATAACAAGTTCCACACTTCTAGACTCCATAATTACTTCAGTATCATCTCTGCATAAAATATGACTGATACTTTCACATTCCCATTCATAGCATATGGACCAACGCAAAGCTACAAAGAAGTCAGAGCACTGGTAGTGCTTCAGTGACATTCAAAGCTTCAGACGTGATCAATCACATAGTAAAGAAACTTCAAGACATGCTTAGATACACTGCCTCACTAAAGTGGACTTCATTATAACGATACAAGCTTCGAAGTCTTGGTGTCAAATGTTCCATCCCTAAGTAACAATACAGAAAAAGATGTTCAGAAAGATGCAACCTCTAAATGTTTCACAATCAGACTGACATTTCATAGATAATCAAGCAAATCCTAATGGACAAAAATAAGCTTTGTGGAGAAATGGTACTACAAACATTAACACTTTGCATTGGTTTGTGGACCACCATAATATATTTATATATATAAAAGCCAAATATCACTGACACACTCATCACGAAATCTCCCAAACCATGAGGACTTGAAATTTAGATTGTAGATTACCCTTGGCCCACAGGTGCTCGCTAAGAAACGGTTTTAAAAATTTTGTGGTCCAAGCGCATTCTGTCTGTATGTCTGTCCACTTTATGTCTGTCTGCTTTCACGAGAGAATTACTTAATGAATTTAGATCTGATTGTTTTCTATAATTTGCTTGTAGTTTCCGGTTGATTTTATGACTTATCTCATCGCGCTAAGTACCATAGTTCGCTTGTGGCACCAATGTATTTATGCAAATCTAAGAGAGTGGCTGTGAGCCGAGAGCAGGGGGCGGGGCCTTCCTCATTCACACACCAGCCTCTGTTCGAGTTGGTCTACTTCTCGCCACGTGTTGGAATGCAGCTTGCCTCCACTTAACTAGTGATACCTGCTTGTTCAACACACATTATCATCTACAGATTGTTAAGGAGTAAAATTTGATGTTTTTGAGAGAGAGATCAAAGCTCCATGTGTTTTAGAGGGTAGCTGCTGATTGCCAGAGATATCATGGCCATGTGCTTTTCTCCCCACGCGGGGAATGCTTTCCCATCAGCGCTGAACACGATCAGATATAGTGCCAATGTCTATTGATTTTTAAAGTTTGCTCAATTAACCATAGCCTGAATGAATCTATTAATTTTTTACATTTAAAATTTCTCATTTAAAGATTTACCAATGTTGTTTCTTGTCCTAGAGTGTGTATATAAACACAGGGAACTCCTGTTTCTGTATTACATCTTGCCTGAAGAAGGGGCCTGAGTTGCCTCGAAAGCTTGCATATTGTAATCTTTTTAGTTAGCCAATAAAAGATGTCATTTTGCTTGGCTTTTCTCTACATTACTATGTGGACGAAGCCACGGGGTACACCTAGACTTCTTATATAATACGCTGCCGTGATTGTCTGTTTGTCTGTCCAGGATTTTAAATCACCTGTAGCTCGCAAACCATTTGACCTATTGACCTGAAATTTGGTACACATATACTATGTGACGTCTACTATCCGCTTTTGGCGTTATTATTGACTTCCAAGGTTATTCCTCTTTTTATTTTTATTTTATTGTAGAATCAACTCTCGGCAGCGGCCAGCCCTGCGGCACATGCGTACGGGTGCCGTTCTCATCCCTGCCACCTTCACTGTCACTTCCCCTACATCTTCATATCTTAAATCATTCTTGAGGCAGATTGAAGACTTAAGTGCCAGCTTAAGCAAAACATTAAGGAACATGTACTAAGTAATTGCAACACAAACACTGACATAATCAGTTTTAACGCGATAAAGCACGTAAATATTTATACGTGGACAGTTTTTAGTGTGTGTCATTATAATTATTTTAAGGACAAAAAACATCAGCAAACCCTGCAGAGTTTGATAAGAAAAAGCTTACAAATTGCAGCACTAATCTGGACTATCAGGAATGGCACATTATACCCATGCATCAGTCTTTTATTTTTTTCATGACGCTGTCACACAATAATTTTTCACATCAGATCAATTAAGAGTTGTTAATTTACCTTAATGATTTTGGGATGTTGGAGAAAATATACTAGCTCCCCACAGTTATTTATCTGAGAATTACATCCAGGACTCTAGACTCTGAGAAACAGCCATGCCAACAACTGCATCCCCAATATCTAGTTCAAATAACTCGAGAATAGTTTTTCCATTTATATATTTATAATATACATTTGAATGAGCAAAATCAGAACATTTTATTAAGAATTAGGCTAGCAGGCCAGAAAAAAAGACATGCAGACAGGCAGGCAGAGAGATCTTTGGGGAAATTCGTAATGGGAAAAGTGTTATAATCATGAAAATTTAGCAGCAGGAATGGTTCACTGTCAGGTAATTAACAACAGTGGGAAAGATAGAGTCAAGAAATAAAAAAGATAAAAAAGTAGCTAAGACTCTTGGATCTTAAGCTGATGTAGCCCTTCTAGTCATGAGGTATGTCAGATTTACCAGTCGCAGTCAATGATCGTGTCACTGGACCATGTCAATTTACGCGACTGAAAATTTCTAGGCACATCTACTTTACCGACTGAGTGCCAGTCTTCTAGCGCAACTGCACTTGCCCCTTTTTTACGAGAGCCAAAGATGTGGTGCCTGATGGAGTCCATGCTGTACAAAGGATTAACAGGTATGGCAAGTTCAGTAGCAGTCCCGGCTATTTTTTCTTTTTCTGATTCTGTTCTAGCACGTAAAAAACGAGACATCAGAAACATTATTCTCTCTTTTATTGACAAGGTTCAGAACAACTGTGCTTGTTACTCTTTGTCTCTATATTCTATGCATTGTAACTCTGGATCAGCATTCATTAGTTGTCAGCTCTCATGCACGCAGAGCTGCCCCTATGACTAAAGACAAAAATCAAACCTGTCATACATAAAGTTAGTCATTGGGTATGTCACATTAGGTGAACAGCTTCATGGCAGTGTGCTGCTCACTGCCTCCTACTCTCTTAGATTATGGAAAGAAGGCTTTGACTGAAAAATCGTTGGAGATGTTGTGTGATATGACATAGCCTTTAGTGCCACACATGTCTCTGTGTGCTGCTCAGTTATCCTGAATAGCAAGGAGGTTTCAGTTATAACCAATCATAATACTAATTCACATCAGGTCAATTAAGAGTTGTTAATTATTTTAAATATTTTTGGGATTTAGAAGAAAACCCAGACTCACACTAGAAAATATAAAGGGCTACTTAAAGAAATTGTAAAATAGCATCTATGCTGTGGGTCAGCAAAATTTGTCATCAAGTGCATCTAAGGTTATGTAGGAAAAGGTCATTAAGAAAAATTTGAAAAATATTCTTAAAACACATAAAAAGTGGGTCCTGGGAAAGCAATTCAAGTGTTTTATGTAGCCAATAGTCCAAAAGTAAATGTAAAGCACATAGGCATGTGTAATGTTTTGAGATGTAGTGAAAAAAGCAGTAAATAAAAGTAACATGTCATTGAATACAAGCTGGTTATAAGTTACACGGCACAATGAAACAAAACCAATCAAATGCTCTCTATTCCAGGCGACATATCAGTGCCAGCGGAGCCAGCCTGATCCTCTAGTCCTTGTTGCTAGGATACACACAGTTTCTGAAAAGACACATGGAAGTCAAAAGTGCAAACAAATATTTACAGTATGAGCACCAAGCACAGTAGCCACCTGGAAGTCTGCTGAAGGTACATCAGTTTGAAATGGCATTACTAAGAAGGGATTTAACAAAGCGGAAGGTGCAAGTACACACATACAGATGCGCAAATGAAAACTTCACTTCACTACAGTTAGAGAGGCAGCTATGATTTGTCTACGAGTAAAGAACAGGAGTCTTCCTCTACAAACCAACATGACTGACCCTTTCTTTGACACGGTAACAGTATGCACTTCTAAAAACTTGCCCCACAGGTCTACGTAAACCAAACTGACAAAGAGAGCATTCCAGTTAACAATGGTCGTGCATCCCATCATACAAGTGTCACAATCTATGCTGTATAAGGTCAGATTTAACAAATGTGTGTTAAGTCTGGCATGTTTGCACAGCTGGAGCTGGCCTCTGTTTCCTACAAAACAAAATGACAATCTTCATTAATATGGGGCTGGGGGATCAGGAGGAAGCACCTATCTAAAAACCCAAATTACGTAACATCACTGAAAACAATCAGCAATGTGACAGACTACAGGGAAAGCTCTCTGGCTTTCAATATTCTCCACAGGAATGCATCCAACAAACAGTGGGAGGAAAACACATCCTTAATCCTGCAACAAACAAAGCAAGAAACTTATGCAAATACCAGTAGATTACACCTTATAGAAATGATAAAATACTTGGCTATTTAAAATCTACACTGCAACCATTCATTAGCATTCACAAACTTAACAATGCTGCTACACTGCCACAACATTTTCATTGAGTGGCACATTTGTACAACAGCACTCATCACGTGCATTAAACAGCATTTGGAAGACAACGATGATACATTACACAAGTTACTTTGGGTCCATGACTTTAAATGATTTTCAAGTAGAGCAAACAAGATAAGTTACTTTGCACATATGCAAACTGAAAACACAACAAAAGGCAAACAGCTAAGTTACTTTAAAATACACTAGCAAAATACCCGCGCTTCGCAGCGGAGAAGTAATGTGTTAAAGAGGTTATGAAAAAAAAAGGAAACATTTTAAAAATAACGTAACATGATTGTCAATGTAATTGTGTTGTCATTGTTATGAGTGTTGCTGTCTTTTATATATATAATATGCACACACACACACATAAATATATATATACATAAACATATATATATACATATCTACATATACACATATCTACATATACATACGTATATACACATCCACATAAACATATATATACATATACAAATTTACATATCTACATATATATATATATATAGACAAAGATATATACATACATACATTCACATATATATATATATATATATATATATATATACTGTATATATACATATCTACTTATTGGCTCCTGTATTTAGGATATGGCAGGTTGGATAATGGATGGATGGACATTTGTATGCATAGCCCTATTTGCCCATTTTCGTTTTTTTTCTTTCTTCAGTAATATTTCAGCAAACCCGGAGCTTGTCAGTTCAAATCCTGGTACTGACACCACTGTGTGACCCTGAGGAAGTCACTTCACCTGCCTGTGCTGCAAAAAACAAAAGTAATGTAACAAATTGTACTTCAGATGTTGTAAGTTGGTGTAATAAAGGCATAAGTCAAATAGATAAATATGTATTATACACATAGGAACTATTCATTTATTTTCAGTTAAGTCATCTGCAGCAAACTTTTATAAATGAGGGTTTCTCCTTTTTAGATAGTGCAAACTGTTTCTTCTTCATTGACGTTTTCTCTTGGAGAGCTTTTTTCATTTCATTGAAAATGAAAGCAGCAGCTGCCAAAATATGTAGCTTTCTTATTAATTTTTCAACATTGTGTAAAATAAATGTATAAAGTAACATAAAAGGTTTAAATACTGGTTATCCTTTTACAGTAAAATATTACAAAAGAGATACAAAAAAAGTAAAATGGATATGTTCTTTTTCTTTAAGGAGATTAAATATTACTGAAGAAAGAAAAAAAAAATTAAACAGCCAAATGGGGCTATGCATATGAACTTAAAAGGTTTAAATAAAACAGAAATATATATTTTATTTTTACTTGGTTAACTTGTGGAGGGTGTATCCTGTAGCAAAGCCCTAACTGTTTTCGTGAAAGCCCGTTTCAGTCAATAAGTCTTATGTGTGTGTTTATGTATGTGTGTATATATATGTAGATATGTGTATATGTAGATATGTATATATATGTATATGTATATAAATGTTTATGTGTGTGTGTATATTATATATATAATATATATATATATATATATATATATATATATATATATATATAAAAGACAGCAACACTTATAACAATGACAACACAATTACATTGACAATCATGTTACGTTATTTTTAAAATGTTTCCTTTTTTTTTCATAACCTCTTTAACACACTACTTCTCTGCTGCGAAGCGCGGGTATTTTGCTAGTAAATATATATATATATATATATATATATATATATATATATATATATATATACATACATATATACACACATACATGCAGTTTCAATAACATAGAAATCAATATAAATATTAACATCATTATCATATGAGAATATGAAGTAATATATAAGAAGCACATTTCATATAAATATAAATTATTAAACAGTAAAATCTTCTTCTGTAATTTGCTACCGTGGCAATTTGTGTGTCTGTCCAGGATTTTAAATCACCTGTAGCTCGCAAACCGTTTCACCTATTAACTTGAAATCTGGTACACATATAGTACGTCACGTCTACTATCCGCTTTATGGGTGATGATTGTATTACTCTTTTTATGTTTATTTTATTTTATTGTAGAATCAACTCCTATCTGCGCACACCAGGGCGGCCGTGGGCGGATGCGTATGGTGTATTCACTCCATGTTATCATGCATTGCGCTGTCACTGGTATTTTGATAAAAGAATTTGAACAACATATAAGAAGCGTATAAATTATTAAACAGTAAAACATTAACATTTAAGAAGTAAAGTTAGATTAAGTACTACTGCAGTGCCCTCGGGTATACCTCATTTTTTGTTTGTCCATTACATGCTTAAATGTATACATTTTTTGGTGTACCTACCCGAGAACACGCGACATATAACCGAGCGTGGGAGAAGCATGGATTTTAAACACGCGTTGAGTTCATCTGCTGGTCTCCCTCGTGGAATAACTGGTAATGTTTGAATAAAATCTACAGCGAGTAAAACGACATTACCTCCTATTTTTTTTTTTTACGATCTCTGAGATCTTGCTTTTTTCGGTTCAAGGCTTCATAAGCTCTTTTATGTTGTATGGTGTACTTATCCCAAACCATCATCTTTGAATGTTGCAAGACTTTCGCCTTGTATGTAGATTGGGGTAATTACATTCATTGCATTCCTAGTCTGAATCACAATCTGATTGTATGGGTGGTTACCTGGCACTGTAGGGTTGCCACCCGTCCTTTAAAATACGGAATCGTGCCGCATTTGAGAATGAAATTGCACGTCCCGTTTTGAATCAATACTGGACGGTATTTCTCCCGTATTTTTTTTATCATTTTTTTTAAAGCAGCGTCTCATGCAAATCATCCCACACGCATTTTATGAAGATGCCTCCTTTCCTACTTTTGATTGGGTAATACTTGATGTCATCGTTAGTTTGATTGGTCTTTTTAACTGTCCAGTGAGGAGGGCGTGTCTTTTAAGTAGAGTCTGGAAAGTGTTGGCACTGAGATGTGGCGTCAGCGCCAGAGTTGAAGCCCCTAATGTTGCGGTCAGCAAGTTGGCTAACATCCGCCATGTGCCGTCTTTCAGTTGCGAGAAGCAGATCATAGAATGGTTGAAACTGTTGCCCCTAACGTTGCGCCACGGCGTGTGGTTCGTTTATACCTTGTGTCTTCTCATTAAACTTTTATCTCGCGAATATGTTATTGCAATCCGCAGCGGGAGCGTTTCTATAAACTTAATTTAAACTTACGTTTTACACCGTGCTTTGTTTCCCTTATGAACATGCTTGAATGCTTCACTCGCTCCCTTCTCAATTGTTTAATTAATTTTTTGCTCTTCGCTGTTTGCGGCTCTTCCGTCATTTCCCCCTACTTCGTTCTTTTATCTCGCGAATATGTTATTGCAATCCTTAACGGGAGCGTTTCATTAAAGTGATTGAAAATAGTTTTGCATTTACCTTTTTAGTAAAAGGCGAGCTTTTAAGCCTGAGAAATCACCCCGTAAATGCACACGTTTAATTGCACGTGTTAATATGTATGGTTACACAGTATTAAAAGACAGTGAACAACGTCAGTTACCTTTGTTCCCGCGTTTGATAAAAGGCGAGCTTTTAAGCCTGAGAAATCACCCCGTAAATACACACGTTTAATTGCACATGTGTTAATATGTATGCTTACACAGTATTAAAAGACAGTCAAAAATTAACGTCATTTACCTTCGTTCCCGCGTTTGACTCGTGCTGTAAATCTCTTCCTTGTTTTTAGTTCACGTGATTACGTAGGAGGCGTGATGACGCGATACGTGACTCCGCCTCCTCCATTACAGTGTATGGACAAAAAATATGTTCCAGTTATGACCATTACGCGTAGAATTTCGAAATGAAACCTGCCTAACTTTTGTAAGTAAGCTGTAAGGAATGAGCCTGCCAAATTTCAGCCTTCCACCTACACGGGAAGTTGGAGAATTAGTGATGAGTGAGTCAGTCAGTCAGTGAGTGAGTCAGTGAGGGCTTTGCCTTTTATTAGTATAGATTACACGTGCACTGTAACATCAATTTTCCAATCTACCCTGCCCAATGCTGGGGTCAACATTAGATGCAAGAGGAGAACCTGTGGCACACTCACACTGAGTCACCAGTTACTCTAACCTGCATTTAGACTACAAGCTATATGCTGGCACTGAGAGAAGACTGGAAAAATAAGCTTATTCTAACAGGTTTGTGGAGGTGCCAGGAAAACCAAGTAAAGGTATGACTAAAAGCTGACTAAATGAAAGCATTATTTTTATTAGTAACTAAAACTAAATATCATCAGAGTTATTTTTAAATTGACTAAAATTAATACATGACTAAAATGTGACTAAATCTAAGATATATATTTTCTTGAAATAATTAAAAACGGGTGACAAAACACAGTGCGTTCCACAAGTCCTGAGGTCACCTTGCACTCATTTGCTGAGAAAAAACTCAGCAACGATTATATATAACCTAAATATATGACCTCTTGGGCACAGCCATCAGCAGTGTGTCTGTCTGCGGAGAGAGTGTCGACCTTGTTGAGAGATTTACTTACCTGGGCATTGACATTCATGTCTCTGGTGACTGTTCCTGTGAAGTCAGTAGACGGATTGGGAGAGCATGGGGCGTCATGAGGTCACTGGAAAGGGGTGTGTGGCACTCCCGATACCTATGCAAAAGGACGAAGGTCCAAGTCTTTAGAGTTCTGGTGCTTCCTGTCTTGCTATATGGTTGCGAGACATGGACGCTATCCAGTGACCTGAGATGAAGACTGAACTCCTTTGGTACTGTGTCTCTCCAGAAAATCCTTGGGTACCATTGGTTTGACTTTGTGTCAAATGAGCGGTTGCTCATGGAGTCCCGAGTGAGGCACATTACCTGCATTGTGAGGAACCGTCAGTTACAGCACTACAGCCATGTGGTACAATTCCCAGAGGGTGATCCGGCTTGCAAGATCCTCATTGTTGAGGACCAGAGTGGCTGGACCAGGCCCAGGGGTCACCTATGTAACACCTGGCTGCGGCAGATAGAGGGTCATTTCCGGTGGGTGGGACTGGACCCCACATGTCTACCTGGGGGTTGCCAACCAAGATTCCCAGCTGTTTCGTCATGTGGTGGGTGCAGCAACGCGCTGCAGCAGTGCATGCTCCTCAACCTGACCTGACCTAAATATATATATGTGTGTGTGTGTAAATATGTATATTTGTCACATGTACATTTTGGAGACAGCTTCAGGGCTTGTCGGCTGGTAAGATCACTCTATGCAAAGAGCTGGAGCTGTTTCCCAATGCTCATCTCATTCTGTCTGCAGATATGGTGATCATCAGTGGGTCGATGAGTGACATCACTGCCAGTTCCCACTCACCTGCACCCCCCTCTTTGCCTCACACACCTCATACAGGTAGGTCCAACAAAAATTTTGACCAATTTGAAAAAATGGTTGTCATTCCTAAAAGACTCATATGATGTATTTGGTACACCCCTTTAAATTAAAGCTGATAGTATACACTTCAATCACATCTTCACTGTTTTATTGCAAATCCATTGTCATAGTGTACCAAGCCAAAATTACGAAAATTGTGTCACTGTCCAAATATTTATGGACCTGACTGTAACTGGGGCGGCCCACATCAGAGACAGTGGACTAGCTGTAGACTCCTGTCTGGTAAGACATTTCTTCAACAACTTGTTAAACTATGTTTATTATTTTCCAGGAATTACATGGGAATTACCTTTGGTAATATAGATAAGATACAGATAAGAATTGTGTGCTTTATCTAAGGTCCACATAAAATAACTGTAAAGCAAACAGACTTTCAAAAACTATGAAAGGAAAAGATTCTAATATTAACATAAGTACTAAAAAGCAAATGAAAAACTAAATCACATCAATCATTATCAATATTAGTGTGACCAGCTTTGGCCTTTAAAACTGTTAAGTAATGAGCAAGAATACAACTGGGAGTTTGTTCCAAGCATCTAGGAGAACTTGCCACCTTCTTCTACAGACTTTGCCCTGTCTCACACACTCTTTTTTTGTCTCTCCAGGTATTCCTTGACAGCTTTCATGATTTTGAGATCACAATGTTATGGAGGTCAATCAATCTGTTGCAGAACTCCTTGCTTCTTTTTGCGGACATTTTTTTTCTATGACATTTGCCTTGTGTTCTGATTTAGAAAAGATGCAGCTCTCATCTGCTGCTCTCATTTTCTGAGGCTAACCATTTAATGTTTGGTTCTTAGCCTTGATGGTCTCATTTTGCTTCTTCAGAAAAGCTTAGACAGCCCATCTTGAAACTCCTCTCTGCTGTAAAATTTCTGCTTGAGAGAGAATCTTTGATGATGTAGCATGACTTTGTATGTTTGTTTAATAGATCATGCACTAGGCTACAGTATATACCTACATAGCAGGCTATATCTGAAAAGTGGACTATTACTTAATATTTTAGTTTTTTTTAATAAAATATATATTTCTCAAAAATAGATTTTTTTGAAAAATGAATATTTCAAAACCTTAAATTTGGTCTTTCCTACTGACACACTAATGCAGATGGCCAAAAATAAACAACTATGACAAACTATATATTAAAAAAACACATATACAGGGTGAGTCAAAATTATGTTAACACTAATGGTACTGCTATGTATATACTTATATACAACTTTTGTGGACAATTTATGTGCCACATAATGTACATGTGCTGAACATGATGGCGAACAGGCTGAGACATTCCTGTAAATCACCTCGCGCATATGAAATATGTTTTGTGAATAAATTGTTTCTGCCAATCAAATGTTAACATAATTTTGAGTCACCCTGTGTATGAAACATACAACATATACATATAAAGATATGCATATTATATATGTTACATATGCATACATACACATGCACACATTGTATACCTAATTAACCTCACTCTGCAATGGGTGGCTTCAACACACTGGAGGCCAGAAGTGGCTGAGGTCAGCAGGACAGAATATTTCACAAGCAAGGAAATGCCCATACTGTAAACACTCAACACATACATTGTTATTATTGTTCCAGTATTAAAAATCACCAACAACAGTTGGGAAAAGAGGGCCTCTGTAGTATGGTGTAGTGACCACTCCAAATGAATGTAACGTACTCACTCACTGGAATAGTGAATTGCATGAACCTTGGTAACCCATATTCCCATTATGAGTTCTGACATAACACCGTTCAGGATTTTAAGAACAATTCTGCACATCAATTTATAAAGGACCACACACATATACACACACGCACACACACACAAAAAACACCTGTCACCTGTCTTTTATAGAATTTATCACTTTGAACAATCACAAAGTTTGCTCTTTTTCAGGGTAGCTCTACATCTAAAACCACATTTTTAACAGGATCCATAGTGTTAAATGAAGCCATATATTATATGGTTTGGAAGTGGCTTCCACAAATCTGGCAAAGTGGGTGGCTCAGACGTTGAAAGCATTTCATTGTCTAAGATCACACATATGATCTTGATGGTAATAATCAATGGTATTTCAAGTGCCTCATGACAAGGAATTTAAATGATCTCCCTTACAACGATAGATTGATCGATTGATAGATCGAAAGATCAGTTTTTTCCTGTTGTATAGTAGTCATGTTAATGCTTTCTTACAAACGCTGTCTATTCACGGCTGAGACATGAAGTGATTGTTCTTCTGCTTTCAATGCACTGCACCCTAATCAGAATGTTCAAGCATTTTGAGACAAAGGGCACGTAAGAATTCCATTGAGGTGAAAAGGGTGCCGTCTTTTTTTCAATCAGTCAATAAAATGCTGCCAGACAACGCACATTTTCTTAGCATATTTTCATTTCGTAAGATGATGACATTTCACTTCACAAAAGCACTTGGCCTATACCGACAATACCAATCCCACCTAAGGATAGGGTGTGCGCAGCAAGTAAAGAGCTTCTAAATTGAACTGTCACATTTTAACAAAACAATATTTAATTAATTTAATTTAGTTTAATTAAGTCTGCTTTGGACAAGATCTTATCGATCCCCTTTCAAGTCACAAAATGGTTTACCAGAGCATCTTTAGTTATGCCAAGGCCTCATAAAATTTCTCCCATGCTGAAGATTTTACATCAATGATTTCTAGAGCTTATTTTGCCTGCCATTATCTCACTGTTAACTCCATAAATCCAAAAGAAGATACTGCTGACGTGACCTACCCACCAGCAGTGTCTGCCAGGGACCACTAGGGTCTACCTCCATACTGAATTCCTTTCTGTAACCATCTCAAAAACTGAACAGAACAAATAACCATCTAATTAACAGTGCTACTTGCTTTATGCAGTAGAAGGGTGAAAGGGGTTTTTTTTTTTGTTTCTTTAATGTTGAAATTTTCCTTCTGGCATGAAAAACTCATTAAAAAAACACATAACACCTTTATCAGAATTTAAAAAAAAAAACATAAATACACCTAAAAAAACTATACATCCATAACGCAGAGTGAAAACCAATATTTGCAAGTATTTCATTTAAACCAAAAACAGTTTCTGAATTTAGACTTTCAATAAAACGGCTCTCTGTAGCATCTACTCCCAGGCATTTGAAGCCGCCCCTCATAAGGCATGCATCAAGGCAGACCGGGCATCCCAAGCGGTCCACTGGCATCCCACTGCCAGCTCTGATGTACTTTAATCTTGTGGGAAAGTGCTCTGCGTACATCTCCCGTTCAGCCCCCTCCAATCCATACAAAAGGCATTTGGAGAAAGGCAAGCTACTTGAAAGAGCACCTTTGTCATTTACAGGGGGAGGTGGTGGTGGTGGTATGCAGGCACAAGAATGTAGCAAACGAGCAAATACCCTCCACAAAGTTAGCATCCGAGAGTCGTCAGGGAATTGACAAGATCAAACAAACAGAGTTCACTGGGGTTACAAGGTGAAAACCAAAAACAAAAAAGACATGGCTGTGGTTTTTGAGATATGAAAAAATGGTACAGCTAGTATCATGTCACATTGGAAAGAAAGGAAAAAAGGATTAAGTCACATTGGAATTGGATATATTTAAAAAACACATGTATTTACTCATTTTTGTAAGAATCAAGGTCATTACTTTTCTGTTTTTTAATAAATTTGTAGCAATGCTCGCCATCCTCTTATAGGGCAAATCTTTATATTAGGCTATAGTTCCTTGCTTGGGCTCTGGAGGTACCCTTTAACCTCACAAACACACGTTTGGCTTCTTTCGATGGCACTAACCAACAAACATACATTGAGCATATTTATGACCATATCACTTGTCTGCAGGCTGACATGGAATCACTTCTCTAACTGATATACACATCATTGATGAGGCCTTTAAGGCTACGTTCATAGTGCGGCTAAAAAATTTTTTCTCATTTTTTCACTTATATCTAAATCTTCTCTTTAGCTGTGTGGGTTAATACAAGTGTTTACAGATCCTGATTATACTCTGAATGTGACAAATACATAAAAAAACAATTATATCAGAAAGATGCGACCCACTAGAGCACCACAAATACCAACAGCATTCTGGCTGCCGCCCCACTTAATACTGTTTTCGGTGTAAAATGTCCATAAATTCATTAGATCATGATGCCAGCAGAGAAACAGAAAATGAAAAATCGTAACTGTCACTTTCTGTGCAATTGTCACTGCTATGTTTATATGTATAAAAATGCAGACATGATAGTGGAGCCAGGATCAAGATGTGGAGGTCCCGATGAAAAACAGTGGCTTTACAATTTCAGAATGCTGGACTTTTGATTACTTATGTCAATATCTATCCACAAAATATTTTTATAATAGTACTGGATTAAGGTGCTCTAAATCTGTCAGACAGCAAGTAGCAATGGGGCTGTATAGGCTGGCATCTGTTGCCCCAAACGCTTCCTGATTTTTGCCACCGGCACTATCCATTGGCACTTTGAGCTAGTTACTGTGATCCGTCTTGATTTTCAGTAGATACATTTGACGAAGGTCGCATGAATGGTAAAATAAAAAATTAGCTGGAGAGTATAAATTTCCCAGACAATTTTGCTTTCAAGCCTAGGTGACTTTCATGAGGCATACGTCTACATCGGATTTAGTACCATATAAGAGGGTGATCTACGTACAATCTGAAAAATTTGACTTTTCTTTTTTTTTCCATTTTATTTCAGAAAAATAACACTGCATAGAATCAATATAGACTTTTACAACAAATGACTTTAAAGTTAATCTAGAAAAAGAAAAAAAGTTAAAAAAAAAAAAAATAACAGGAACACAAACTAACAAAACACAATGAATTCAAGTCCTCCTGAGAGAGTGGAGAGCCAAGAGTATGGGCAGAAACAGTTATTAAGAAGGGACAATGTCCTTTTTTACAAAGGTTTGTAATTACATGTAGTTTTTTTCTTTCATCCACTAGAAAAACATAGGATCTGTGTCTCACACGAGAGAGAGAAAAAACTGGAATCAAGCTGCAGTGTGAGCGCAGCCTCATCCATTACAGTCCTGAGATGTGGGGCACCAAAGAAAAAGTAACTTTCATCCCTGCAGACAATAGAGTATATTTTTCTTATTTTTAACTTTTTTAGCTGTTAATACAGATGTAATTGCTCACATGGGATATTTATGCGGAATACAAAGATTTATTTCTGAAACCTCCATCCACTTCTAACTATACAAAGCCTACAATTCCAATTGGTGGTGGGATTCAAATTCCAAGTTTTACATGTTCTCCTTGCATCTGTGTGGGTTTTTCTCCCAAAGATATACCCATGCATGCCTGCAAACTATCATCTGAACAAATCAAAAATGTTATGATATGACAAGACTTCTTTGATTTCAGAGAGGAAACCAGAATCAAAGAAGGAAACCCACACAAATATGCTGAACTTGCAGCTGGTATACAGCCTGGACCTGCATTTCAGCCTAAGTGGTAGGGAGGCAGAAACTTGACGTAGTGTGTCATCACGATTAATATTTTATTTATAAAGAAGAAAGCTTTGACAAACATTTCTAGTTACTTCCTTCAGGTACTTTTAATTTCTCCCACATCTTCTAGTCACACATTAGTTTATCTAGCAAGAAAGACACAACGTGTTGCAAGTACCACAATTATATAAAACGGCAATAGATAATATTGTCAATACTTGCCACTAGTAGATGCCTGACTGTCTTTCCAACATATGTAACTATTATTTATTTATACGGGTGGAAAAACAAGTTCAAACACATTACGCTCTTACATCAACATGAACCTCTCTGTCCTGGTTCTCAAGGAAACAGCATAACTTGTAGCACTTTTGTTTTTTTATTGTTTAATGAGATTTTAATTTTGTTTATCGTTTCTGCTGTATTTTTCTCCATTCGCCCATCTATCAGTCCATCCAGAGATTTACTGATTTAGCACATTTCTGGGACTTTGTATTGCTAATTCTATTTAGGTGTTTATTGAGCACTCTGATTATAGGAATGTTACTCAATATAATAAAACATGCCATTAAAATATATCAGTGTATATGGTTTTTAAAAATAGACAAAGTATGTCAGCTACATGCTTTATATCACTGCTTTGATCAAAGATAGACATAACCATGCTGTTCATAATATTTATTAGAAAATAATGAGTTTGGAAGGTAATTGCTTTTTTCTAAGTGGTTTAGCATCAACAAGCAATATACACTATTACAGACATATAACTTTTTTGGATTACAAATGCTAGCTGGATCCAAGCCAGTCTTACATGTGTTTAAAAAATTGGCACTCAGATCCATTTTCCCTGGATGAGTGCCAGCCTTTCCCCCTAAGCAGTACAGCGCCAAGATGATAAAATGGCAATTACTGCTAACACAGTGCAATACCTTGTCAGCTATTAAAATGCCATCGAATTCAGAACAGAGAACGTGAGTTGCATCCCATAAATACATAAGAATAGTTTTGTTCATCCAGTCAGACTTGTTGTTTTATTTTTATTTTTTTGGTCTTCTTTTTGTTTTTAATGGCTTTGACATTTTCACAACATTGAATGTCCCCAAAAAGAGAGGAGGCACCCAAGGCAACATTTAAAGAACAGCGCTCACTAGTAAGAACAAATCTGCATATTTCTTGCGTCAACAGTTTTATTTTTTTAGCTAGCTAACAACATATGATCACATTTCAAAGTGAGGATTCCTCCTGGAGGACTACCAGAAGGAGACGTTCAACAGGAGAGTACAGAATTATTATATCACCTGCAGCACCCTGCAAAAATAATCCGGCACATTGCTGGAGGAACAAGGCTGCAGAGGTCCATTTGCCACATTTACTTGTAAGAACAAGGCTACACTTAACAAACCACCACTGACAATTAAATATACACAGCCAAAATACTACTGAGCCAACAAGGTTTTAGACAAAGACAAATAAAGTAAACGACACAAGGTGCAAAAATGTGCTAACAGGTCCTATGGGTAGTGAAGGGAAATACACGTCTACACAGAACATATGGACAAACCCTCAACAGATGTTTTTGTTCAATCATGCCAACATGGACAGAGATAAGCAAATAAATATCTGCAATGATCTAACTCCTACCGAGCAAGTATTTGTTCCTTTTTCATTCTTTTGTTAATTTTAATATTGTTGGTCATTTAATTTCTATGCAGCTGTATATCTGCTGCAATATTCCATGCCTCTTGCGGTCAGTTCCCCAAGAGACAGGGCCACCAGTCCATCACCACAAGGAAGGAATTGCACCCAGCCCTATAAAAGTTAAGGAAAACTCACAGTCATTGAAAGCAGGTTGGTGAGCATGTTGGATTTTGATTTCTTTGTGCTACTGTAATTTTCTGAATTCAGACCTTCTGCACTGTATTTTCGATTCTTCTTTGGATTCTTGTATTGGGACACGGTTTCCTTTGTTTCCTATTTCAGGCAACTCTTTTTGTCTTTTGTCCTCTTCAGAGCCTCATTGTTAACAAGAGTATTTTTGTGATAATAAAACTTTTAATTTATAAAGATTCAACATTTGCCCTTTAGTAACAGGCTGGGGTTTGATGGTTTTCCCCCCTTAAGTAGACATTTTTACTTTATTTCTGAGACTCGTGTGCTTAGAAATCCTAAGTTCATAACTGCAATAAATACAGAGAGTTGCAAAGGACAAGACAATTGAAAAAATGAGACCACAAAAAAGTGCAAGGCAGGATGACCAAATCAATCAAAAGTAAGGAAGGGTTCACTAAAAAATCTAAATAACATCTGAATGACCACCACATACATTTTACAGATTACCACTGAATGTACACACAGGCACAAACCACGTTAGAATCTGGAAGTCTGTAAAGATAAAGTAAAGATATCAAAGAAAATTATGGTGAGAAAAATGTGCCCAAATGCCATTCAGGAGGGGCACTGCATATCTCACACAATAGGCGGTCTGTTCCATACAATCTATATTACTAAACGACAGTTTAATTTATGCACGGCGGACGCACCGAAGCGCATGCGCACTGCGCCGCAGCGCCCCAGAGTCAAACCCAGCGGCTTCCCAGAGTCAGTAGGTGGTGCCCAAACAACACAACCTGTAAACTAAACTTGCTCTAATCCACTGTGCCAGCAGTCGGTGTCAGCAGAGGCAAAGGAGTCACGGCCCCAAATGGAAAGAGCTCAACGATTTGTAATACAAAACCACGCCCGTAGTTCCCACAGTCAGTGCGTGGTGCCCAAACACCACAACCTGTAAACTACACCTGCTCTAATCCACTGTGCCAGCAGTCAGTGTGTGTAAGTTGGAGTATGCTTCCTAACAGTAAACGACTTCTACCTAACGACACAGCCACAGAACAACAAAGACAAGACCGCATGGATAAAAACAATACATGGAGGCTCCTACGACGCGCTTCAGACACACCACAAGCAAAGACATCACGGCTCCACAATGAAAGAGCTCAACTAACGGAAATACAAAACGAGCCCGTATGGATAAACACAATGAACGAACGCGCCCACAACGCGCTTCTGACACAGCAGAGGCAAAGGAGTCACGGCTCCAAATGGAAGGAGCTCAACGAGTAGTAATACAAACACGAGCCCGTATGGATAAAAACAATGAACGAAGGTGCCCACACAAAGAAACCGCTTTAGTACAAATATGTTTATTTAATTACATGAAAACTTTACCATAGGTACGACCTGTGAACTAAACCTGAGGTAAAGCGTGCACGCCAGGTTGTACAGCCGCCCGAACGCGAAAGCCCACACCACCGCATATACCACGTTCGTTTAGTAATGTAGCCCTCCATGCCCGGATCCGCCGCCATGGTCACTTCGGCATGCGAATCCGCCGCCGTCAGCAAACGACTTCTCGCTGACGACACAGCCATAGAAAAACAAAAAAGAGACTGCATGGATAAAAACAATAAACGAAGGCGCCAACAACGCATTTCTGAAACACCAGAACCAGATGAGTCACAGCTCCAAAACGAAACCGCTTTAGTACAAATATGTTTATTTAATTAAATGAACTTTCCCAGGACACACGCATCCACCCTCCATGATATTTCATCCCTCCAAGTATCGGAGGGAACAGAAAGTGATTGCCATTCTTGGATTTGCGATTCTTTCGAGAATCGCGGGCTTGCTGGTTAGAAAAGAAGCAGTGCAATACATAACTATTACTGCTATCTTGAATATACAATTTTATATTGCATGAAACATGCACAGTTGATGCACAGACTGTTCTCCATTAACGGCAGATCTTTCAAATGTCATATTTGCGGCACAAAATATTTTCTATTTGTGTGTGCCGTTATAGTATATACTGTATTGGTTTTATGTACTCTGTGCTGAACAACTTAGTTTAAATGTTTGAAATTACCTCATACTAGACACAGTTCCTGTCGCAAACAGGTATTAGAATAATTTAAAAATATTTGTTCTCTCCTGCCCTTTGCAGACCTTCAGCGATTTTCCTTCATATTCGTGTGTGTGAGTGAACACCTCTTCACCAGCACTCCCTTTCTCAAACGCATTTCCGTAAAGCCTGCTTCTCAGACTCTGTCGTTATTTGCAAGGCACCTTTCTCGCCCCCTATCTGGTTTTATACCTGCTGTCTTTGAAGGCGACTCTCTCAGCATGCCTCATAAGCCTTTACTTCTCTTTTGTCACGTCACCAAAGCCAAACTGACTAATCTGATTGCTCAGAGACACTGGACAAACACACCTTAGTGTTTTATTAAGTAGCTAATAATTCTATCCCTTCATTTTTGGACGTGTCTGAATATATTTCAGGGTATCACATAAATCAGCACAATAAAACAGAACACTTAAAATTATCGCCAGCAACCATTGCTCTTTTAAGTCTCATACTGCAAACTCCTGCACTTGTAAACTGATTTTTAGTTTGTATTTAGATATTTTTCCAGGGAAACCTTGTCAGTAATGAAAAGTGAAGAAGTTACCAAAACCCAGCAACTATGAGTTGCTTGACTGCCATACTTAGCCCTACATTACAGGATAAAGAAGAGCACACAACGGCCCACCAGAATGCATGCTGCTGAGTCACCAAGAGAATGCAAATGCCATCACAGGAAAACAATGAAAATCCTGAGGCGGCAAACATCTGCAACAGCTGTGATTTCTGGGAGCTGATCTTGATGAGAGTGCAGAAGATATTTTGCAATGTTTAATTTTCTCGGAAACTCATGAGAATTAAAGAAGAGGTTTAACAAAGACATGTGACCCATGATAGCCACATGTGGCTCTGTGGGGTTGTCCCTCTGAACGACATTAGCTTGCTACCACTGGGATGTCGGTGCATTCCTGCATTCCTTTGATATTCCAGATTTTGTTGCTAAGACCTTCAGATTTGTGGGCACTACAAAAGGCACTACACACAATTTAGGGGCTGATTTGATTAATTGTTGTTTGGCTTGCTGAGGCCATTTCCTTTTCCTTTACTATGCCAAAAAGTGTCTTTGCACAGGTTTTTGGCAGCATCAGCATGACTTTGTCGACGCAAGCATTCCTTACTCATTGAATAAAGTTTTATTTTTCTTTAATTTGTGTAGTCTCATGGCAGTTTCTACTGGTTTGAGCTGGATCACAGGACACTATGGACTTTTTTGCATAAACACTGCCTGCTCACAATGGGACGGCTCTTCTTTTAGAATTTCAGAAGTGTATTCACTAGAAACTGCATGTTAAAACCTACCAGATGGAGGCAAAAAAATAACATTTTTGCCTGTTTTATGTTTTTTTTTTAAATCTGTCATAAGTTATTACGGTATCTACTGATAGGAAAGCTTCTCATCTGTATATCTCTTTAGACAGCTGCACATTAAAGGACAGCACAGAGCTATTACTGAAGAAAAGAGAAATAACGGAGTTCTCGAGAGGCAACTTGTAAGAGCTCGTAAAAACTATTTTACCAAGAAGAGTCACCTCGATTTAGGATGGCCGCAGGGCATCTAGGAGTGCAATCAATCCGAGTGTTGACAGCTCAGCCACTAGATTGGCCTTCAAGATTAGCGTAACTAAAGCAACGAGAATAAGGATGCCTGGCATTTTGACACATGAAAATTCCACACAGCATATAGCGCAACTCAAGTTTGGCTTCTCGTAATGACCGCTGACCTATTTCAGTCATGGCCATGTCACTTTGCAGTGGCCTTCTTGAGCAAAAGATCCTTTAGACGAAATGATAATTCTCCGCACCACTATATCATACAAGTGCCTTCATAGTCCTGCCATGAATTTCATCCTAACTGAAGCAAGTGCAGCAAAACAACGATTTGTGTCCACCAAATTTGTCTTTAAATTAATCACATATGTGGTCTCTTAAATACATACACATCATTTCCATTGTAATTTTTCTCAGGGTGTTCAATAGTTTTATTCTGATTAGTTTCACATTGACTCAGTTAAGGTACTTTACAATGATAACAAAATAAAAGAAGTTCTGATCAAATCATTTAAAAGCCATATACTTACTACACACTAGGGCTAATTTGATTATGAAACACACCTCAAAAGGCAGTATTAATGTCCATTAATGCACTGTTAACACTTTACAACCCACCCATTAATGGTTCTTGCCTTGAGCTCAGTGCGACCGAACTCTGGCCTCTGATAGGCAGGGTAGAAAACAGATGGCTGAAAGGTTGAAATCAATTTGCTACAACATACATGCAGTTATAACGACTACACAAGTAATGGCTGAAGCACGTTGTGACCTTGGTTTATTTATCTCCTTAACTACCTCAAAAAGTGACTTTCTAAAGGCTTTAACTCTCAGATCTCCTAGCTAATCACAATAAAAAAATGCTAAAATCTGAGATGTTCTTAATCACAAATGTGGTAAAACTTTGTTTAAGGAATTGAAGACAGGACCTTCAGCCAAGAAATGACAGGGAGAGGTGGGTTCAAGTTTATGTCTGTGCATATTTTGGAAGTAATTATTTAACAATATTTTAGCATAAAAGCATTTATTTTGTACTTTTCCAGCAAGCAACTGGATAAGAGACATGCAGATTATGCGATAAAAGTAACATGAGAATCTCTTTTCTTTTTTCCATGGATGTTTTTGATACTTTTTGCCACTGTACAGGCTAGTCACTATTGACTTCTGTTATGTCATAATTCATTCTGCCTTAAAACATCATAAAAATTGTTTTGTTTACTGCAAAAATAAACAATAAATTTCTTCCTCAGCCACCGCTACAAAGTACATGGGATAAGTAACCTATTAAAACTTTTGGGTGGAGTATTCATTTTGACATCCTTGCTGCTCTCTTTGGGTGGAGTATTCATTTAATGGGTTTTGTACTGTGTTTACCTCGGATGCTGATTTCACATGTAACTTTATCTCTCTCTCATCATGAGACCTAAGGCACTGGTACTGAAGCTGAGCTTTTCATTTTTCTAATTCAGAGTCAGAATTTAGTTCAATGCCCTCAGATCCTTCCATACAAATTACATTTTTCCTTCAATGCATCTTCCCATTGTACAAATTAAGGGTTTTGGAGGTTTCTCTTTAGTAATATTACGACTTCTACAACCAGGTCAATTTTCAAGAAAAAGTAAAGGTAACACTTTAGTTTAGGTATTGCAAAAATGCATCTAGTACTCATTTACTATTATCTAACAGAACATTAACATTTACACTGCATCAGTAAAGTGTTTATTCCTCTCTGCAATGTGACCGACTAATAAAACCTCAGTTTGGAGTAGTCTGAGGTGGCTTAACTGAGACACATTTCTCTTGATATTGCATATTTAGTACTAGCTGTCCCGTGTGGCTCTGCCCGAGTAGTACTGAAACAGGACACATTTTAAAAATTAATAAACAAACAGATATCGGTAGCTAAGCAGAGGCAAGGTACACTCTAAAACGTGGTGAGAAGTAGAGCGTCTCGATTGGAGGCTGGCACATGAGTGAGGATGGTCCTGCCCGGCTCCCCACTCCTGACGTCACGCTACCCCTCCCCTCGGCCCACAGCCTCTGTCTCAGATTAGCGAGAATAAATCACTCCTGCAAGCGAGCTATGATACCAGAAATTGCAAAATCAACCAGAATGTTCTAGCAAATTTTAGAAAAAAATCAGATCTAAATCTGTTAAGTACTTCTCTCGTGAAAAGCAGACAGACATACAGACATCGGATTTTATATATATATATATATATATATATATATATATATATATATATATATATACTCATATACATATACACATACACACAAACGCACACTACCTGTGTAAGCCCGTGCTGTACAAAGCCCAGTGTCCTAGAATCTATTGAAATCACCAGAAAAAAAAATTGAAATGTAGAGCTGTCAGGTAATTGAAAGGAACTGCTCTGGGCATCTCTCTCCTGGGAGATTTCCCTTTGCCAACGTGCTTGCATCATTTGTGCATTAGCGGCTAAGTGACTGTCTTTCTTTGGAGGTTTCCTTTTGCGACATGCTGGCCTTGTCTGTGTAGCCCTTAGCCCGACTCCACCTCCCACTTCCAGGCCAGAGAGACACATTAACAAGAGATTTTACTAACTTGCCAACATGTCACACTGCACAGGCATGAATAACCCATCATCTACTGACGTTTTATAAGTTCTAGGAAGGAAGCCTTTGTTAAGGTCTTGTTATAAGTAAATGAATCATAGACGCATTTTTTCAGTATTTACACTAAAGTGTTACCAAACTAAACGTAGACGTTGTTGTATATGTACAGTAAAACTAATGAAGTATTTTGTAGGATGGCCCATTACATAATAATACCAGATTACCTGATATTTCTCTAATAACTCTTGTACAAGAGTGGCATGGTTGTCCTAGTGGGTATGATCTCCAATTAGCAATCAGAGGGCCCACTCTGGTCTAAAAGTATTACACCCCCTCACAGTGGCCACTTCTTTAATATAAACCGGCACAACGATTTTGGTTATTTTATTTGTAAAAGTCTATGACTTTACATTTTAGAATAAGAGGCAGGCACAATTCTGAGGTTACTTAAAGACTCCATGCTAAAGAGAAGGAAATGAAAGAAATATCCAGGTGTGGGGAGTCCTGGGAAGGAAAGGTGGGCGGGGAGAGGAAGCCAAATACAGCAAAACAGGTGTAGGTGATTAGAGGTGAGAATTAAGGGCTACAGTATGGAAACACAGACCATTTTTTATTTTAGGGCTGTGTCTCATGACCCTAGACAGCTGGAAACAAGAGAAATAGTTCCAACTTCCTTGTTCAGAAGTCTGAATAAATCGTGAATGCACATCCACCCCGTGCAAGTTCAAAAGTTGCAGTGTTTCTTTCGTCAGTTGCTGTGACCCTGTCAGATGACATTTTGCTTATTGTGATGACAGCATCCCAGTAATGCACAGGTACTTGAATCACATTTTTTTTTTTTTTTTTTTTTACACAAAACTGATCAAAAACTAATAAGCAAGTTGCATATTAAGCATGAAGAACCAACCAATTCTATTCAATGTATTTCTAATTTAAAATGATTTCTTTTATACTTGTTAATTATTTATCTATTGTGGAGGAAGATTATCCATATATTTTCAGTTTATGCCAAGGTACAGAATAGGTGTAATATTCTAAAATCCTGCTCTCTCATGTGGGTAGATGAGATTATGTGTTTTTAATATGTTGGACTTTTCCTTGCACGTACTATTTCTTTTTTGCCACACATTTGTACTGCTGTATTGCTCACATGAGAGTATCTCTGACAGAATTGTGCATTACTTTGTGCATTTTGTTCCCTTAAATAAAATGAATCTGAAAAAAAAATCTAAAGTCCAGAGGGCTTTTCGGTTTGGCATGTGCTCAATTCTTAGCTGGTTACGTAATGTAGTTTTACTGTATATAGATTCTGAAGAACGATGGCTAAAAATCAATTAAAAGTGAGCAAGTATGTGACATTGTCAGTCCACACACCCGGTGAATGAGCTCCATACCTCTCGGCTCATTGACAAAACCTATAAATGTGAGTATATACTGAAAAAAACCTGTCTGCAGTGTATTGTTTGACATGGCAGGCAAGCAAGACTAGAAACAGTCCAGCATGTCAACCTGCTCAGAGAATTTACCTCATCTCGCTTCCAGCAAATACCAGCCATTCCTCTCCATATTTCTAGGGAGTGCTAATTTCTTCCAGGGCTGGAGTTCTGTACCGACATGTTAAAACAGAAAGACCAAACGGCCAAATCAGCATTTTTTCCACACAGAAGTGTTTTATCTTTATGCAGCTGTTCATTTCTAAGGAACCAGCCTTTTTTTTTTTCTTTTCCTTCCACTGGCAGACGTGGCCAAGCAGCATAGAGTCATATACTAGGAAAAGCAAAAATGAGCTGCTTCTGATCACCCACAGTACAAACAAGGATGGCAGGGAAAAGATGAAAGCCAACCTCTGTGACACTTACATTTCAATAATGATGGTGACAAACACCAAGTATTCTCATTTACAGAACACACCTGCAGAAAACAAACCGGGAGTACATCTGCCTGCTGGCCAGCAAATGCATAAAAGATTGTGCAGCTCTTTGCTTAATTAAAAGAAGGACAATCACTGGTTCGTGTCAAAGGAGACGAGCATATCCGACAAGCTGTAGGCAAAATGTTGGTTTGTTTAGGACTGCAGTCATGTTAAGGGCATCCATGGTGTACTCCTGGACACACTCCTCCTTAGTTTTTACTGGTTTTAGACAGAAGGCGCTGGACTGAAGTATGTTATGGATATCACCCTAAACAGACGCTCAGGCAAGCCAATAACTCCACTAATAAGAACATGTATGTTGTGAACATGCCTAGTGAATCACCTGAATAACCATATTTCTCCCTGAAAAGAAGAAATTCCATACACTCACATCTCTATAAACTGTTGCTACACAAGCTTAAGAAAGTACAGTTCTCCTCAGTAGATACAAACTAAAATAAAAAAAGTACCAATAACCACAGACATATTTGTATTGATTTGTCAGCATCAACTTAAAAGGCAAGGCAGAAATGTGTATTCATCCAGGGTAATTCTCAGTTTAAAACACGTCTTTCAGCTATCTCAAGTTGTGCTAAGCAGTACAGGCAAATGCCAGGCAGGGCAATGGCACAAGCATGTGTGTCACCTCTGCATGATCACAAGCTATTTGGTGACACAGTTAAAAGCATGCATGGTTAGTATCAGCTGTAAATTGGACAGCAAATAAGAATGAAGCATGCAGAATAAATTTAAGGCTACGTCAAGATTGTCACAATTGGGGATCGATATCAAAAGAACTGTTGCACCACCAAAGACTTAAAACGCTTTTCAAAGGTTCATGTTGTCAGTCATAAGAGGGTTACAATAAGCACAGCCCAAAGGCACTTTTTCTTAAGGAGCTACAAAACCAAGAGAAATAAGCTCCTTGTTTGTATATTCATAAGTAAAGGAGCAGGAATAAAAGGACATCCGAGTTAAATGTTTCAGACAGTCTGATGAAAATAAAATTAACACATAACCTTTATGCATTATTCCTCAGCTAAATATATCCAATCACACAGACACAAGACACAATGACATGACCACAATGCTGCCTTCTGTTCTAACTTGCATTTTATGTTGGGCAGAGACAAACACGGCAAATTGACTATTACAATACTTGGCTTTCTTCTGCTCATAGCCTTAGGGAATCTATCCTACCTCAGCCAGTCTGCATTCTTCTAATCTGTTATGAGAAACGGCTCGGCTTCCTGTCATTAACACGCACAAAACTTCCCAGTCAGAAGGCAAACAGGCTGCCAGGCAGGTAAGTGTGCACCTGCCAAGCCTGTTAATAGAGGAGAGCTGGTGCCCTAATGAGGACAGCACAACGTGTGATAGATTCTATAATACCATTTAAAAAAAAAATCACGTTACCTTGTTCACACACTACAACATCTTGCTTAACACAAAAAGTCATTTGCCTACTAATTATAAAAATCTGATATAAATTGATATTTAGTTAATTTTTCAGGTTAACTTGAAGAGCACATGCCATTGATATAATGCACTGGAACCAACAAATGTGCTGAGGAGAAAAACATCAACACCCCACAAATGTTGTTGATGTTATCTTATTTCCTTTAACTGCAAGGTCATGGAATGCCAAAATCTCTTCTTTAAATCACCATTGTTTCAAGAACATTTTCACATGTAAGTTATCTGTCACCAATCAATCTAACCTGCAAATCTTTGAGAAAATCTTTATAGAAATGTCACAGACTTTACAACTCCAAACAAATTCTTAAAACAGCCACTGGACGTTCTAAGCATTGTGCCACCTTGTCAGACTCGAAATTAACAGGCCTCGATGTGATCACAATATGCGGCCCTATGAGCTCAGGTGTTGATGGTTCTCTTGCCCTCATCCTCCCTCTCTGCAGTGAACGTTTTGTTCCATATTATACCATAATAAAATAAGAATGCACATATAGAATGATTGGGACATTAGTCTTGTTCGTGAATGTTGAAGATAAAACATATACACACACATATACATATATAAACATATACATATACTGTATATATACACATATATATATATATATACACACACAAATATAAAATATACATATACAGACACACATACACGCATATATATCTCTCTATTATAAAAAAAATCTTGAAAGGGAGACTAGGGAGACAAAACGTGATCTTCTCGGAAATTCTCGGAAGACAATTTGACGTCACGCGAGACAAGGAAGTGAGACGACAGTTAAAACAAGTTCACGGACATCTAATCTAGCAGTTGTTGGAATGCTTTTGGCAGACACACTTCATGTGCTCTCAGCTCTTAAAACAACGACAAGTGACAAGCAGAACACGCCGCTCGCCAGCAACAACAAGCCAGCAGATGATCTGATGGTATCTCCTTAGCTTGCGTTCAGCCTCCCCCCCTTCACAACACAAGCAGTGTTATACGTCCTGCGAGAAAGAGATTTAACCACGCTCTGTGCTGGAAATAAAGGACAAGTATTGTTTTTACAAAAGTTTTAAAATAAAAAAGTGAAAATAATGCATATGTAACAATTCCCATGAAAATAACAAGTTCTTTAAATTGTATATCCGGTAAACCAAACCCAGGGGCGGGCAAGCGAAGCAAGCAGGGGGCAGAGCCCCCTAGTATATGTATGTATGTATATATATATATATATATATATATATATATATATATATATATATAGTGGTGGTCAGCCGGGTCCCATGCCCGGCAGGGACGCCCCTTCTGCATCTGTTCTGGGGGAACAACCATGGGCAGCTCAATACCTCCCCCGGGACACTTGGTGGCAGCCTCCCTGTCGGACAGTGATCCCCCAACCTGTCGCATGGCTCCATGGGAGATGGAGTCCTCCACAGCCTAGTTGGGGGCTCGGATGGCAGCTAGGGGAAGCTGCATGGAGTCAGCAGCTCGGCTGGACGAATCTTCAGCCCCACCCGGAAATGCAATTAGGACCAGGTGGTCAAGCACCTGGAATGCTTCCGGGTGGGCTATAAAAAGGGCCAGCCACCACCACTCAGGGAGCCAGAGTTGGAAGGAAGGAGACGAAGCTTGAGGAGGAGTGGTGGTAAAAGGGAGAAACTGTTGGTGTTGTGGTAATTGTGCTTATGGACTGTGTATTGCCTGTGGGTCATGGGGAAGACATGCGCCCACGGGTGAAGAAAAATAAAAGCCTTTATTAGTTTCATACGTGCCTCTGTGGCTATCTGTGTCGGGTCAGGCACCTATATACCAAAACCTATATTTTATAGGTATATATTTTATAGGGGGCGGCACGGTGGCGCAGTGGGTAGCGCTGCTGCCTCGCAGTTGGGAGACCTGGGGACCTGGGTTCGCTTCCCGGGTCCTCCCTGCGTGGAGTTTGCATGTTCTCCCCGTGTCTGCGTGGGTTTCCTCCGGGCGCTCCGGTTTCCTCCCACAGTCCAAAGACATGCAGGTTAGGTGGATTGGTGATTCTAAATTGGCCCTGGTGTGTGATTGGTGTGTGGGTGTGTTTGTGTGTGTCCTGCGGTGGGTTGGCACCCTGCCTGGGATTGGTTCCTGCCTTGTGCCCTGTGTTGGCTGGGATTGGCTCCAGCAGACCCCCGTGACCCTGTGTTCGGATTCAGCGGGTTGGAAAATGGATGGATGGATGGATATTTTATAGGTATATATTTGTTACAATATATTATATATATATATACACATATATAGGTAACCACCCAAATAATCAGACTGTGATCAGACCCATGGATGTAATACTCTGATCTACATCATGTCAAGTATGTGGACCAGCTGCCGTGGTGCAGCATCTGGGGCTCAGTGTCAGGTGATGACATCTGAGGTTCGGCCCTGGCAAGGGGAAGCTAGGGTGTGTACACCTCATGAGCCCCAGTTAGGGCAAAACACATGTTGTGTACTCTTTGTTTTATTTGAAAGGTACTGTATAGCACATATATACACATATATATATATTTTATATACTGTATAAATTTATACACGCACAGTGGCAACTCCAAACAAACATATACTGTATACATGCACATTCCTAGAGCAATGATCCCACCCATGGTCTTTTTCAAGCCACTCCAGCATTCAACAAATATCCTTGTGCAGGTTAGCTTGATGTCCTGGCATCAAATTCAGGTTTCATTGCAGCCTTGCGTCTGATGCTACTGGGCTTGTCTCCACTTTTTGAAAGCCTACAGCAGACTAAGCAGGTTAGACAGTAGATGGATGAGCCAATAAACCCACACAATTTCTCTTCAAATAATACATATTTTATATTTTATGTACACAGCATTTTTAAATGTACACAGTGATCCTATATATGGTATTGTGCCATATTAAAGTAATAGTAATTTTTACCTCTGCTTTTACAATAATGTAAAATCAAGTCACAGAGTCGCCACCGTGTCTGTTGTGTGTGCCTAACCCAGTTTTCCTCCCACATCCCAAAGGTGCCCTGGTTTAGTGCAATGCAAGGGTGACCTTGTAATGGCCTGGTGCCCTTGTTCAGGTTTGGTTTGTGTCATTCAACTGATGTTGTCAGGAAAACCCATATGTTCCTGTGATCCTAAAAGTTGATTACGCAGGTTAAGAAAGTGAAAGAATAGAAGGTTCTCGCCATTAACTTTTTTCACCAATTTAAGAGAACTAAACTGGGAAATTAAACATTATGAAAAAACAAATTAAGAGTGCTCTGCTCTTATTCATAATTCATTGCAAAACATTCTTGATGCCAACAAGAAAGCACTTTGGGACAAGGACTCTGGATGAAACTTTCCAAAACTACATTTAAAAGCTAAAATAACATTAAATCTTAAGCCTTAGTTTGCATTGACGAAATGTGAAAATGACAGTGAGAAAGAAAGGATCTGAATGCTATTAAAAAGGCAAGTGACCAGACAACAAAATAACTAATATAAACTGATTAACCAAGATTACAGCTCCTCTCCTCTTGAGTACCAATCAAAGTTATGAATCAGACAACATACACCGAAAGAACACAGGAGTGTAGATGATCCAGTAATTATGGTTTACTTGTTTTGTAGCAGTAATTAACAAGCAATGTAATGTATATGAAGGACCATCTGGACGGAAATAACACAAAGTGAAATGGAAACACATGCAGCAGATAATGCACACTTAAGAGAATTACTTTGGATTGTTTAACATACATGAAATACTCCACCAGGCTCAAGGATGGATGTACAGAATCAGAAATAACGTGCAAAAGACAAGCAAGAAAACTGGCAGCCAACATTTTCTCCATGAAACTACCCCTGATATTTTTAGTAAAAAGACTGCAGCAACACAAACTTTTAGGTCAGTGAACTTGTAAAGACAGCAAAATGATAAATTCAAAGAAGAAAACAGCTGTGAACGTGTGCCAGCATGTTAAGGGGGTACTGAATAGGAGTTTAGACACAGGAATTATTCCGTTCAACTCATCTGCTGGATTTTCATAAGGAAAGAACAAAAACAAGCAGCAATTAAAGTGGGAATGATGGACAGTCACCGACCCTTTCATGTGTCACTTTAGCAGCATCTAATTTTAAACCTGGTAACCAGGGAAAAATAGAATAGGTGAGGTAATGGCATTCTTTTAAATAAGATAATCTTCAAGAAGAGTAGTCATTAAGAAATGCTTCCTTTACTTTACCTAATTGTGAAACGACAGGTCACACTTCCCTGCAAAGTCACAGTTTAAAAAAAATAAAATTAAAAAAAAAAAACAGGCTCAGAAAATTGACAAAACAGTGGCATGGTGGGACAGTGTGGCCTTGATTTCTGTCTCTGAGGAGTCAGAATATTTTCCATTGTGTATGAACCTTCACTTTCCAAATTCCGTTTCCCCACTGACAGATAATTATGGAGCAAACTACATACTGTGTGTATGAGTGTACAGCAGGAAAAGAAAACTAAATCAGAAAATCAGTGGATGTGGGGACAAAAACAGATTTAAACTATGAGCACAACGTGTTTTTTAAATTTGACTAGGATAATGAAGCTCACAAAGAACTCGAAAGGCAAAAATGGTTAAAACTCATTTAATTGTCAGGCAGCCAACCCATTTGCAGGGTATGTCACCTGAACAATATTGGTCAGATGAAGTAAAACAGTTTCACATACCCAGGGTCGCATTATAAATTACTAATTTATTATGTCAAAAACTTTGATTGGAAATACTGAAGCGACATTATTTCAATAAACATCATGGTATACCTGCCGCTCAAACCTGCCAAAACTTCCGTTGGGATCATAGTGGTCAGAATTTATGTGGGCAGCACTAAGTTTAACCACCAGGCCTTTGTAGACCTCACACTCAAACACGCACACACAGGGGGCAACTTAGAATTTCCAATCACACTAACACACATGTAACTTGGGACTGTGCGAGAAAAATCCATGCAGACATGGAGTGAACATGCTAACTTCACACTGACAACAACTGGACATTTGATTCAAACCTGCAATCCATGAGGTAACATCAGTAACCACTGTACGCCTCAATGAATATGGTCCCAGCTGAACACCTAACTCTACACACTGCTGAATGCTGACAATTATTTCAAGGACACTCGACTGGTACAGAAGTCCAAAAATGTTAATAAAGGAACATTTTACATCAGGTAGCAATCAATCTAAAAAGAGCCTAAAGTAAGCAGTAAGAAAAAATGTATCAAATATTAGCACACTTTGAGATAAATTCTGCATTATGGGTATACATTCAAAAAGGAAGAGTGGGCAAAAAGAGAAATCTATATATATAATTCACTAAGCCAGAAGACAAGTAACCACCCATGGAAAGCACGCCGGAAGGGGCGTGGATTCACTAAGCCGCCGACAAGTAAGACACCCAAGACCATTGGATACGACGACAACTCACAGAGCCACGCCCACCAACTCGTCTGAAAAAACGACATCATTTATGTTCGGCAGGGCTACAGTACACATGCACCTCTGAGCCACGTTGACTTTTCGTTTACAAGGCACGACCGCGTGCACCATACCAAACTGTTTTACATGCTACATACAGCAATTCGCATCCGCGACAAACATTTTTTTATTGAATTCAATTTTTTATTGAATTCAAACCCCGATACTAACATGGTCAGGTGACACAAAACACGGCATCAATCCAGCTGTAAGCCGCATTGACTGTTCATTTGCCTTCCATGGCCACCGCTTCAAATGTATTTCATTGCAACAACACTTCTTTCAATGTTATACAGATTCCTGCATCAGGTAACTACACGCACGCTACACTGAATGGATCAACGTGCATCTATCTGCCGCAGAAAGGCGTGTGTAAGCCGTTGAACCCCATTCGTGCTGCAAACCGTGTAATTACCAGTAACTGCGAGTCATACGCTCGCACTGATTACGTCCCTGCCCTTTGTACACACCCCCTCCCCACGCTACTACCGTTGTCGGCTAACTTGGTGGATTATATATAGAAAAGCGAGGTGCATGTGGACTCTGCCCCAGCGCCGTCCACCCCCATCCCTCGATCTGGGAGGAGAAGGCGCGATTTTCAAATGTTCATTTTCTCCCTGTGCTTAAAAATCATTAAAAAAAAAGGCCTGATTATGCGGCGTATGGTACGCCGTGGGTTGGCTAGTCTTTCTTAATTGTAGCAATGATTTTACTCTAAAGACATATAAACCTATGAAATCAGCTGTTAAGCAGTCTGGTGCACGGCAGCACCTCACAGAGCTTACCTGTGCCAGCTCACTATTGTTTTAGAAACAGAACAGAGCAGAAACCAAAAAACCTGTGCTGGGAATCCTCTTTGAGCTACTAATCTGAACTGTACTAGGGGGCTCTGCCCCCTGCTCGCTTCGCTCGCCAACCCCTACCGTTGGGTATCCTGAAATACATTGATTTATGTATGAGATAGATTGGAGTGTAAAGGTGTAGATGACGCACATAGGAAGTAAAGAACCCATAGCATGGCACATTACAATGATTTATTGGAATATTTCTTTATAAACAACATTTGTAGTAAAGATGGTGTGTTGTCCTTGAATGAGTTTTCCTTGGTATGGAGTATTTATAATCTCAACTTTAATGTCAGATGAACGGCGAACTCTTGAGAAGGCAACATAAAGTTGTCCATGTCCAAATACAGGCTCAGATAGGAATATGCCAACTCTGTCCATGGTCTGTCCTTGGGATTTGTTGATTGTCATGGCAAATGCAGGTTTAATGGGAAACTGGCGTCGTTTAAGTGTAAAAGGTAATTCCAGGTCAGAACTTGTAAGGTCGATTCTAGGAATCAAAATAGTATTGTTAGTATGTGATCCTGCAAGTACTTTTGCTTCAATAACATTGTACTGTCAGTACTTAGAAAGAGGCGGCATTCTCCAGGAAGTAATGCAATGACTTGGTTATTTATGTGATCAACGTCAATATTCTTTGGACATAATATAGCCCGGTGCGTTAATAGTGGTATCTGGTCTAATGAGATTGCTGCTCCAAACACTTCTGTCACTAAGTCCTCGCAGATAAAGGCTTGAGGGATCTGAATAATATCCAGGTGAAGTCCATACGTATTGGTTAGGTTTCCATCTCCTAGTTGCAACAACCAATTGGTATATTCTGGATCTAGACATCGCATGTTTTGTACTAAATGTATTTTCTCAAAGTAATGCCAATTGTCTGCGTATTTCAAACTGGACTGAACAATAGCTGAACGCATGGCATGTGGAACAATAGCCAAGCACTGTCGAAAATCTCCTCCTGGGTGGATGGATGGATGGATGGATGGATGGATGGATGGATGGATGGATGGATGGATGGATGGATGGATGGATGGATGGATGGATGGATGGATGGATGGATGGATGGATGGATGGATGGATGGATAGATAGATAGATAGATAGATAGATAGATAGATAGATAGATAGATAGATAGATAGATAGATAGATAGATAGATAGATAGATAGATAGATAGATAGATAGATACTTTATTAATCCCAATGGGAAATTCACATTCTTCAGCAGCAGCATACTGATACAATAAATAATATTAAAGTAAATGATATTGTGCTCAACTCTATACTTGTCTCAGATATATCTTAGCTGTCAATTATAATACACACAAAGAAATCATGGAAATACAAATTAAGAAAAAAATAGGGGGCTTGTTCTAATAGTTTTGTTTCATAAATTATTTTGAATCTTTGAAAGTGAAGTTGGACCTTTGGGCATGGAAGAAGCTGGAGCTTGAAGCAAATAGATATAATCAAACTTCCCTCTGCATACAGTATTGATTAAGAACCATACCAGTGGACATGCCTCTCTTCTGCTCTAAAACTGCTCCACAGAAATATGCCTTTGGTATGTACATATGCACTCAATGAATATAAAGAATCTTCAGTCCGTTATTCGAGTTAGTGGGTTCTGTGCTCAAATAAGTAATGACACTAAAGTTGAATGGGAAGACATAAAATTTTACAAAAGGAATGATGGAGATACCCAGAGGGGCTTGACTAGGTGGAACAGGCTTCTAGATCTCAATTTGTGAAGACAGCAATTATTAGATAAGCTCCCTTGCCAAGTACTGGCCATAACAAATTCCACACAGATTATGCTATCAATTCTGTAGTCATGTAATCTCATCTAAAGGAGCTGTCTTTTGGATACATGTGTAAAGAAAGGTTATGGTCTGCTCAATCATCATCACTTAAGAATAGTTGTGGCTCAGAGAGTTGAACAAACTGCAGATGTCAAACAGGTAGTCAAGGTGTTCTAGGAATACCTACCTCAGCATGTTAGGGATTCGACTCTTGAATCTGCTGCTCAGAGCTGTTCAGAGGAGGCAGTACAGGACAATCCTAGTCAGATGAGGTCTATTAGTAGATGTTAGTAGTTATGAAGCTGGCTGAAAAGCTTCATAATGGAAAGATGCAGAGAGAAGATGAGAGTTGGGTGGAAGTGATGTTGTTAGGGTGTCTTAAATACTCCAGTATTTGCAGGGCAAGTAGGAACAGTATTTGGGAGTGTGATCATAATTTCACAAGGCACAGGTAGTCCAAATGAAATTCCTGGCAAGATCCTTCAATGCAGGAGAACAACAAATTGAAGCAACTACTCTGGCCAGAGAGAAGTCACTCAAGGTCATCTGGGCATCTAGAAAGGGTGCTCCATACAAATCCTCCCCCTCTCTCTTGTGACAGGTGATCCAGGTTTGGCACAATGGCAGAAGAACAGGAGGCTGACCAAGGATATGCTGAAGGGATTACATGTATAAGTAAGAACTGCCCTGCAATGACAGGGAGTCTGGCGACCATACACAGCCTGTTATTTCCATGGGCCTTAAGAAAATAAATTGGTGCTCTGTCATCTTTTATTTATCCCTTAAGGAACAAAGAGTCAGTGATTTTATAGCTTCTGCACTTTTCACACAATGCACATAACGTAACAAATAAGTGGAAGCTGGGACAACACCTCAAGAAACACAATAAGAAAACAAAAACGAAACAAATTTGAATACCGCATAAAAATCCATCCATCCATCAACCCATAACTTCTGCTAACCTTCTTATTTTATTCAGGGTTGCATGAAGCTACTGTATATATCAAAAGATAGGTACCATGCAAAAACATGGGGTGCAAGTTCCACCAACACAAAACGGGTTAAATCAGAGGCCCAATTCAGGAATCTAGCATTCTGTCACCAAACCCCAACAATGCATCCAGTACATGGAAAGTGTTAATGCGACTCTCTACCAGGAACTCAGAAAGTGGAAATAAAAGACTGCGAATAACAGCTGACCCTTTGGATTGAGAAGAACAAAATCAAAAATGTAGAAATTACGCCACCATCTGATGGCACGCCAGCTGAAGGAGAGCAACTCAAAAGGTAGCTAAGCAAAACAGAAAGATAATAAAAACAACTGGACTTTTACTGTTACCTGCTTCTTAATCAGTGACTGCCTCAAGCTTCCATGTCCACATCTCCACAAGCAAAGAGCAAGGTACCCACAAAGGTAACCAAAGCTCCACGTCTTTTACCTTTTGCAGGCTTGTAGGAAAATTTAATCTCATACGTATTCATTAAGAACCTGAAGGCAGCAACCCACATATTCTCTTTACTTGAAATGTTTGGGAACTTATTAAGGATAAAACTAAGACAGCCTACTTAATTCAGGTTAGTAAGACACCATAATTAGTTTAAGAGAATAAAGGCTTCAAAATTGGGCCATTTCCAATAACTGTTTTATTACTGTGTTTGAACTGGAGGAGACATCAACTTAGTCTTGTATAACATGCATGATATTTCATTTATGAGCCTCTTCCAAAGTCAAAATGATTCTATCAATCACAGAGCAAGTAAACAATAACATTCACATGGATTAATTAACTCATTTTAAAGTGCTTCTTCCATAGTGAGTACATCACAATGTGCTATACATAAATGAGAATAAAATAAACAAAGATGAAACGCTGTTTTACAGAAATGTATGAGATTTATGTTTGCATCAGAACAGTAGATGCAGTAAGCTTTAACTATGGATGATTATTTATGCCAAAATTAAATGTAATCCAACGTGTTAACTATATGCAATGCATATGCACATGGTGCATTTCATTTTGGCAGTTTTATATTATCATAATTAAAAAAATATCAAGCAAATAATCGATTGCTTTCTGCTACGGCATGCAATTTTCCTGTCAGTTTAAACTCCAATACAAAGCATATTGCATTTTAATTCATGCCCATAGATCATGTGACATAACAAAAGGAAAGCAAACGTATCGCATTTTGCTCAGCGGTTGCTCTAAGAATATTGAATTTCGATTCAAGACCACACAGTCATCATGCCAAAACTGAATGTACAACCCCAAATCAGAAAAAGTTGGGACAGTGTGGAAAATGTGAATAAAAAAAGAAAAAAGCAAGTTATAAATTCTCCTCAAATTTTATTTCATTGCAGAGAGTATGAACACAAAATAATTCATGTTTTGTTTTGTCAACATCATTTGATTTGTAAATAAATATCCATTCTTGCCATTTAGGCTTGCAACACATTCCAAAAAAAGTTGGGATGGGGGCAATAAGGGGTAGTAATGAGGTATAATAACTAAATAATGGTGTGATTTGAAACTGGTGATGTTAACAGGTGATTGCAATCATGATTCGGTACAAAAGCAGCATCGAGGAAAGGCCTACTCCTTTAGGAGCAAAGATGGGCAGAGGATTGCCAGTTTGCCACCAAGTGCGGGCAAAAATCTTTGAAATGATGAAGAAAAACGTTTCTCAAAGACAGATAGGAAGAGATTTGGGCATTTCTCCCTCTACAGTGCATAACATAGTGAAAAGAATCAGGGAATCTGGAGAAATTACCGTGCGCAAAGGCCAAGGGCGCAAACCTAAACTGAATGGCCGTGATCTCCGAGCCCTCAGATGGCACTGCATTAAAAACCGTCATTCATCAATAAATGATATAACTGCGTGGGCTCAGGACTACTTCAGGAAGTCACTCTCAAGCACTACAGTACGTAGTTACATTAGGAAATGCCAGCTAAAACTACTGTGCCAAAAGGAAGCCCTACATAAATAGTGTCCAGAAGCGCCGTCGACTTCTCTGGGCTCGGAGGCATCTGGGATGGTCCATTGTGTAGTGGAAACGTGTATTGTGGTCAGACGAATCGGTTTTTCACATCTTTTTTGGAAGAAATGGACGCAGTGTGCTGCAGACCAAAGAGGAAAAGGACCATCCAGACTGTTACCAGATACAAGTCCAAAAGCCAGGGTCTGTCATGGTATGGGGTTGTGTCAGTGCCTTCGGCAAAGGTAACTTGCACTTCTGCGATGGCACCATCAATGCTGAGAAGTATATCTCAGTTTTGGAGGAACAAATGCTGCCTTCAAGACGACGTCTTTTCCAGGGACGCCCATGCTTATTTCAGCAAGACAATGCCAAACCACATACTGCGCGCATAACAAAGGCATGGCTGAGTAAGAAGAAGGTACGGATGCTTGACTGGCCTGCCTGCAGCCCTGATTTGTCTCCTATAGAGAATGTTTGGCGCATTTTGAAACGAAAAATGCGTCAACGAAGACCCCGTACTGTTGTGTACCTAAAACGTTGTTTGCCGGAAGAATGGGACAAAATAACACCTGCAACACTTAGTCACTTGATTTCTTCAATGCCTAAACGTCTTTTAAGTGTTGTTAAAAGACAGGGGAACTGTACAAAGTGGTAAATGCTGTACTGTCCCAACTTTTTTTGAAATGTGTTGCAAGCCTGAATGGCAAGAATGGATATTTATTTACAAATCAAATGATGTTGACAAAAAAAAAAACATGAATTATTTTGTGTTCATACTGTCTGCAATGAAATAAAATTTGAGGAGAATTTATAACTTGCTTTTTTCTTTTTTTATTCACATTTTCCACACTGTCCCAACTTTTTCTGATTTGGGGTTGTAATCAAATGACCAATCAGCCTCAATAGGTGGGGCAAGGGACCTCAACAGTTGGGGTAAGAGGCGTTCTAATCACAAGTGTCTTCACCCAGCGCTAAACATGCTGAACGGGGAATTGATAAGGCAGGGAATCGACCGTCTCATTGAAGAGGTGGACGTAAATGACCATTTCATTTCTTTCTGTGTCTGCTGGTTGCTTGAAAGGGAAAGTGTAACAGAAGAAGGAACAAGTGAAGAATTCACAGCTGCTACAGTAACATCCACAGAACTCTTGCAACAGCAACAAGTTGCAGCTGTGATTATGTAGCTCGACACCTGGGGTGTCTGTACACTAACATCCCCCTATATATGGTTTGTAAATACCTTCAGATGGGCATGACAATACTGAATATTCCTAAACTTCTTAAAATAACAGTCAAGACTAATAAAAGAAGAATGGAACAATAAGACATAAGGCAAGGCCTAAAACTAATTTTTCACCTTTTGGGTCAATCACTCCACATTGATGAAACTTATGCTTGCCATCTGAACTTAGAAGCGTAATGCTTCTTACGTCTTACCTCAACTGTTGATAACTCTTTACCAACTGCTTTGATGTTGATTGGTCATTTGATTGCATTCAGTTTTGGTATGATTAATGTGTGGTCTTGAATCGAAAAGCAATGCACTCGGAGCAATATTTGCTTTGCTTTTATTTATGCAACATGGTTTATAAATTTCAACTAAAATGCAATACGCTCTTGATTTGCATTTTAAACTGATGCAAAAATTGCATTCATTAGTAAAAGCAATTGATCGTTTCAATGATATGCTTTTATTTATGAAAAGATAAAGTTGTACCAAAATTAAATGCACAACATACATATGCAATGTATTTAACACGTTGGATTGCATTTAATTTAGGCACAGGTAACCTTTCAGAGTTAACACCTAACCTAAAAATAGCATTGAATGTATTATTTGAAATATCAAATAAGGGTAAAAAATTACGGATGCTATTTTTTTTTAACATTCAATCCCAAATTAATAATACCTTTGTGAAATTGAAGCTTTGCATTTGAATATCAATCCGTTATTTCAGAATTCCTGTAAAAAATTCATTTATCATGTTGTTTTCTAGGTACTTCACATAAGTTTTCAGACATTTAAACGTAGAGGTTCATCATGGGCTCATCTTGAATAAGTCATTGAACAGGACTGCACTCGAAATTTTAGGCCACATCCTAGTCGTTCTTTACTAATTCAAAAAGGAGTCCTAAGTGATTTCAATTTGTTCATTACATGTTTTGTTATTAGTGACAGCCACTCGCTTGGCTTCAAAAACTCAAAAAGCATTACAAAGTTAGTGTTTGCTAATTCATTTTTAACAGTGAGGTATGCTGCTTTAGCTTGATGCCGATTCTGTACTGCTTCTGACGTACAACCTTGCATCACTAGAGCCATCTTCTTTGTGCTTCAAAGAGACATTACAAGCTGACATATATCAATGTCACATTTTTAAAATATTGACTAGACTAGACAGGACTTGTTTCAGAAATTAACATGTAGTTTAAATGCCTCCTTAATTTTCATGCCATACCTCTGTACATGACACCATCTGTGTAGCTTCCATGTTCCTCCTGAATTTGCACATTAAAAAAGCCCTACAAGTTAGCTTAATTGACGACTCTAAATTAACATCGGATGATTAAGTGTAGATGTGTGCTCTAGTTTACCCCGCAATGGAGTGGCGTGCATCCAAGGTTGGTGCCCATCATTAATCCAGTGATGCAATGATAAGCACCAGTTCCGCATCGCCCTGAACTGGATAAGCAACTTACAAAACTGATGGCAGGTGGACAGACGACTGTAACAACATCCATTACTTTCTTTCCTAACTTGGAAATTGGACGTTAGACAACAATGTATTTCACCTATCATTTTCTTGCTATAAATTATTTCATTCAACTGCCAAACAAAACAAATTAAAACTGTTGCAACTCATACCTTGAGCCCCTCACAGTATACACAAAATGTTTATTTGTATTTCTGAACTTTCTAAACACACAATAAAATATCATTTGAAACACCAAAAGACTCTTTTTTTTAAAAACAGAAATATGATTTTACATCTTCATTAAGTCAAGAAGTTATTTAAATGAAACCAGAAATTCCTTCAATCCTTTGGCAAAACTCAACCGCTGAATATAACCCATAAATATCTAAATAAATAGACAAAACATACGCATAAATCAACAATTAACAAACAAATCATGTCAGTCTAAAGAAAGACCTGTTAGCTTTAACACAATTATGACCATTTATGGAGAAAAAAAACTTCTGGAATATTCACAGATGGTTAAAAGACAAACAGGCCAACTGACAACCTACGAGCCACACCACCACCAAACTCATGTGCATTGTAATCAAACGTACATGCCGAAAGGTAAAAGAAAAAACAGAATGCTGACATTAATGGATCTCATGAGCAGGTACACAGAGTTGGAAACTGTCATTTTTCTTTGATTTGATATACTTTTTTAATCCCCAAGGAAAAGTTGTCTATTCACCTGACTTTGGGTGTCAGAGTGTAGGGTCAGCCATTGTTCAGCACCCCTGGAGCAATTTTCAGACTAAGGGCCATGTTCAGAGGCCCAACGGAGTAGGATTCCTTCTAGCAGTAACTTGATTTGCACCGGAAACCTTCCAACACCAACACAAATCCTTTGCCTCACCATTCAATCTGTCAACTTTTTATAAACCTTTTTGACCACATGTCTTACAAAATCTGCAGGCACACAACCACAGGTGAGCAAGAGAAGATGGATTGGTTTACAAAAGGCCAAGTCTGCGACACTGTAGCATCAAACCCACAAAAACCCTTTGAAAAACCTGACTTGAACTCTGCAGAAAGGGAGCCGCACCCTTGTGAGAAAGGAGCCCTCTGTTTAAAAAATATTTCACAGCTAAATAATTCAGAGGTGTAAGAAGATCAAGACTGGAGGCTAGTATTTCAGGTGGAACTATTAAAGCAATGGAAAATTAAATCCTGGTGGCATTGACAAGGATTCGCACACAAGGGAATGGCAGAAGAGAAAATGCTCTTTTTGTTACATGGCGCAGAAGAGAGTAATCTGATGATACAGAAGGTAAAAGCTCATTTAAAAATCTCTCCTTAGCTCCTGGTAGGAATAAAAGAATACAAGAAAGGTTTCTGTGTGCCAAATTGTTAAAAGTGAAACATACAGGATACCAAAAGCAGCGTCACGTACTTTAACTATAGAAGTCAAAGAGTAAGGGTGAAAAAATCATGACATCCCAAATTCTTTTTTTTTTGGCTTTTTACAGAAACTCTTTAAATAAATACACACATAAATAGGTAGATACGGAAGCAAATAAATAAATATACTGTATATACACACTTTGGTCTGAACACACACCAGAATCACTATAAAGCAAGAAAATCACAAAGAAGGAGAACTTCTGACTTGGAAGTCCCAGACCCAGTTAGGCATCATGCAGGTGTACTGCATCTGGTATAAAGGAATCCCAGCAACATTTCTTGACACACTTCTGCTGAATAATTCATTTGCTGCAACTCTTCAGTGTTAGTCTGTCAGATAGAGGATGTGCAGCGTTATTCATAATGGCCCTCAGTTTTGTTTTAATTCTCTTCTTCACTACAACCTCTAGGGGGTCCACAGCACATCCTATAACTGAAACTGCCCTTTTAATTAGCGTGTTGATTCGGTTGGCCTCTGTTAAACTGACGTTACCAGCCCAACACAACATCACCTGAGCACAGTTCTCCTAGAGGCCCAGTTATTAAAACACCCTCTGGATCCCCTAAAGAAGTGGAACTCTATCTCTTGTTTTAATGATAAAGGTGAATAAATTGGTGGCCCTTCAGACAAAGGCTTCCAGTTGCCAAGTTACCCAAGGTACCAGAATTTTGGAGTACTGCTATCTTGGGTTAAAACAAATACTTCTGTCGGAAATAATTTATCTTTAGTAAACAAATTTTGATAGAAACATTAAAATCTATCTTAGTGTAAAAATGGTAGAATTAGCAGGTACTACTACATGCTAATTAAACAGAATAAACCATGTAAGTTACAATTAAAACAAGTACAGACATCATACGCAATTTTCATTCATAGAAAAGTGTCATTTTAATTCAGGATATTTCCAAAACATGACTATGTCTGTTGGGCGAGGGTCAGATATTTTCTTTGCTTTCATTATTTCCTCTAACCAAAACAAATAAGATTAAATCAGAAATATAATCCTAGTATTCTATAAATATATTATTATTAATATTTCTTATTTGGCTGATGCCTTTATCCAAGGCAGCTTACTTGTTTTTCCAAGTTCAATTCTGAGGTTCAAAGTTTTAAACACTACATCACATTGTCTACCAGAAATAGGGATCAAATCCACATGGACATTTGTCTATTGGATCTTAAGTCGTATATTTAAGTATGGCTCGTGTGTGTGTATCTCTCTATCTATCTATCTGACAGTAAACTATGTAACACACACACATACAGTGGTGTGAAAAACTATTTGCCCCCTTCCTGATTTCTTATTCTTTTGCATGTTTGTCACACAAAATGTTTCTGATCATCAAACACATTTAACCATTAGTCAAATATAACACAAGTAAACACAAAATGCAGTTTTTAAATGATGGTTTTTATTATTTAGGGAGAAAAAAAATCCAAACCTACATGGCCATGTGTGAAAAAGTAATTGCCCCCTTGTTAAAAAATAACCTAACTGTGGTGTATCACACCTGAGTTCAATTTCGTAGCCACCCCCAGGCCTGATTACTGCCACACCTGTTTCAATCAAGAAATCACTTAAATAGGAGCTGCCTGACACAGAGAAGTAGACCAAAAGCACCTCAAAAGCTAGACATCATGCCAAGATCCAAAGAAATTCAGGAACAAATGAGAACAGAAGTAATTGAGATCTATCAGTCTGGTAAAGGTTATAAAGCCATTTCTAAAGCTTTGGGACTCCAGCGAACCACAGTGAGAGCCATTATCCACAAATGGCAAAAACATGGAACAGTGGTGAACCTTCCTAGGAGTGGCCGGCCGACCAAAATTACCCCAAGAGCGCAGAGACGACTCATCCGAGAGGTCACAAAAGACCCCAGGACAACATCTAAAGAACTGCAGGCCTCACTTGCCTCAATTAAGGTCAGTGTTCACGACTCCACCATAAGAAAGAGACTGGGCAAAAACGGCCTGCATGGCAGATTTCCAAGACGCAAACCACTGTTAAGCAAAAAGAACATTAGGGCTCGTCTCAATTTTGCTAAGAAAACATCTCAATGATTGCCAGGACTTTTGGGAAAATACCTTGTGGACTGATGAGTCAAAAGTTGAACTTTTTGGAAGGCAAATGTCCCGTTACATCTGGCGTAAAAGGAACACAGCATTTCAGAAAAAGAACATCATACCAACAGTAAAATATGGTGGTGGTAGTGTGATGGTCTGGGGTTGTTTTGCTGCTTCAGGACCTGGAAGGCTTGCTGTGATAGATGGAACCATGAATTCTACTGTCTACCAAAAAATCCTGAAGGAGAATGTCCGGCCATCTGTTCGTCAACTCAAGCTGAAGAGATCTTGGGTGCTGCAACAGGACAATGACCCAAAACACACCAGCAAATCCACCTCTGAATGGCTGAAGAAAAACAAAATGAAGACTTTGGAGTGGCCTAGTCAAAGTCCTGACCTGAATCCAATTGAGATGCTATGGCATGACCTTAAAAAGGCGGTTCATGCTAGAAAACCCTCAAATAAAGCTGAATTACAACAATTTTGCAAAGATGAGTGGGCCAAAATTCCTCCAGAGCGCTGTAAAAGACTCATTGCAAGTTATTGCAAACACTTGATTGCAGTTATTGCTGCTAAGGGTGGCCCAGCCAGTTATTAGGTTCAGGGGGCAATTACTTTTTCACACAGGGCCATGTAGGTTTGGATTTTTTTTTCTCCCTAAATAATAAAAACCACCATTTACAAACTGCATTTTGTGTTTACTTGTGTTATATTTGACTAATGGTTAAATGTGTTTGATGATCAGAAACATTTTGTGTGACAAACATGCAAAAGAATAAGAAATCAGGAAGGGGGCAAATAGTTTTTCACACCACTGTATACATACACAGGTAGTCCCCAGGTTACAGACACTCGACTTACGACTTACAAACGAGGCCATGTGACACATGTGCCTCATTAACTATCGCTCCGCTGCAAGTAGTGGCTGGAGGGGTGTGATTTCGCTGCTCGAGGGTTGTAGTGTTCCTGTGTCTCTCAGGCAGTTCCCAGCGGCAAGCGAGCAGTGACCCGTGGTCCATAGTCACTGGGGCCACAGCTATCGCTCATGTGCAGGACGGAGGCTTAATGGAGCGGTTCGCTGTCCGCCCACTACGCCACCGCAGCTACTGCTCCTGACTGGACGCAGGCTGGATGGAGCGGTGTAGGGCGTTTCACTGCCCGCCCACTACACACGGCTCCCCCCGAATCGTTTTCGGTGGGCAACTGGTAATGCTGCAAGCGGTGACCCAGTTGTGGCTGAACGGAGGCCATTGAGGGTGAACGCGGAGGCGGGGGGTAGCATTGTAGTGTGCTTCGGGTGGCTGCCTGTTGAATGGGGGTGGTGGTGGGCGATTCACTACATGCCTTTGGCTGCACCGTGTTCGTTCTCAGTGGGCGGACGCACGCTGCAGTCTGCATACTGTAGTGGAGGTGACTGTGTGGTGGGTGGGTGGTGAACCGCCCCTCGCTACTCCCATTCATTCTCAAAAGCAAGCCTGCTTGTACTGTTACGTACATAGCAGGAAGTTGTCTCATCAGTACACCAGACATGCTGACGAGGGATGCCTGCCTGCTATGATAGCTGTACAAAGCACTTGGTTACAGTCGGTCAACAATAACATTTATTAAAGTAATGTACCTGTTCCGACTTACATATAAATTCAACTTAAGTACAAACCTACAGTCCCTATCTTGCACGTAACCCGGGGACTGCCTGTATATACAGTACATATATATATACACACACACACATATATTATATATATATGTGTGTGTGTGTGTGTGTATAAACCCTGATTATCTGAAGTAATGTAAACCAAAGCTACATCAGATAGCTGAAAACTTTAATAAAATGGATGGCCCGTGTAGTACCAATGCTATGTAGGGAAGGTGAGGGGTTAACACTGACAGAGAAAGAGAGAGATCAGCTGATGTCAGCAGGGAAGCGCAGGCTCATGGTGATCATAGATGGACTCTGTGTGGCTGTCAGAAGGAAGCCTCTATTTAGCTCATGCTGCAAAGCACTCACCTCTGAGCCACAGGCCACAGCTTCACAGCTCACCACCAGCAGTTTACCATAGCACCAGATGGTAGGATGTGGGGAGTGGAGTACAATGGCAAAACTTTACAGAGAAGGTGGGGGCTGACACAGAGAGCAAGATCAGCTGATGCCACCAGGGAAGCGCATCGCTCTCAGTGGTCAGGGATGTGTTCTGCACAGCTGATCGGTGGAGCTCTTCATTTTGCTCACACCACAAAGCGCTCGCCTCTAAGCCAGGGGACACTGGCGCAGAGTTCCCACTGGCAGTTCAGCACGACTCTTTCAAATGTAAGCACAAAAATTGCAAATGAAAGAAATAGTAGAGGTTATCATTAGTCATTTTAAGTGCTAATTGGTTATTAGAGTAATCTTTGTATGCTAACCATAATATGCTTTTCTAGTCACCCTACATCCAATGTCTTTTACTCATTTTAACTTTTTATTTTTATTGTCCAGTTTCAGATACAGCTTTTTTTTTTTTTGAAACTCTGCTTCTAAGGTCAGCATCCTAGAATCATTGTTCTCCCTATTTCAGATGACACTGGTTATTAGCATGTATTTAATGAAGAAGTCAACTGGGGACCTGTAAGGTATTTGTTTTTTTAAACTACACACTCTGATGTCCTTCTCCACTAATGCAGTTTCCCATCTGAGCCTTCCCTTTCTTTGTCTATCATGGGGAGATCCAGTTTGCCTTCTTCTATCAAGACAGTAACAAATACAGTAAATTTGTATGAAATCGTCAGGTTCCTGACAATCAGTTACATGAAATAGCTATCATTATTCAAAAAACAACAGACTGACATGATTCTTGAGAAGACGGTTTCATTTTGGCCATTTTGAACTGAGCACTTAACTTTAGGAATGACAGTACCTTGCAACAAAAGGAAACAGAATAACAGGTTTCAGCGATGGTAATGCAATTACAAAGGTTTCTCTAATAACCAATAAACATGTAAAATGATTAATTTAGTCTAAGCTAAGGGAGCTTACCATTAGGACATGGAATGAATGGCTGCTGAAAATGGAGCTTTGCAGTTATACGTGAAAATAGTCATTTCAAGCAGTAATAGCCATTAGAAACAGTAGTAATATCTTGGCTATATTTTAAAATAAATTTAATGTTACCTCAATGAAAAAAGGTTATCAATTTCAAAAACATGAACATTCCTGAGTGTGTTCAGACTTGACTTGTACTGTACATATTATCTTCTGTCTGAAATAAATAGATACACATATATACCAACATATAGTTTATTCATTTACTTTTCAAGAAGCAATTCTCTCACCGGTTCATCTACACTCCGGCGGCTCACTCCTGACTACATGACTACAGTATAGACTAACTACAGTATCTGCATCCTCTCACAAACCTTATATTTTAGTCCTAAGCCTCAAAACATTGACTAAAGCAGGTACCATAGGATTTCCGCAGGAATGCAGACCTCCAGTTTGAAGGATAATTAAGTATAAATTAATCTTTTATGACACAGCAAACCCAATGCATTAATCATTCTGTTTATTTGGGACACCTTCATGTACTGTAATGCTCCTACTGAAGTTTCCACAGACTACAGACACCATCCCGTCAGAAATGTCAGTGAACGCTACTATAATATTTATAAGAAAAGAGATTCAATTTGAGTTGTACAGCAGATCAGGAATTCAATAACATTCCAAAAATGAAGAAAAATAAGTACATTGGTGCCAAGGAGAAGTTAATCAAATTACACTACACAGCAGGAAAAGAAAGAAGTACCGTAAATCAACAAGGTGAAAATGAGTGCAAGTCTAGAGAGGAAGTCAATCAATGAGGAATTCATTCATTTCACTGTGACCCAAAGTTCACAAATCGCCTTTGGGAGACACAGGGGTAAGTGGTGAAGATTAGAAAGAACAGCCATAGGTTAAAAACTCCATATCCCTGATTTTTCATAATCTGTCAGATTTAAAATTCTAAACATCAGTTTAATTCATTGTGCAATCCATGTTCATGTCCACTGCATATCAAGAAAGTCACTATATAAATGGAACAGCAACATAAATAGTCTTGTCTTTACATGGGTCAAATCACAAAGAATGCCATCACAAGCTGCTTTACACATCAAAGAAGAGTACAACTCAAAAATAAAATGCAAGGTCACATTCACATACAAACAGAAATTGTAAGAAGGGACTTGCAAGATCACATTCACACAGACTAAGACATTTCAAGACGTCTCTTTTCAATCAAGCTTTTTGTGTCTTTCAGCACTCTCGACATTAACCCAAACAACAAAGTAGTTATCTGAAAGGGAAGCATTGAACAGGCTCAAGAGTGCTTAACTAAATAAGGCTTCAACCCTTAAAATGAAATTATACATTAAATGTTAAAAAGCTCAAAAAAAAATAGTAGGAGAAAAGATATTTTTCCAGGCACTTTAGTACTTTCTGGTAGCCTGGACCCACATCAGTGAATCACACAACTGCCTAAACAGACGGAGAACATGCCTTGTCCTTCTCCACAATACAAAAACAGAAGCAAGAGGACCTCACTTTATCAAACATTTATTTAACTGAGCAACCTTCAGGAACTGCAGCAGATAATTTCACGATCCTTTAGAAAGAGACAGAAGCCAGTGAATGCATGAGTAAGTGCTGCAATGTATTTGCATTCTATCCTCGCAAAGAAAAGCACGATTTACATGGGCAGTTCCAAGCACAATTACAGGTTTAATACAAACTCCCTCACGGGAAAAACTTTTTTTTTTTTTTTTTTTAAATAGCTCACATACAAAGCCGGCTGTCTCCACAAATGTCTCAATGGTCCTGGTCACATGACCCAAAGGAACTTTTGAACAATCCACAGTCCTTAAGTCATGCTTGTAATGAGTAGATACACACACATTGTTAGTCACGGCAGAAACAGGGGGCTAAGTACACCACTGCTTGCTGCTAGGCGGACTCAGTTGCTTACACCAACCACAAATGATCACATCAGTCACGCATCCGGTTACACAAAACAAAATAACCATCAACTTTGGGGCTTCCCTAAGTCCCATGTCCGCCAAAGGGCCACCATTTATTTGGTCACAGCTGTACTGAGTTCAGGTTTTATCTAACAAATTATACATTTTCCTCTACACATTTATATAGTATGTTTATATGCACTTTTCTATGCTCACACAAACACAATGATGACTCACTACAAGCCAAGAGACTATTTAGTGAGATTTGAAGTGGCAAAAAGACCGGATATCTTAGAAGACAGGAACCGCTACTTTAATATCTAACAAAAGTTATAACACTTAAATGAAGAAATATGTCCTAATAGCCAAGGATCAGCTATAATATATTAAGAACAGGAACTCTTTTCATTTAGTGTTTGCTTTGTAGTGAATTATAACAGGAACACTACGCCCGCATGATGAAGGGTTGGAGGTCAGGTGCGATGCTAGTTTAGTGCCAGGCAAGGACAGGAAATATCTAAACAACTAGACCCTGGCAATGGCAGGGAAGGAGCCTGAGCTAGTGCCTGAGGTGAAAAAGTACCAGCTAGATACAGTTGGGGTCACCTCCACACATAATGGGTTCTGGAACCATGCTTCTCAATCTGGAGTGGTCTCTCTCTCCTAGTTCCCATGTGTGAAGACCTTGGACGGCTGTGGGTATACTCACAAGCCTCGAATGAGGGCTGTGAAACATGAGATCTATGTGGTGGATGAGGGGGTCACAGAGAGGAAAACTCTGACTGCTGTTTGTGTGTATGTACCAAAAAGCTGTTCAGTGCACTCAGCCTTCATAGAGAAGGAGAGTTAGGTGCTTGAAAGGGTTAATTCTTACTGTGTGACGTTAGGAATGACAGATACCTGGTGGGCCGTGACTAGGGGGAACAGCCTGCAGGGTCTGAAAAAGGATGGCGAGTTGTTATTGGATTTCTGTGCTAGTCACGGATTATCCATAACAAACACCATATTTGAAAACAAGGAGGCTAATAAGTGTACCTGATACTGAAGTGTACATTGGACTGAAGGTCGATGATAGTCTTTACAGGAGTGCCATCTGACCGGAGACCATATGTTTCTGACATTCAGGTGAAGAGAGGGGAAGAGCTGTCAATCGTTCACCACTTGGTAGTGATTTGGAATTAAAACAAAGGGCATAGGCCAAATAGATCAGGGAAGCCTAAACAAGCAGTTTGGGTTTCCTGGAAACATCTGGCTAAGGCTTATGTTCATGACACGTCCTCCTTTCTCTGAAAGATCTTCTCCCATGAGCAGAGTGAGGTTGGAAACATCGACTCTGCATGGACCATGTTCAAGACCTCAATTGTGAAAGCGGCTGGTAAAAGCTGTGGTCATAAAGCAGTCAGGGCATCTCATGGCAGCAACTCTAGGACCCAGTGGTGGACCCTGGGGACCACTGGGGAGGATTTTTGTATTCATAACAATTACTTATGAATAATTTGAAATCACTTCACCTTTTTTCATCCAGCACCTCCTGACTCAGCGGTACAAGAAAACACCCATATATGATATATCGTTCAACTCATCTTGATGTCTAGTTATGCTTTTCCCTTCTATTTTGGCCCGTTAGACCTGACTAACTTTTTAAGCCATTGTTGGACCATATTTTGTGTAGGAAATTACACCCTTATGATAAAGAGTAAACAAATAAGTTGTGCATGCCACATTAACCGAGTGGTTTTCAAGGTAAGAAAATCGGAGTATAATTTTATTTTTGATCCTTCACTAGGAATTTAGCCCTCTATAGACATCTCTCAGACGGTGAAAAATTACATTTTTTTTTATCACAAATGAAAGTATTTAGACTTAAACTTTTAAATTAAAGCACATATTTTAATGTATAAAATATTTAAAGCAACCATTCTTATTTATTATGTACTTCTACCTCACAAAGTAAATCATTACATTTCTTATCAACACCCCTAAATGTTTAGTCTTCTGAGACCCTTGAAAAAGGGTAAATAAACTGCCTTTTCTCCAACATTGGTAGTCTGAAGCAAGCAAATGGGGCCAGCACAAAATCACAAACACTAAGTCAAAGTAAGAAAATGTGAGTGGCTAGAAGTGTAAGAATTCCCCTAAACCAAAAGACTTTCCACTGTGACCTGGTCAAAGAAAGGTGTGATGGCTGCCAGTGCTCTGGGAAGCAGGAAGCTTCTGTATGGCTCACATCCCTGATGAAGTGCCTCCAAATCGCTTTCATGCAACACCCAAGTTGGTTCCACTCTTTACTAACATCTAATTACCTCTTGCTAAACTGAAGGGAAGCTAAAAACCAAGTGGCTGTTCAGGAATTTGCTGCTTAGAACAAAAACACTCCGGTTCCAGGCTCAAAGGCTGCTCCTGTAGCTAATTACAGCTTGACAGAAGTAGCACACGATACACGGCTGGCATGCTTAAAATAACCATTTGCGGCATCTTCAGACAAACTTTTGGAGCCACAACGAGCGCTCCTACATTTAGAGGACATTTGTGGCCAGAATCCATCCACCGAGATAAGTGGCAGCCAATTATTTGTCATCTTTACTGACTACAGAAGATCCGGGCATGCTAAAAAATAAAAAATCAGTGTAAATTCACATCTTCAGAAAATGTCCAGCTGTGAAAACTCAAATTAAGTGAAAACTCAATCACAGGAAAGCATGCAAAGTGTAAAATAAACTAACATGATAATAAAGCAGAGAACTTTGTTTTCACTGCCTGTTTCAAGTCAGGAGGAACTTCTGTTGGAATAATTAAAAGTTAGTTATATGCAATATGTGGCAACTGTTGCCATAGTAACTTGGTAAACACTATTAGAAAGACTACTGATGGTGAATGGGGGGGTTTCACCATTAGGCATTCAGAAAAGATAAAAGTCGTCATGAAGAAATGCGTATTCCAGACTTTGACAGACTATTCAAAATATTCACTTATCTTAATCATACACAGAGACCAAGAGTTCATCCCATATTTCAACAGGAGTTCTCCAGCTCCATTCACTTTTAAATAGTCCTGTTTAGATGTGTTCAGGGCAATAAAGATTAAGAGACAGAATCTCTTTCTTCCTTCCTTCTTTTCTTTCTTTTATACTCGAAAGAATATCCTAGCTACATATAATCAGTCTCACTGAAAGCAATTATCTTGCCAAGCTAATTAATGGATGAAGGCTTTCAGGGATGCCTATGTTCACATGGAAAGAATGGCCATCCATTCACCCATACAATATCAAACCCACTCAGTCCAGTTCAGAGTTGTACGTCCCAGAACCTACATTGGCTGCTCTGAGTACAAAGCAGGAAGCAAATCAGAACAGGGCACCAGTCCATCAGTAGGCAAACTCACAATGGGCCAAATTTAGAGATTCCAATTCATGTAACATGCATATTTTTGGGATGTTGAAGGAAAACTGCAAAAAACCACATAGACAGAAAATTCCATATAAACAGCAAACAGGCCAGGATTTACTGTAAATGCTTTGAGACAGTAGCTCCAACCACTGTTAACCATATTAAAGCTATGCCAGGACATTTTAGGTAAATGTGCAAAGGTGATCAAAGCCATGAAACAGCTCAAAACACATAAAATATCATGACCAACTTATGCAAGAAGTAACGAAATTAATGCATGTCAACCAATGACGAGAGACCTACCACTAACTAGTGAGCACAATCACAGAACTTGTACCTTATGCTGCAAAGTTAGCTACTTAAAATGTCTAGAAATTAAAATGACACTCACATAAGTGAGATTCTTCTTCTTCCACCTAGATTTTATCCCACACCTGTGCAAGGCCAACTACCATTTGTTTTGATCTAGGGCATATTCAGAGGTGACGTAATCTTATCACATGTCCTCCTTGATTCGGTGGAGGGAATGTTTGTTTGCTCTTCTACACAGCGTTTGCCACACAAGCTTAATCATTGGGCTGTCTTGGCCACTGAGTTGACATCACTCTGGACTATGTAACCGTACCATTAAAGTTGTGCTCCACACATCTTCTCACGGCCATGATCTTGCAGACGTCTTCGTTCATGAGGTTGTCAAACCGGGTGAGGTCAAGGACCCACCGTAGTTTCTGCATCTCCAGGACGTGGAGTGTTTGCTCATGGTTGGAGGAGGCTGGCCAGCTTTCAGCCCCGTACATGGCCACCGGTCATGTGACTGCTTTGTAGATCTGTGACTTAAGGTATTGCAGTGCCAGCTGGTAACAACGCCCTTGGGACCTTGGTTAACGGTGATGGTCCATAATCAGGCGACGTGACACGCCAGTAGGAATTCCTATGTTGCATCTTATGGAAACATAAATGAGATGCAACTTTTGAAAAACAGAAATTATGCAAAGGTATATACAATACATAATATGGATTAGGTTGCAGAAAAACATGGCGTCATATACTATCTAAAACCCAGCCAAAAGGTTGTGAATCATTTATGTGAGTTCCATGATTGGTTCTGCCATCCCAGCACAATACTATCATATCTGAAAATTTGAATGAAACTAAATTTCAAAAACAGTTATCTGATAATGTCCTAAGTTCTCTATGTGGAGTACCCTTGCAAGTGAAGACAAAGAAGACAGGTCCACAGTAGAAGAAAAAAACTTTTATTGTTGCGTATATATGAGGGAATAATAGAATCCTTATCTCTACTCTATTTATTCAACCCATTTACACGAGTTCATTCTGAGATAAATGGGTACAAAACAGGCACCAGCCCTGGACATGGCACCAGTTCTTCCTAGGGCACACTCACACATGTACCCTACACAAACATCTACACTTAAACTGTGCACATTTAGAGTTTTCAATAAGCCTCATATGTAAATCTTCGGGATTTCAAAGGAAAACCGGTGCCCCCCCCCAAAAAAACGCAAACAAATACATGGAGAGCAAACAAACTCTAAACAATCAGCCTCAGTACTTGAATTCAAAGGCCAGCACCAGAAGGTGTGAGACATCAACACTAACCGCTGCAACACAGTTGAGCTTTGGCAAAAAAAAAAAAAAAAATCTATTTAGAAAATGGCATCAAGAACAACTGCGATGTCGTGGTACTGCAAAAAAATTTACTTAATTCATAACATAATGGGCTTGACTGCACAAACCGAGGAAAGAAAAGGAATAATATATAAATCTACTGGAATTGTGCTGCCCTGTACCATCGTTGCAGCCAGAAGATATGTGCATAGAGGAACAGGGTACCAGTAATTGTGAGTGAACTGGAATTGGCACTGTGGTTACGGGGAACCATTTCCTTGTGAGAAATTGTGAGTTTTTAATTTTGCCTGTTACCATCAATACTGAAAGTTGCTGCATACGTTAATGAACACAACTATAGATGCAAACGTTTTTGTTACAAACTCTTATAGGTTGCCATTGCTGCATGCCTTCCATCAGTACACTACACATACATGCCTGTGGTCAAATACTAGGCTTGATAACGACTAAGGTTACCTTGAGTGGAAAAAACGTGGTACTTAACTTAAACCGAAGATGCAAACCAGAATAAAGATGATCTGAATGCCAGACAGTTTTATCACCATTTCAACCAAACCTAAATATATACTGTGCTGTTAAATGCCATAAACTTTAAATATTACGCATGTATGTGAAAGAAACCCTTAATTTTTCTTTTTTTTTTAAATTTGGCACCTCAGAACATTCCTGCTCACTTGCAATTTTCTCTGATTAACTACAGATTTGAAGATTTTTTTTAACAGTGCTGCATCCTGCTTTTATGAAACTTGCTAAATAGCAGCGTATTTTCAATATACTGTATATGTCAGCAAGAGAGTGGAAAAGGGAATGGTTCAAGCCTTTAAAGTCTGGCAAAATCCGCAAGTCTCCAGATACAGTGCTGTCAGCAATATGGATCTCATAAAATTGTGTTTTCATTTTTCAAAACCCCCCCCCCCCCCCCAAAGCAATACCAACACCAAGACATTAGACACCATTACTTATTAAAGTATAAAATGAGAAAAACAGGTAGCACCGCTTCGTTGCAGCTCCACCATGTTGGAATCTCAGCATGGTCACGGTCTATGGAGTGCACATTCACCCAGTAACTGCACAGGTATTCTTCATGCACAAAAAGGTTCCCTCCTCATTCTATACATGATAAATGATCATTCTAAACTGCTCCAATATGACAAAGAGTGGCTGTATGCATCAGAATATCCAACAAAAGATGGCCATCCCAATTAGTGTTGGTTCATGTCTTGTGTCGGATATTGCCAAGTCCATTGTACTACTGGACTCAACATTTGAAAGAAATGACTGGATACAGCAAACAACTCACAGAGCTGTTTTTTTTTTTTAACTATTTTTTATTGACATCCATTTATTTGACCAGGACCTGCTTAACTTATACTTCTTTATGGCAGTCAAGTGTTTTATTGTCCTGTTGTTTGATAAAACCTTGAGGTATTCTATACATGTTTCTTTTTATTACATCAGTAAAAACATCTGACATGTCACCATTAGTTTTATTGTATATTTGCTAAAATTTAAGTTTAAACAGGATTCATCTTTAATTCTTCACACGAGGTTTAAAAGCAAGAATGCTCCTAACCACCATCATTCTGTATATGTGGAATACAACTACCGTACCTGCTCATTATTAACCATTCATTGTTAGAAAGGTCCAAAAAAACACAGGGGCCAATATCTGAGGTAAAATGACGCTCACATGCATCCAAAGACTAACAACCTCAACTGAGCAATGAATTCTGAACATTTTAAAAACATCAGAAAGGTAAGTAGTCTGGAATTATAATTTTATTTTACAACAGCAATAAAAATTCTCCAATTCAATCATCATTTACTCATTTTCTGTACTAAATGGGGTCCAGTTTAGGGTGGCAGTAGGCAAAGCCTCTCCTGGCAGCATCACGTATAATCCAGAAACAGTCTTGTATTTAACACCAATCCATTAGAGAGTAACAGTCAAACCTTAATTCCAAAATGTTATAAGAGGCTCACCTGGGGCCTCATGCATAACGCCGTGCGTAGAATTCGCACTATAACATGACGTAATCACAAAAGCCGAAATGTGCTTACGCACAGAAAAATCCAGATGCATAAATCTGAGCGTTCGCCAACTTCCACGTTCTTCCGCTACATAAATCCCAGTCAGAGTGAAAAGTAACGCTTGTGCACGCGCCTGCTGTCCTGCCCCAACTCCTCCCAGAATTACGGCTCTTTGAATATGCAAATCAATATAAATATCCCTTAAGCTCAGCGTTCTGTGAAAAGGCAATGACAAAAGTATGAGGAAAAATAGAAGAATTTCAGCGAATACCAAATGGACGCAAAGAAAAATGTACTATTTGTTGGTTTAAACAGTTATATAAGCAACAAAAGGAAGTTGATCGAGTGACATAGCGTGTCGGAGAAACTCAAAAGCTCAAGTTCACAAGGTCGCACAGTGCCCGAAATAAAAAAGTTGTCACATATCAAAGTCAGCGTGAAAAGGCGACTCGTAGCCCACCGTCTGAGTGTCATATTAAAGCTTATTAGGGTACAGTGAAAAAAAGGCACACAGTGTGAAAAAAAGCACGAAATGTCAACTTTAATCTCGAAATTTCCACTTTAATCATGTAGTTTATTTTGTCATTAAAGTAGAACATCATAAACTTCATCTTAAAATCGTTTAATTTACTAGTTTCTCAAATCCTATCATAACTAAAGTAGCATGTTAAATGCTTTGATGTGTATTTGATCTTATATGTGCTCTATGTGCCTGAATCACTACGTGCTCTTCCTCCGACAGGACACAGAATCCATTACATTCATAATATTACAGCTCTCTGAATAATTAAAATACTGAGAAGTATACGTGATATCATTTTCATGGTGATATGAGTTAAAGCATGTTATTACATATGGGAACACAGTGGCGCAGTGATTGCTCATGTCTCACACAAGATGCTTGCTGCGCCATGCGCAACCTTCGATGAAATACTTTATTACAGAAGTACTGTCTTTTTCAAACGTACTAACCCCCAATTCCTGTCCTTACTTTTCTTTCTTCAAATACCCAATTGCCACACAATCAGCTCTGTAATAGACATTAAGCCATCCGTAAGCTTAGAACTCCGATTCTTCAAAACTTTTAAGGAACATCGAAATATCTTCGTAATGTTTAATTATTTTATCCATCTATCCTTCCAGTGTCGTGCCAGCCACAGCATGAATACAGCACGAGGCAGGAACAAACCGTGAACAAAGCTCAAGCTCGCTAGCGCTGCAGCACCGTGTAGTTAAAGTTAAAGTTTTATCTGTATAATATAATAAACATATTTTGCTGCATTTCATCTTAAAAATGATATCGTCATCATATGTAATTATGTGCTTCATAAAGTGGCTCAGGTTGTGCAATATTATAACTGTATCATAAGTACAGTTACCTCATGGTAACTTGCAAGTGCAAACAGTTCTACAAGGAGCACTTGATGGACTGATTGAGTGCGTTTAGAGTTCTTGGGATGAAACTGTTTGTGAACCGCAAGGTCCAAATAGGAAAGGCTCTGAAGCGTTGGTCGGATTAGAGCAGTTCAAATAGCGAATGGCTGAGGCAGCGAGTGCTTGATGCTGTATACCGATAATTCTCTTTCCAATCGGTGTAGATCTGTGATTCACACTCGGATACAGTGATATAAAATACTCTGAGTGGTGCAGTGAGAGTAATATGGAAAAAGATGATCCGCTGTGGCAACACCTAATGGTAGCAGCTGACAGAAGAAGAAGACGGTGCAGTGAGAGTAACAAAGCTAAAGCAGTTATGGTATTTAGAATAGTTTGACCATTCTGTGGACCATTATATTGTTACAGGTTAATTACAATCAGATGAATTAAACTAATAAACAATATGCGGTTAATTTCAGTGTATTAATAAAGCCACGTCAGGGATGTGGATCTAATAAAGAAAGTGAAACCACACAGGAACAGTAGCACTGCTTTGACGCTGGGTGCCGCCAGTCTGCAGAATCAAGCAGAGAACTTGCGTATGACAAGGTATGAGCTACCGTGGAAATGTGCGTGGCTTTACACCAAGTTTAGGTTTTATACATTGCGATTTGAACGTTGAAATGTTCTTACGCAACATTTCTGTGCATATGCACCATTTATGCATGAGGCCCCTGGTGTGTTGGACTTGCAACGGACCGCACGATACAGTATTATCACAGTACTAGATCATGATTCTTTCACAATATTAAGCAATGCAATTCAACTCTGTAATATATTGCATGTTATTTGACGGAGGTTAAAGTAGAAATTATACACCTAAATCACTCGCTCGGTTAATTTGTGGAAACAGAATTCAAATAATCCTCAATCATTTTGATAATACAAGAATGGAAACTCCTCTGTTTTGGTATGTTAACACACACTTGGGTATGTCATGTGGATGTAACTCTGAGGCTGTCAATGAATATTTAAAGTTCTAAGTTCCTCACAGTTCCACACTCCTGCGTTTGAACTCTTGACCGGGTATAGATAAATTTCCTCCATGCCTGCATGGGTTTTCTTTGGCTTCCACATTCCAAAGATGAGTATGTTGGGTTAAATTGAAAGTCAAAACTGACCCAAGATCATGTGGGTGTTCACGCTGTTAAGGTGAACCAACCTAATTGGATTAACTGAGTTACTGGCTAGTTTATATGTCTTACTATTTTTCTTAACTAATTCAATATATCAAATAATTGCAATACCCCAATTTGTTATATGAGTGGATTGTTAATAAACAGAAAATATCTAACTTCACTATAGCGACAATTACATATTTCTTTAGTTCTATTAACACTGACTACCAGTTAAATGCAACATGTTGTGATTCTACTTCTAATGAGCTTGCTAATAGAGAGATGATGGTGCTCGCCCCACTTATGGTAGGACTGATTGTACAAAATTCAATTACTGAAATAATTAACGATTTGAGAAGCAGAAGGAAACAACATGCCTGAAATCAACTTATTATGCTAAAGGAAGAAACTTTAATTATAAGTAGGTTGCACCAAAAGCAGAAAAGATGAACAATGGCCAAATGAAGAAGAGGGTGTAATATATTTACGTTAAGAGTTCTACCCACTGAATATTAATTTTAAAGCAACACAGGGCACATCTGCAAAAAAAAAAAAAAACAATTACATGGAATAAAATAGAATGGATGAATTTCACAAAAAGCATTCTTCTGGAGTAGAACTGTACCAGCTTTTCAGCACAAGATTAAGTTTTACCGTTCTTCATCTTGTGATTTGTCACTGGTGAGGAATCACTCAGGGTGATGCTGCTATTCCCTCCCTCTCACACTCTCTAGATAATTTCTTTAGCAGAGGTGGGGGAGACACAAACCCAGGACTTTGGAATGAAGAGCCACCATTTCTATTGCTCAGCTAAAGAATATCTCCATTAGTGATGCATATTTCTGACACACAAACCACCTAACTGAGCCTCGCTGCATGCATCTATTTATATTATACTAATCACGTTACCTGCTGCAGACAGGCAATAGAATGAATATAAAAATATTTGATATCTCTTGCCCTACATGTACTTTTAGTGCTTTTTCTCACTATCCTTGTGTCTCTGAACTAGCCCTGCCAAGTGTTCCTTCTCTCGAGTGCTTTCCCATAAACCTTGTCAGACATTTCGAGGTTCTTTGCTCACATTCTGTCTGCTTTTATACTTCAAGTCTTTGATGGCAGCTCTCAGCATACCACCTACTCCTTTTGCATCTAAATCGCTTTGGCATTACCAAAACCAAACTGACCAATCAGATTGTTCTAAAGGACAGGACACACACACACATATACAGAGTGTAGCAATTTATTATAGAATACATTTTAGCGGAGATACCAAGTGTTGCTCAGGGAATTTTGGTAAGCAGATGGATTTAAATAAATTTTAAGAAAGTGGATTGCATATTCAAGCTCAGCACTCTCCATTTCAGTTACTATGGATCAGTTGGACAAAGAACACCTATGAAAGTCAGCTTCTACCACATATAGCCACAGGTGAGTCCTAAAGTGCAAACATCTCGTTACCAAAAATACAAAATACAAACTAGTATCTTATATATAAATGTCTACGCGTAGAAGTATGTATGTCTGTCCGGCCCAGAAGTGAAAGGTGGAGTTGGGGTAAGGGCTCCACCTCTGAGGATACACAAGATAGGCCAGCGCGTCAGCAAAGCGAAACCTCCAAAGAGTCACTCGCTTAGCGGCTAATATAGAAGCAAGGCGAGCACATCCGCAAAACGGTATTTTTTTTACTTTTCCTCCCGCTGCTAATATTTCCCATTGGGATTAATAAAGTATCTATCTATCTATCTATCTATCTATCTATCTATCTATCTATCTATCTATCTATCTATCTATCTAATAAACAAGTGAGGTGAGCACACCGGCAAAAGGAAACCTCCAAAGAAAGACAAAGTTGCTTAACCGCTAATATCAGCAATACGGAATCCCTTTTACTTTTCCTCCGGCCGTTAATGCACAAACGATGCGAGCTCGTCGGCAAAACGAATCCTCCTAGGAGAGACCAAAGTAGTTCCTTCCAATTACCTGATATCTCTACATTTCCATTTTTTTCTGACAATTTCAATACTTTCTTGGACCCCGTGCTAGCTAGTTTTCTATAAAAATCTGTTCTGAGTTCTGAAAAAAGGCTAATGAACAGAAGGGACAAAGATAAATTAATACAGAAAAGATGTCAAGGGGAAAGTATAGAAGAAGGATGCAACAGGCATTCAGTTAAAACCAATTACCAGTTCATCTATGAAACATAACAAAAAGTAGCATCTGGACTTTGGGTATGCATGGCAACTTTTGAAAGTAGCTCACTCATTTTATTTTTGATGATTTAATTTGTGTTTGTAATTGCTGAATGACAGATTCATTGGTCAGTGCTTTATCATACAATAAGAATATGACAAAACACAAGGTGGGTGCAAGCAGGGAATTCCTAGAAGGAGAGTAGCCAGGTAAATCTCCTGGTTTGAAATGAAAGCGAAAGTCAAAAAAATCTTCCAACCCCAAAACAAAGAACAAATGGGGAAAATAGCAAAAGGTGGCGAAGATAATGGGTCAAGGCTTGATGCTGGTAGTATACCCAAAGATGTGCTACCAAACTCTGGAGATTTCTGCTTTACACCCAATGATACCAAGATGGGCTCCAGCACTGGCTCACTATGTTAAGCTTGTTTCATAATATGTGAATAGCTTGACCCAGGACTTACCAGAGATTAGGACACTCACTTGGACCAAGTTTTTTACTTTAACAGAACTGCAGGAGCTGCTGACGCTGTCTCTTATTGTACTAGTCAGACAAACTCAAATCTCTTTTCCAAAACAGAGTAAGTATAAAAACGATCAGTGCGTTTACAGTCACACACAAAACCGGGATAAGGTGAGCAACCTGGTTAATGGAGAAACATGGTTTCTTAACAACAACATTTATTTATATAGCACGGTTTCATACAAATGATGTAGTTCAAAGTGCTTTACAAGACGAAGAAAGAAAAAAGAAAAATTTAAAAATAAGATTAGGCAATACTAAGTAACAAAGAATAAAGTAAGGTCCGATGGCCAGGGAGGACAGAAAAAACAAAATCTGCAGGGGTTCCAAGGCCATGAGACCACCCAGCCCCAAATGGGCAAAAACCTCCATTTCCATGCACAAGTACTCTTCTGGAGTTCTCCTTTGGCTTCAACACCACTAAATGGTTAAAAAAAAAAGAGTTAAACATCATCATCAGCCACCATGAATCTGAAAACAAGCATGAGGCCAGTGTCTTCCAAGCAGTGAGTGGAATGTTACTTTTAAAAGTAACATATTGCTCATTACTTTCAAAAAAAGTAACTAAACATGTTACTTATTACATTACAAACTATGCATTAATTTTTCTTCTTTTGTACAAACAGCTGCACATTTCACTAGCTAACATTTATTATTAAATCCTAAGCCCACATAGGAACATTCAAGAAACTGACCAGAAACATAGACAAATATGATCATTTTCTTGTGTTTCATAAACACAATTAGTCCTTCATGTGCTGTGGAGTAAATAACACTCATCCCCTTTTAACATCTCTGACCTGAGACCCCAAAGATCTGCAGCGTGAACACTGGCCACTGCATCACACTGTTTCAACAAAACAAAGAGCTGGATGAAAACTAAACTGACCCGATATTAATATGCTTCTTTCAATGGATTGCATGCAGCACACTCTTTTCTGCTTGGCTGTGTGACTGAGCCCTGCAAAGGAGCGGTACACCGGTACATTTACTTGGTTGTGTGGCTGTGTGACTGAGCCCTGCAAAGGAGCGGTACACCGGTACATTTACTTGGTTGTGTGGCTGTGTGACTAAGCCCTGCAAAGGAGCGGTACACCGGTACATTTACTTGGTTGTGTGGCTGTGTGACTGAGCCCTGCAAAGGAGAGGTACACCGGTACATTTACTTCCGGCTTTACACCAAGTGCTGCCGGAATAATAACAATGCAGATATTTTAATATCAATAAAATAACAATTGCATGATGTTACTTGTTACTTTGAAAAGTAATCTGAGTAAAGCGTTACTGCTCACGAGACAGTGCTGCTGAGCTTAGCACTGTATGTTCTGCTCATCAGCAGTCTGTAAATTTTACGATTTCTGAAATATTAAGACCGATTATTTCAATCAGGGGAAGGAAAAAGATATTCTGAGTATTTGCCTTTGGAAATTATCTTAAGGACGCTTCCACTGTCTTCTACTAGTGTGTAAGGCAAAGACATGTGCAGGCTGAGAGTGTGCGACGGACATGTGCAGACTATAAACTCTTTAACTGTAACCCAGTACAGGGTTTACGAGGCCAAATAAACTGGGTTACTCATGAAGAAATCTATGTCTGTTAATCTTGGTTTCTGAGACCAATTACCTGAGGGCTTACATGGAAAAAGCAGGTTTCTGTGAATAACCGGATTAATAAAGAGCATTTAAACACACTGAATGAGAGAGACTCTTCAGCTAGATAAATAGGTTGTTATCTGCACTTCAAAGGGTTAAACTATATTGTCGTCATACGGACACCTAAAGCTATTTCATTCCTTTATAACTTCATCAGATACAACTCAAAATTTTAATTATTTAAAAAGGTTAACAAATAAAGGAATACTAAGAAAAACATGTAACTTTCTAATCTTTTGCTTCACATGTATCTTTTTATTATGAATTGAATTACTGCAGTAACATTCTTTAGTGATTGTGACTTCACTATCCCAATGATATTCTTACTGCATTAACCTGTCATCACTTCTTGTCTAATTCCAGTGCAGAAAATATCAGGTTTATCTTTCCATTTTACAGCAGCAAAAATAATATGACACTTCCATAAAATTCCAATTAACAAACCACAGACAAAACAATTTCAAAAACTAAACAGAAAGAGGATGGACAAACATAAAACAGACTGACAAAGAAACAAAGCAAGCAGACACGAACATGTATTTGATTACTTGGGTTAATGCCTACTGCAGAGTTCTTGACCTGGGGCTACAACTTCCTTTCCCGTTTATTCCTTGTGAGTGTGGCAGGACAGCCACTTGGGCGGTTATCCATTGCAGAACAAGAGCATGGCTTATTAATTCGAGTTTGGATTGTGTCAGACAAACTGGAAAATTCAGGACTGTCATAGTGGTTACCAGCAGCAGCAGTCCTGAGTAGGAGAATGACATCACATCCCTTAGAAAAGTCTGGCAAATGCAAGCTTCACGTCCCACTGGAAGTTGACCGTGAATCATCCTAGCAACAGATAACTACAGATACACATGCAAGTCTGCAAGTGGTAGCCAAAACAGAAAAGCAGTTTTCCCACTCAGCTAGCTCTCCGTCCTTCAAGAGAATACAGCTCCTTGTAAGTAAATAAATGAAGGGAAGCCAAAAAAAAAAAAAAAGTAAGCATGTCAGTGCCTGGGCCACACATAACAAAGGTCACTTCAACATAAGAGTAACCCAAAATTCTTTTTCCTAATTGTCTGTGCCTGCCAGTGTACTAACCTCATTTTAAACCGATTCTTGGTACCGTCCACTTCTCTGAAACCCACGCTAATATAAGTGGCTTTAGTCACTTGGCCCTGCAGAATTCACATAGCCTCAAGACCCTCTAAAAGCAAAGGAAATTATGTCTCTATTAACCCACTCGGGAAAGCACAAAGGTCATTGCACAAATTAGGCTGAAAAGAAGTCATTTTTATCCTATGGTGCCTAAGTTACCACCACCTACTACACAATTTAGTAACTAACTCCATGTAACAAGACCCAAAATAAAAAACATCATTGTGTAACTGATCCTTCACAGCAGTAACCAGAATGCTGTCACGGCAACTGCTTAACCAGTTTTCACACACTAAAACCATCACAGCACACCAGTACAAACCGCAGTCACAGAATAGGCAGGTAAATTAATCACTGATTTATATAGCGCCTTTCACTAAGTTATTTATTTTTTAACAAAATAAAGGTAAAAATTATTTTTGAAAAATCCTTATCTTCCTCCTCCTCCAAAAGGACCATTACCTGCTCCTCCTCCTCCCTGCCTCACTTTTAGCTGAGGCACTGGTACCTTCACATTAGCCACGTATGAGATTTTGATTTGTGGATGTGTATAAGCATATGAATGGTAACAACACATCGTGCACTAAATAAAGCAGACTTATTTTAAATACAAGGCCAAGATTAACATAGTGGGTTTAAAATAAAAACAGGTCCTTAATCATTATATACAAATCTTTCATACTAATTTGACAAGTAATCTGTCCCCATCAGCATGGCAAGTGTGGCTTCAACAGAGGCTTATCCCATTCTGTCTTGTGAGATAAGACTCAACCAGTGTCCCTAAGTTCTTGATTTGTCTCCCGACTTTCCAATCCTGGCAGGATGATGCTGTTTATACCTCATCTTGGATTGTAATATTGCCTTCCAATGGAGGCACAATGCCTCCCTAATCTCCAAATTCAGTACATATACAAAACAACTGCCAAGGTTCATACTGAAAAGCACTGACCAAAGACAATTCTCTGAAAAAGTGCAATTTCAAAGGAGCATGTGTGCCTAGGCCAAAATCTGGATGATTAAACTAGAAACAGCACTTAAGATTAGTAATAAAAAAAAAATGAATCACCTGTACTCTTATCTTGTCCCAAATCAGGAGACACTCTGCCAGAACCTAGAAGACAGTATCAATTTGTCAAAACTTTCTTAACTTGGTTAATGTAGAAGGTGTGTGCACAGGAAACTATTAAAAGGCCTCACCACTTGGGCCTCGAGGATCTCTCTATGCATTCCATGGGCAAGAATCTCTTGTAATTAATACAAACAATAGTGGGGGTGGAAAAATCTCACCTTTCAGGCCAAATGCAACCCCAACAAGAGTCAACGCGTGTAACAGTAACGACATCAATGTACCCAACCCTTCATTTAACAAGTGGCTCTGGGCTTTGTCACTTCAATGTGAATGGCTTAAGCATCAAAGAGCAGGCCAAAGATTCCTGAAACTTACATTTGGATTCTTCCTTTCTTTCTGTCCTACACCTGCAAGCCCTTTTCCATTCTTTTAACCAAATTTCCAAGCAAACCCTTGGATAGAGACACTCAAGAAGACTTGAATAATAACTAAATATTCTATCTAAATTTTATGCATGGGATTAGAAGCAAACATAAACACTGCACTACTTCCACTGTAATTGCCAAAGCAGAAAAAGGCAGGAAGTGAGACACCTTGATCCTGGTTCACTGTTTTTACTTAAGATGCACTTAAAAACACAATGGTATTACGACTAGTGACGACAAATGTGTTACTTCAATGTGGTCACACAGCATAATTGGTCTGTCTAGAAACCAGCTACTTGGACAATCTTACCCTGAAAAACAGAACTGAACAACTATATCCATTCAGTCACTGTTTGCTCTGTAACAGTCTTCACAACATAATGCTCTATATACTGTAAAGTTAGGCTTTATCCATCCATATCCCCAACATTCTTAATCTAATCCTAACCCTAACTCTGGTAAGCCAAAGACTCAGAGTTAAATCATGCCAGACCAGAACACGTCACATTTACACATTCACCAACGCTCGCTCATACTATGTCAATTTAGAGACATCAAATAACCTAAAATGATTGTCTTTGTTACGAGAGAAAAATGGAAGCAACTGGAGAATATAAAACTCCATACTGACAGCAGGTATATAATAGCAGGAATTGAATCCAGTCTCCAGTGCCATAACCATAACTTACCAATTATTGAGTCAACCTTTCTTCTGTATACTTAAGGATGAAATATCATAGCTGCTGTTGTTAAGGATGGAAAATGTCTTGAAACACACATGTATATACAGTACACTGTGATGGGCGGCCAGCGCCATTACCTGGTTGGGACACCAGCTGGATGGAAGGACCAGGGAGAGAGCATCGGTGGAGCACTAGCTAGAGGGTAACCCTCCTGGGTGGCAGTGGCACCATGGATTCCCGCAGGGCATTCTGGGAGTTGGAGTGTGGCACCAGGGCCGCTGCTGGCCAAATGGGTGCCCTAAGCAGAAATTTACTTTTGTGCCCTCTCCCCCAAATATTATGGAAGTAAAAATAAAATAATAAAAAAAACACCTACTATAGGGGCCAAAATAGAACTTTATTCAAATAAGGTGTGCTTAGCCTACTCTGCGTTCACCGTAAAATGCAATATATACGTTTATATTTTTGTTTATTTGTATATGTATATTATTAATATTAATTTATTATTATAATATATAAAAACTATTTTTTTGAGCAGCTGGGATGGTGCCCCCCTGGGAGTTGGTGCCCTACGCAGACTGCGTACTCTGCGTATAGGGAGCGGCGGTACTGTGTGGCACAGCCTTATCGGGTTCCATGGGTTAGGCAATTGCACATGCCCCTGGTTTCCATAACACACACATACAATATACATATAAATTTATTGTAAACATAGTCAAACATGCGCACCACCCTTCAAGAAAGAAAGTTATATTCCAAAGTAGTAGCCATAGAAGAGCTGCTTTCCATGGCACTTGTTGGGTTGCTTACGTGTATGCATCTAAATTGCATTTTGTGTGGTTTTCAGAAATTGTAGTGAAGCGACTACTCACACAACATGGTTTAGTCGCCTGTTCTATATGTGCTTAAACTGCAGACACCATACACATACGATGCACACTCGCTGCAGTCATGAATTTTGAGAAATAGAATGGCGGCATCAGAAAAATCAGCCCATGAGACTGATCACACTACAAGACTGCCAAGTGAAATTTCTCACATGACAGAAATTTTTCCAGTCATGCGACATCCCAGGCAATTAGACGTTGCAACCACTCTCATACTTCACTGCACAAACTGATGAACCTGGAATTCAGGACAACTCTGAAAATTAGTCGGCAACTGCAAATCAGGCTTAAAATCGTGCCCAAACTGGCAAAATTAAAGACGTGTGTGCTTCACACACGTCCGATGTAAGCGGACAATTATGTGCTTTTGATCATTTTAGAATGGTTAAAAAAAAAAAACGCTTTCATAAATGATGTAAAAATGCCAGTTGAAGATTGAAATTGTTTCTGTTTGAAAAGCCCCGTTTTGAAATGAAAACACAGTACAGCGTGGATGTAGCCTGAGACTGAACACACAGCATGTGCCTCTTTTCTCTTTACTTCATGAATCTGCTTCTCTAAAGCTGCATGCACATTTCACACAGCAGGGGACCTGCAATTACGTCCCGCTTGATGGGGAAGAGGGCCACAGAATGCTGAATGAGGCACGCACAACTGAAAGGGAAATACTAAAACAGTAGGAGTGAAAACAGGGAGGTGATAAGGAGAGTTAGACACCGAAAAAGCAACTGTCAAGAGTTAAAAAGCTGCTTTCCTCATCATTAGCCACTACAGTACTAAACTAGCTTATAATCACAACTCAATTAAACAGATCGGAAAGAATCCAGCTCAGACTTTCTTTTATCCATAGGCACTAAAGTACCTTCCTACTGTTAAGTCTGAACTTTCTTGCCACAAAAGTCAGGTTGCTTTATGGATTTTGTCTTTTTCTTTAAAAGTAATACAGTAGTCCCCATGCTTAAACAAACCTTAAAGAAAGTCCTGCATTTGGACGTCCACACACATTTTAACCATCCATTTTGTGAGCTCTTTTTTTCTGCAACAAGAACCAGAATTTGTCAACTAGCAGGTGCGCAGTCAAAAACCAACTGAGGACGAGAGGCCATTAAAATTGTGCACAACCACCATCTCGCTCACAATCTTACTAGTTTACAGGTAACTCTTTGCCTAATGGAGCGGCACGGTGGAGCAGTGGTAGCATTGCTGCCTGGCAGTAAAGTAAACCCTTGCAGGGTTCGTCTCTCTGTGTGGAGTTTGCATGTTCTCGTCGTGTCTACGTGGGTGTTCTGGTTTCCTCTCACAGTCCAAAGCTATGAAGGTTAGGTGGATTGGCAATGCTAAATTGGCCCTAGTGTGTGGTTGGGGTGTATGTGTGTGTGTGTATGTTTTTGTTTGCCCTGCAATGGACTGATGCCCTGTCCAGGGATTGTTCCTGCTTTGCGCCCTATGCTGGCTGGGATAAGCTAAAGTACCCCCCCGGAGACCCTGTTCAGGACAAAGCTGGTTAGAAAATGACTGACTGACTTTGCATGTTTTTAGGGATGAAACTGCACAATCCATAAAAAAACAGATGCAGGTCGAACATGCACACTCCACAGAGACAGCACTCTGGAACTGGGAAACAAACTTTTGTCTGTAGAGTTTTCAGACAGTAGGACTAATTACTGCGTCAACATGCTACTCGTGCTAAAAGGTATTAAATGAGCATTGTAAAAAGTACTCAATACACAAACATTATGGATGCATACATGCAAGTTCTCCTGATAGACCGAGGTCTTAATGATTTTGCCTTGGAGATTGCTGGACAACTGAGCCACAATGACAATGTTTGGCAGAGATCTTGCATGGGAAGAATGGTTACAGGATGCTAAACACAGGCTTAGCTTGGTTGCCAATAAAGAGGTCTTTATTATGAAGAAATGATACCGTGCTGTACTGTTCTCTGGAAAAAAAAAAAGCAAAAAGGAGAAAAGCCCTGAAGGAGCATGTAGTTTGCAACTTGATGGAAAATTAGGCAACACAGGCCTCAAACAATGCAATTCTTTCAGAGAGAGCAGAGAGATGTTGTGTTGCTCAGGCAGCTTTGGATAGCTGCCCGTTTTTTTTTTTTTTTGTTTGTTTTTTTTTTTCCGAGAGGGATCTGGAAACCTAGGAGCTAGACTGGCAAAATCGGGTGTCAAAAGGAGATGGGAAAATTTGGCAGGCCTCCAGCATAGTGAATTCCAGACTGGTTTCCCACAAGCGACTCGTCACGCTACATAAACTCAAATCATCGACATCAGTAAGGCGCAGCATTCTGAAATGCTTTTTTATTCAACTGACTTTTATGCATCCGTTACTTAAGAAGGAAAATCATGCTGATATTTAAAATGAGAACAATGACAGCTAACCAACAAAGAAATGACAAATTGACAAACAACTAAATAAAGTCAGTGACAATTAAGTGTAAAAACCCCTATTCTTAAAAGTCAAGCACCATGTACAACATGGCAGTAGCAGAATACGGCTATGGATATCAAGGATTCTGTTTTTTGGACCTCAGTATTCAAAGGGTCCTGCATGTCTCCTTGGTGTCCTGGCAGCAGTCAAGATGACCAACCAGAACACGAGCATCTCAACTGGCTTAATCCATGTAAGAAAGACTGCATACACTTAGGCACCCAGCCTCCCTGCCGGGCTTTATTCTGGTTCACAACTAAGCTCAAACTAGTCTCTTCTCCGCAGCTTGCATACACAAAAGACATTTGGTATTCAAGGCCAGCTAGCCAGCTTCTCAGTGGCATGAAACTGCCAGAAAGGCACACGGGCCAAGTGAATTTAGCCTGGGCAAAGGGCCAAGACACAGAAGATCAGCTTTGACTGCCACGTAACACATAAGCAACAGAGAATGCAAATTTGAACACTGGTCAGGGTGAGAGAAGTCCATCTGTCCTATGTCAAATCTGTCATCCAAAAAAAGCAGCCTGTATTCCTAACCTCCAGCTGGACACCAAGCCCTGTGTTCCATGATACTGGAAAGCTGCAAAGTGAAACAGAGCTCAACCCACAGAGGGTCTCTCTGAATATTTAGTAAGGTAAAAATTCATCAGAGTCCACATCTGGCTGAGACTCAAGTTTTAGGCTGAATGGTAGTATAGGCAGCATATTTTGATCTGCCCTCTCAACTGTGCCCTTCTGTTCATTAAACAGGTAAAAACAGGGGCTCTATCATTTCAGCCTGAAAAGTGGGCCCTAGATACTCTGTTAGGTATTTCTCTATACTCCCAGAGTCATTCAGCATGCATCAGGATTACCAAACAAAGAAAAAAAAAAACAAAAAAGACAAGACACCCTAAAAAAGGCACCTTTGTTACTCCGTGACCAGCAAAAACAGCTCAGAACAGGAGCCCTAGTGAAATGGGACGTCGGTAACTCACAAGACGAGAAGAAATGTCTAAATGAGAGCATACACATGAATCAAAGCCTGCTTGGAGTCCACAGCTGCTTCTTGCCATTCCTTACACTCGCAGCATATCAATCTTAAGGCCCGTTTATACTCGGGTGCAGACACGGTCACACACAGAGGAGGAGCACCTTGGTCTGTCTTTAGCACAAGCATTCAGTGCATGACACTGCGTGGTAGCAGAATCCCCCCTCACAAAGTTTTTTAAATATCGCTGTACCAGATATCATCCAGTTCTGCCCGCACAAACTTTCAATTTTGACGAGAGTCTGGGTGATTTCTCACCTTGAACTTGTGCCCAGTTGCCTATTTCTGTGTGTTTTTGTTGTTAGACTATATAGGTGCGGGTACCAACAAACTACTTTACACTGCTGATTCTCAAATGAGCCAGTGTGTTCTTGTGTGGCACATACACAGTCGACACGCATAGGACACAGGGGTGCTGACAAAATTTACGTCCCATGCACCCTAACAGACATTCATGGCAACATGGGTGCTCCAAGTATAAACAGGCCTTTAGTCTTTTCATTTTTCTCTCAGCAAGACAGTAATGGTGGTGACACTAATATTTTTGTCCTCTCCTATTTAGTACTCTTCCTCACCAATTCATCATGCTAAATCCACCAGGTAGATCTAAAACCACCAGATTAAAAGTATCTTTTTGTCATATTGACATATTTAAGTCTTCAGAATAATGTGACATTGACAAGAACTCTATAAGATTTTGTTTTTATTATTACATACATTTGAAGAGCAGTGTGGTGGGGAGACGGGGATGGAGCCATGTAGTGAACTGAGCTAGCTGTAAAATGTACAATTACTGTATATTTAATCAAAAAGCAGGGGGTGGGGATGCCATCGGGCTAAAAAACAATTGAGCACAAGGTGCTTGAAAACAACCATTTACTTCTGGCACCAAAGTTAACAAAACGCTGGTACCACACCATTTTACATTTTCAGTACCAGTATACTGCACAACCCTAGTTAACATTAAAACACAATAATATCAGTTTAACAACAACTTTCACATATATCTAGTTCTAAATCACAGGTGTCAAACTCCAGGCCTGGAGGGCCGCAGTGGCTGCAGGTTTTCATTCTAACCCTTTTCCTAATCAGTGACCAGTTTTCACTGTTAAATCACTTTTTTCCCCTTTTATTTTAACAGCCATGTTAGAAGGATTCAGTTCTCTGAATTGATTTGTTTCCTCATTAAATGACAGCCAAACAGAAATGAGATGTGAAACGAGCCAAAAGATGACCAGCTTAAACTGGGGCTTCAAACTCCAACAAGTTTCTTTAATGAGAAGCTGATGCTTGCTTGCTGTTAATTAAACCCGTTATTTAATTCCACGGCTTGTTGCTGCTCTCATTCTGCAACAGCAGACATTTCCAAAACTGTTTATTTTCTGTTTTTTATAAGAACACCGTCAAAGTGTTTTGAGATATTAACCTTATGAGACCATCACCTGTCTTTATTTTCAGATATTGTGTAATATGGCGGCTTGTTTTGTCTCATTATTGTTTGGCTGGCAATTAAGGAAAAAAACTAAAGGGCTTGTGTCAAGTTAATTAAAAGAAGTAATTAGCAGCAAAAATTGGTCACTAATTAAGAAGATGGTTAGAATGAAAACCTGCAGCCACTGCGGCTCTCCAGGACTGGAGTTCGACACCCCTGTTCTAAATAATAGAACGCTAATGACACTTGTTTGTGTCCGGTCCCTCCAAGCAATATGATTGGTCAGTTTGACTTTGACCTGATTGGTCAGTTTCACTGTGGTTTCTTAGTCATAACGCAATCAAGACAGGAAGTGCTGGGCTAGGGAAGTTGACACACACAAGGATACCAAGAACAGTTGTAGAAGTTGCTAAAGGAAGAGCAGCTTGAATATGCTGAGTTCATGTCCAAGTGTCTAGTAATGGCATTTTCATTTGAGAGCCACAATTCAGCCAGCTCTCTGGAACTCTTGGTGTCTGCCCTTAATCTTACTTGCACCATGTCCCAGTTAAACGTATGTTTAGTTGAACTGGTATATACAGTATACCATGCAGTGCATGTCTAGCTGTATACATGCGACAAACACCTAATACACTCATAACACGCATACAAGAACATCGCAATGATGTCAGAAGGAAGGGCTCACAGTCTCTGATATATGCACACACCAAATCAAGGAGAATGTCAGTCAGTCGGTAAGGAAACTGAAGTGGAGGATGGCTCCTGCATCAAGACAACCATCCAAAACACACTCATGGACTTGAACATTATTGAACATCTGTGGGTAGATGTTAAACATGCTGTGCACCACAAGACAGCTCAAGAATATCTCACAGCTGGAAGCGATCTGCAAGTAACAGCAGGGAAGTATTGCTAAAGCTAAGAGCTCAACAGCTCATAGCTGGCTACAAAAATTGTTTGTAATCTGTGATTTTTGCCATAGGGGGTGTTATTAAGAACTTACTTAGTAGGGTGCCCAAACGTTTGCAAATGCCACATCTACTTTTTTAAGTTCATCAAATAAACTGTAACCGTACATTAAGAGTTTCAGAAAAATGTCGCTGCTTTAGATTCTTTGCTTTCAAAGTTGTATTCACTACTACTTCAAATTTCAAGTAAATGTAATTTTGCCTGGAGATTCCAAGCTTTTGCATGAAACTGTATACACAAGCATACTGTATATCATACACATACACATATAAATATATGTATTATATACAGTACATATGCATATAAATATACACACATGGGAATTGTTCTTTATTAACAAGTTCTTTAATGTTGAAAAACACAATCATCATTGTCTTGTGGTTCGATGTAACCTGACATGCTTTTTTCGGCTTGAAGAAAAAACTTGTGAAAGTCAGGTGCACGATTGTAGAATAATTGTCAGAAATTCACATTCAGTCATATCAGCACACTGCCATTCGGCAGACTGATTAACAAAAGTGCAGGCATCCATCCATCCATCCATTTTCCAACCCGCTAAATCCAAACACAGGGCATACAATACCCTAGTGGCTTAGTCAATAACTATACTCTCCTTCCGTGCTACTGACCATTTCCAGGAATATTTTGGGGCCCCCTTGTAGGTCAACACTTTTTACTATACTTCAGCACACGCTAGAAGGCACAGTATAAATATACTGTATGTGCTTTAAGCATTGGCAGAACAGAACAAAAATTCAAAATATTCACTGTCATTCCTTAAAGAAAATCATTCTCAATTTGAAGCAAGTAAGACATACTTCAGGTACAACATGTAGAATGGGAGTTTCAAACTGAATAGCCAGAAGGCAACAATATCTGCAGGTTTTTGCCCAAGATAAGTTCTTATTAAGAAACCAGTTATTGCTTTTCTTTGGGCTTTGTTTTATTTTACTCTCTTGTTAAGACACAGAACAACTAACTGCTTCTTCACTTCTTTAGTTGATTCTAATTTTTACTGGATGTCAACATTGTGCCAGAAGCTCAGCAGCTTAACTAGGACCCATTTGTCCTGTGACCATTTATCATAAAGTATACATTAAAATAAAATATTGGTACAAAAAATTAAGTTTATAAAAAAATAACGAGAAATACTCATTTCCGTTGGTTCCAAACAGTATTCATAATTGATACAGGAAAATCTATAACCCACAACAGAAGAAAGATCATTGTCAAGTCACAAAAATAAAATGATATGTCATGGGTCAACATTTAGTGGTGTCCAAACGTAGCAGTCACTCAAACCCTGAGCCCCCTCACCCCCCCATTTTTTAATAATATAATGTCAGTTACCTATTTTGCTGAGATGCATTCAGTTGTCAATGAAACATAATGTGTGGCACAGTGCTGCAACCAACAGTTGGTTATTTGGCTTCAAAGCTGTGTAGGTCTTAATTCTCAATTCAGCCACTGCCAAATAAAGTATGAATATTCACACAATCTCACCAAGACTAAGAAAAAAAAAATAATAAATGGTCACAAAATGGGTTTCAGGGAGGCTAAAGGGTTCACTTATCTGCCTGATTCCATTAAAGTTCCCAGGTTTTTCACCCAAGATAATATCAATGACCCCAATCTAAACTGGACCTGCTTCTTTGCTCCAGTCAAACCCACCTTCATGAGACGGCCCATGGGTTGGCTCCACAGTAACTTGCAGCTTTAATCCAGGACCGTTGGTAATTAAACCGAGGATGAGCCAGGAAAATAAGGACACACACAGTCGGCAAGAGTTGGTATAAAGTGAGTCAGTCAGTCATTTTCCAGCCCACTATATCCTAACACAGTGTCACGGGTGAGCCAATCCCAGCCAGCACAGGGCACGAGGCAGGAACAAACCCCGGGCAGGGCACCAGCCTACCGCAGTGGTATAACGTGCCTTGTGCTATTATTACAAAAACTAAACAAAGTGTTAATAATGTAGTGCAAAGTTTCTTCCTTAATTAAATAAATAATACAATAAAATCAAGTGTAAAGTTTAGGTAAAAATCAATAAATGAACAATAAACATCCATTAAAAATTAGGTTAAAAATCCTTGGCAGAAAAAACATGCCCTTAAAAACACAATCTGAGACATAGTGCCTTCTTTCTAAAAAAATCAATGTCTCCTCTGCTTACCCTCATGGGGTCACTTCATCTACCAATAGGCGCATATAACCCTTAATGCTGGCACGTGTCGCCCCCACCAATCTCTATAGGGCGCCATTCCTTCTCCAGCCGCCAGATCTTAGCGTCTGCTGGAGGCTTCACTGAGCACACAGTCGCTCCTGCACCGTGAGGTGATCAACAGGAGCGACCTCTACACTAAGCTTTGGCCAAATGCTTCTCTTGGACTCCCACCCATCCACCCACATCCTCTCTAACATTGCACCTGCTCCTCTGTGATCCTGCCTATCACTCTCTCTTTCTATTAACCTCCATTTCTTTTTTTCTCTTCTTTTTTCTCTTTTCTCCTTCACCATGTAGGCTTCATTTTAAACTGCATCTGGGTGCCGGTGCTGCAATCACCTGATCCAAGCACTTGACCAATCGGCTCGTGTTTGCATGTGAATGCGCGATCAGACAGGCACCCCAATCAACCTCAGAGTGGCAAATGAATATTCCCATGAGTAACTGCGCCCGCCTGGAGCCTGCATGTTCCGAGACTTCCAAGAATTTATTTAAAATGTACAATGCTACAAACCTCTCTCATCACACTTGACTACAATTAAAAGGAGCCTTGTCAGGGTCAAGTAATCACTGAAGTCTACGACTGAAGAACAACCATTGGGTCTTATTTTGCACCACTTGCATTAAACAGGGTTCTTCCACTTGGGATTCCAACCCGTTTCCAGCCTTCTTTATGATATATATATTTGTAAACACATCCTGCAGAGTGTTTAGAGCAGAGCCAACATGGTGTTCAAGGGCACCTGGTCGCCCACAGGGACCACGTGAGTTGCCCACAGGGCATATTCTAAAAATAGCACTAGGCACCATGGAGCTCCGTCTAAAAATTGTATTTAATTGTGTTGCTGTTCTTTTTGAATCAATAACACTTGCATTGATGTAGATTGGGAGGTAGTCCGCGGTCAAAGTTCAATATCGTGCACAAGACAAAACTCCATCTCACTCTTTGCTGAGACAAGCAAATGGGCACAGCTATGATGAGGAGCTAGAAACAGTTTTTACCCCCTAAAAATAAAGAAAAACATGGCAGAAAAGCTAAGGAAAAGTTCCATGTATATTAATAATATCACTAAATGTGAACCATGCAACTTTATGTTATTCAGGAAGTTTGTATCAAACAAGTAGCCTTTCGTATTACTCAGTACCCTTGAAGTAGCTCTCAGTTTCAAAACAACAAAAAGTAGCTCAAAGTGCTTTACATAATGAAGAAAAGAAAAATAAAAGACAAAATAAGAAAGTAAAATAAGACAACATTAGTTAACATAGAAAAGGAGTAAGGTCCGATGGCAAGGGTGGACAGAAAAAACAAAAAAAAAACTCCAGAAAGCTGGAGAAAAAAATAAAATCTGTAGGGGTTCCAGGCCACGAGACCGCCTAGTCCCCTCTGGGCATTCTACCTAACATAAATGAAATAGTCCTCTTAAAGGTTGTTGACCCCTGGTTTAGAGGATCTCTCCAGGTACTCAAGTCTTTCTACATCCAAAAGACACGTATATGAGGCGAATGAGCGATTCCAAGTGTAGGGAATTCATGAAAGTGTTGTTTTACAACACTGAGCACCGTAGGCTCAAAGCAATGATGGGATATTAGTTTACCTTGAGTAGCATTTCATTTTATCTACAAAAAAGTAAGGAATTAAAAGGAGGAATATGGTACTTATGGGGGTGGAGAGAGGGCAGAAAACCTTTGAAAAGTACAAAAAAGAAAGAATTTCTCATTTTGAAATAATAGCTCTTTGTAGGAGCATTTGAAAGCTTCTTACTAGTAAAAGAAGGTGTATTTACGAGAGAAGGCAATTCTTTACATAAAGGTTAGTGGGAGTCTCAAGAAACTGCCTAAAGCTGAATCAGAGGTCCTGTGACAATTTTCTGTACATAATAGCTAACCACACAGGCCTGATGCACTTTGTAAAAAAATCTTCAAGACCTATTAAGGGTGTTATTTCATTCATTTTACTCTTGTATGGGCAGAGAGCTCTTTGACGTTTCATTTTCTGTCAGTCCTGCCACTCAAGACATGTACAGATCAAGTGTTTGCGTGTTGCTATTTTGTTGTTACTGACAAAGGCAACATAACAGGTGACATTACACTCAGCAAACTGCTCTGAGCCTTGCTTCTGGGGATTATAATTAATGTGTCATCACGTCGGACTACCATGTCTAAATATATCTGATATCGGACTAGATACTGATGAACTTTTTTTTAGCTTCTTCATCAGCTGACACTGAAGTGATGTCCCATTGTCATGAATCTCTAATATTAACAACAGAGACCTGAAATAGCTCTTTAGCAAAATTCTGAAATAGCTAACCTAAGCATAATATACTGCAAATTACAGTGTCTTCAGAAAGTATTCATTTCCCTTCACTATTTTCATATTTTGCAGACTTGATCTTAAAATCATTTAAATGTATCTACCATCAAGCAACACTCAATACCCCCCAAAACGACAAAGCCAAAACAGGATTTTAGAAATTTCTGCAAATGTAGTAAAAATAAAAAACTGAACTATCCCTGACACGAGTATTCAGATGTTTTACTTTTAAGCCCCTTTGGCAGCAATTACAGTCTTCTTGGTTATGAAGCAATAAACTTTGCACACCTGGATTTAGAGATTTTCTTCTATTCTTCTCAGCAGATTCTCTCAAGCTCTGTCAGGTCACCAGTGAACAGCTATTTTCAGGTCTCTTCAGAAATGTTTGATTGGGTTTAAGTTCAGGCACTGGCCAGGCCACTCAAGAACATGAACAGAGTTGACCCTAAGCCAGTGCTGTGTTGTTTTTTGTTTTGTGCTCAGGGAAATTATCCTGCTGGAAGGTGAACCTCTGGCCTAGTCTGAGGTCCTGAGTGATCTAGAGAAGGTTTTTAATTAAGTATATCACTTGTCACACATGTGCGACTAGGAAGGAGCTGAGTGGACCAAGTGGAGGTAATTGCCTGCCAGGCCAGGGGGTGGCAGGGTGCATTAAACCTACCTGTGTTATCTCTACAGACCAAATACGGGAAAACCTGCCTTGATTTAACATCACTTCCGGTTCTGGCGCCCAGATTGACGTCACTTCCGGTTCATGACTTATAAAGCCGCCATTTTCCAAAGCCTAGTCAGTTCAATCCTGGAACTCAACCTGACAACAACTTGTTTTTCTTTAAACCTTTTGCAGCCAGGGACAATATATGGGTGGCTGCCCCAAACCTTTTCAGTGTATTGAGACTCATTCTTTCACACACTGTACTTTGCTCCGTTCTGCTTACCCTCAACCCTAAGCAGTCACCCAGTAGCAGCTGCGTGTTGCTGTCACCACCGTCCTTCACCAAAGGAATGGTATCATACAGGTGATGAGCAGTGCCTGGTTTCATCCCGGTGTGATGCTTAGAATTGAGCCCAAACAGTTCAGTCATTTACTTGCACTTTTGCAAACTCCCAACAGGCTTCATGTTTATGTGGCCACTCTGCCATTGATCCCAAATTAGTGGAGTGTTGCAGTGGTGGTTGTCCTTCCTGATGTTTAACCACCTTTACACAGGTTCTCTAGAACTCTGCCAGAATGGCCATGAGGTTCTTGGTCATTGCTCTTACCTGGGCCTTTCTCCCTAACTGCTCAGTATGACTGGCCTGCTTGCTCTAGGAAGAGTTTGTTTGTTCCAAATGTCTTCCATTTAAGAGGTATGCAGGCCACTGTGCTCTTAGGAAACTTCAAAGCTGCTGAAATGTGTTGTAGACTTCCCTAGATCTGTGCCTCAACACAATCCTGTGTCTGCAGGCAATTTCCTCAACCTGATGGCTTGTTTTTATGCTGTGATACACAACTGCATACATGGGACCTTCAATAAACAGGAGTTTGCCTTTCCCAATCATGTCCAATGTATTGAATTGACCACAGGTGGACTCCAAACAAGGCGTAGGAACAACTCAATGAAGATTAATTGAATGGGGTGACCCTGAGATAAATGTCAATGTTATAGCAAAAGGTCTGAAAACTTGTGGGAATGTGATATTTGACTTTCTTATTTTTAATTCATTTACAAAAAAATCCTAAAATTCTATATTTGCTTTGTCATTCTGGAGTATTGCATGTTGTTTGATGAGGAAAAATGGATGCAAACAATTCAGTAATAGTCTGCAACATAACTCAATATGAAAAAATTGAGGGAGTCTGAATATTTTCTGAAGGTGCTCTGTATTCTCAGAATCAATCATTTATTTAACCTTATTTTATCTTTTACAGGGCATTTCTCACAAAGCATTATATTCAGTCATTTTATGAACATTAACAGGCTGAACTCACAGATACAGTTAAGACCAACTGTCTATCATCAATATTTTCTTCTACATATACTGCATTGCCATTTTTATTCCTGTATTTATAATTTTCATTGAATTTATTTAAACATTTCTCATTTGAAATTCAGCTTCATTTGATAAAGGTTTCTCCATTTATTATTTTCCTGTTATTTGTTTAGTCAGCTAAATAAATAATAACTCATACCTCAATCTATACACTAAGAAGAACCTGGGTGCCCCACAAAGCAACAGAACAATGCAGTCATTTTTTCCATATTACTTTAAATTAATCTTAGATCTTTTGGTAAATAGACAACACCCTTTTTATTATTGTTCTTTTAATCTTTACTTTACATTATAGTCCCATCTTACTTAGCTTTGTTATCAGCTGTGTGATTTTTGATGCCTTTATGTCAGTGGAACTCAAAAGCCATGATAAGCCACGGGAAGATGTACCAGTCAATACCCGAGCAAATCAACAATGCCAATTACAGCTTAATAGTAATGCTGCTCCTTTGCAGTAAGGAGATAGTGGGTTCACTTCCCAGGTCCTCCCTGCACGGAGAGCGCTTTGAGTATGCTACATAAATTTAAAGAATTATTATTTTTTTATTCTCATTATTATTATAGCATAATAAAGGTCACTTTATACAGATTTAAACTTCAGGTCCTCGCCACCTCTCTATCATGGAAGTATCAAAATGCAGCTGCATGAGCTTCACAAAAGGCAGCTTCTATAAAAATAAAGTATAAAAAAAATGGAACACACTGATTTTAAATCCATCCATCCATCCATTATCCAACCCACTATAAGATAACTACAGGGTCACGGGGGTCCGCTGGAGCCAATCCCAGCTAACACCGCGCAACGCAGGAAACAAACCCTGGGCAGGGTGCCAGCCCACTGTAGTGATTTTAAATCATGCCCTGAAATATCTTTGATGTCATTTATTTTCATCAGAAATGATAAAAAAGACAGCTCTGCCCATTTCAAAATCACTACATGCATTGCTAAGCATTTTTCTACATGGAAGACAGATTGCACCAGAGTACAAATGCCTGAACAAACAGCAAATAAGTGTAAGTGGCAGTCGGTCAAATAAGCCTAACTATATAAGCATCGAACCACAAAAGCAGCAAGATACGCAAGACTTCCGTCCACCATAACCTTTATTAAAGTCTATATACACTCCCCTCCAAAAGTATTGGAACAGCAAGGCCAATTAATTTGTTTTTGTTATGCGCTGAAGACCTTTGTGTGTGAGATCAAAAGCTGAATATAAGAAGAGAGATCAGAGTTTCAGCTTTTATTCCCTGGTATTTACATCTAGATTATGTTAAACAACATAAAACATAGCATGTTTTCTATCACAGCACACCGATTTTTCAAGTGAGCAAAATTACTGGAACAGAATGTTTTCAACTAAATTATTGTCAAAAATACTTAATATTAGGTTGCATATCCCTTGCTCGTAATAACTTCACCAAGCCTACGACCCATAGACTCCACCAGATTTCTTGTTTCTTCATTGGTTATTCCTTTCCAGGCGTCTACCATATCTTTTAGGTGGTGTGTGTTTTGCGGGGTTTCATCTTTCAGTCTAATTTTCAGGAGGTCAAAGACATGTTCAGTTGGGTTAAGATCTGGAGATTGATTTGGCCAGTCCAAAATCTTGCACTTTCGCCCCCGCTGAAGTCCTTTGTTGAGTTGGCAGTCTGAGTTCATTCTGCTACTACCATCATGCGTTACATCATCAATAAAAAGGATTGAGCCTGTTCTAGAAGCAGCCATGCAAGCACAAGCCATGACACAACCTCCAACAAGCTTCACAGATGAGCTTGTATGTTTAAGATCCCTTCTTTCTCCATACTTTGGCCTTTCCATCACTTTGGTAGAGTTTAATCTTCATCTCATTAGTCCATAAAACTTTGTTCCAGAACTGTGGCAGCTCATCCCTGTACTTGTGAATTTCCCCCTGGGATTAATAAAGTATCTATCTATCTATCTATCTATCTACTCTTTTGGCAAATTTCAATCTGGCTTTCTGACTTTTACTGCTGATGAGTGGTTTGCATCTTGTAGTATGGACACTATATTGTTGTTCTCCAAGTCTCCCTCAAACAGTGGACTGTAATATTTCCTCCCCTGCTCTCTGGAGGTTGTTCATGATGTTACTGACTGTTGTTTTGGGGTTTTTCTTTACTGCTCTCATCATTTGTCTGTCATCAGTTGTTGTGGTTTTCCTTGGACGACAGGTTTGCTGCCTGTTGCTCGGTATACCAGTGGCTTCCTTCTTTTTCAGGACAGTCCAAACTGTAGCACTGGTTATGGCTAATATTTTTTAAATAACTCTGATGGATTTCCCCCCCCCCCCCCCCCTTTCCCAGCTTCAGAATGGCATGCCACCATGGTCAGCTCTACGGTTTTCATGTTTGTCTACCTTTCTTAACTACAAATGCAGTCTTCAAAAATGAAAACCAAAGCTTAAACTGAGAGTAGATATCCCAGGTTATTTAATGATTAAATAATGTTATATGATTTATCTGGGTAACAAGAAACAACAGTCAGCTTGTCACATTCTAATACTTTTGCTCATGCGAAAAACTGGTGATGTGATATAAAATGTGCTATGCTCTATGTTGTTCAGCATATCTAGAATAAAAGATGAAACTCTGATCTATCTTCACATATTCATCTTTTGATCTCACACACAAATGTCTTCAGTGTACAGCAAAAACAAATTAATTGACGTTGCTGTTCCATTACTTTGGGAAGGGCCCATATGACATGGTGTAACAGAGGCTGGGTTTGTCTATAATGCAATCCGCAGCTCATTTGTCACCAGTCCTCACACTCTCAGTCTAACCATAGACTGGACACAAATGAAGCAAGTCATTGAGCTAAATAAGTGTTTCTGTTGTCCAAGAAGGTAGCACAGCTGCACAGGCAGTGCCGTCATGGAGGTGTGAATTTCAGAACAATAAACACCCATGTAAAAGGGCACTGGTCACCAACTTGCACTGCTGTCTTAAATCTACAAGGACCATGGTTAAACAATATACGTGAATAGTGTGCATGCACTCTCCATTGGGTTTTTCCAGGTATCTGCCACACTGAAGGCAAGTATAGGTTAGAAAGATGGGCAACTCTAATTGGCCCAGTCTGTGTGCCTGCAAAATCCCCCCAAAAGTTGGGTCCTCTTTTGTTGACTACACCCTGCTGATTCAGGTCTCCATTACCATAAATTTAAAAATCATAACTTAGATGAGCACCCTAATGCTCTACAAAGTCATTTCTTGCCCTGCACCTTATTCTAGACTGGGACAGGCTTTAGTTTCATACAAGGGGGCTCCGCCCCCTGCTCGCTTCGCTCGCCAACCCCTGGTTTAGGGTAACCCGAAATACATTGATCTATGTATGAGATATATTGGAGTGTAAAGGTGCAGATGACGTACATAGGAAGTAAAGAATACATAGTATGGCACATTACAAAGATTTATTCGAATATTTCTTTATACACAACATTTGTAGTAAAGATGGCGTGTTGTCCTTGAATGAGTTCTCCTTGGTATGGAGTATTTATAACTTTAACCTTAATGTCACATGAACGCCAAACTCTTGAGAAGGCTACATAAAGTTGTCCATGTCCAAATACAGGCTCAGAGAGGTATATACCAACTCTGTCCATGGTCCATCCTTGGGATTTGTTGATTGTCATGGCGAATGCAGGTTTAATGGGAAATTGGCGTCGTTTAAGTGTGCAATCCAAACAGTATTGTTAGTATGTGATCCTGTAAGTACATTTGCTTCAATAACATTGTCTGTCATGGTGTTGATGAGTAATCATGTACCGTTGCATAAACCTTGTTTAGTATTAAGGTTTTTTTAACAGCATGACTATTGTTCCGACCTTAAGGTTAAGATTGTGTTGTTGCAATCCGGCAGGGTTAATAGTGTTTAAATATTCCAAGGGGAAATTAAGATGCTCATTTGGAGCCGAGAGTGTTTTGCCTCCTCTGTTTCAGACGCGCGTTGTAGGATTCTGTACGTTTAATACGGAGCGATCGTTAATTGTTATTATCTATCTGGTGACGTGTCTGTGTTTTCTGTGGTTGTACTGTTAATATTGTATTACTGTAATGTGATTCACATATGCTGTGTAGTCCAGACGTTTATTAGACAACGGGAGTTCCTAACGGCCATATATAACGAAAACAATAGTTCAGCCCTACCTATGAAATGTAATCCCCCGGGATTTGGTGTAAAGCGTTCAGCGGTTTGTACAATCCCAAGCACCACATTATTCCTAACTTCACTCCGCAGCAGTGCCACCCACAATATGGTGGTGACGCCTGAGCCTTCCGTACTATCTCGGTTTTGACTATGATGTGTAGTGTGGACGTTTGCGGCATCCGTACTCTCTCCGGTTTGACTTTGGGCGGGGCGGCGAATCCTGTTGTGTTTGTTTGTTCTGTGGCCGTTCTCTGTGGCCGTGTCGTTAGGTATGGGCTTGTTGTTTTTTTTGCTATTTCCGTTAGTTGAGCTGTATTGTGTTTGAATTTGGTGTAAAGCGTTCAGCGGTTTGTACAATCCCAAGCAGCACATTATTCCTAACTTCACTCCGCAGTAGTGCCACTCACAATATGGCGGTGACGCCTGCGCCTTCCGTACTATCTCGGGTTTCACTATGCTGTGTAGTGTGGACGTTTGCGGCGTCCGTACTCTCTCCGGTTTGACTTTGGGCGGGGCGCCGAATCCTGTTGTGTTTGTTTGTTTTGTGGCCGTTCTCTGTGGCCGTGTCGTTAGGTATGGGCTTGTTGTTTTATTTGCTATTTCCGTTAGTTGAGCTGTATTGTGTTGAATTTGGTGTAAAGCGTTCAGCGGTTTGTACAATCCCAAGCAGCACATTATTCCTAACTTCACTCCGGTGGATAAGACTTCGCTTGCGGTTTATGAGACGCACGCTGTAGGCGCCTGCGCACTATGTCTCATGGTCCCATAGCCGTGTACCTGCGTCCATATCCGGTTTATTCTCGGTTAGTAATATGGATGACTGTAAAATGAAAGGAAGGTCTCTTTAAATAAACTGAAGGATGATTAGTCTACAAAGGGCTGCTGTTCCATCCAATCAGATGTCAGCATTTTGCCCAATGCTTGGAACACAGGCTGCTGTTCGTTTATTATCCTCCAACAAGAAAAGGGACTGGATTAATACTGGAAATTAATGCTTATGTATACAATTCTGGCTTCTACAATGAATTCAGAAAGATGCTGCAAACCATCTTCATCATCTGTTGGCTCAGTGGCACCCTGAACATGCATGCAACCTTGAGAATCTTCTCTTTTCCTTCTTTGTATTATCTCACTAACCCTCTTAAGCACTGTTGTAGCTCACTGGTTTGGCACCATCAATGATACGTGTGAACATTTGTGTTGTGCAAGTAAGATATTTCAGGGTAATAGTCACTATTAGAAGAATAATATGAAGCTGACTGACGATAGGTATTGTTAACTGAAATCGAGCGCTGAATAATCTTTAGAAGGCAGAAGACAGTGGAACACATCTTTACATATTTTATTAATAAACCTGATTATAGTGTCTATGCTTTATCTAAATAAGCTATGGTGCACTCTCAATTGTGCTAATAATATAAATGAATGTCATGTCCAAAATAATGGGACAGTCTTTACTTGGGTATTGGAAGCTATAGAATCCAATGCCCATCTATCCATTTTCAAAAATAATGAATGCAGTTCATGGTTGGAAACCTACCCCTATACTACTGTGCATGGCAGAAATGAGCCCTGAACAAAATACCAGTCCCTCAAAGGACACACTTAGGCATCCACTCACAGTCACTCAACAGAAGAGCTGCCAACTCAACATGCACAGTATGTGGTAGTAACACCTAGGTGGACAGATGGGTGGAAAATATAACATTATTTGTCCCCTGGGGGAATTTGGCATCTGAAGAAATAACCACACAGACAAATAAAGAATGCCCAAACTCCACACTGAAAGTGCTCCAAGATTCAAATCAATTTTACCCCTACTAGCGAAAAATGGTTATACTGTATTAAGAAGAGTAAGGAAAGAGTACAAGGTGTTCAGTTTAAACCAGGGAATAAACCATTCATCAATTTCCAATACAATAAACAATTTCAGAGATCTGTGATGTGAAATGAAGACATGGTAAGCTGCAGCAGTAAGCCTTCCTTTAATGTCTCTTGGCCATGTGCGTTTGTGCTCCGTTGTTGCCCAACAGGAAGCAGCAGCCTTGCCTTCCCCAGCACAAGAGCATGAGTCACCAGTTGATCACTCTTTCTTGATTACGCCTTCTAGTGACAAAAGTTTTTTTCCTCTCTCCAGCTGATTGCGATTATTTAGAAGGGGGGAGAGGGGGGAATTAGTGGTTCTTGCACTTCTTAGTTTAATCCAGAAGAAGTCACTAGGGTGGATACAGCAAACATTACACCACAGGCATTTAACATTAAAATGCAGACTCTGGCCAAATGCAGAGGACAAAAAACCTCTTTCTTTTCACGTTGTGGTTTTCTGTGCGTATCATCAACTATCAAAACAAAGCATTATTCACAATTATTTACTCATAAAGAGGGACACTGTTAAAGCTCTCCTCACACTGTAAGTATTTGCTACCTCATTCAAGATGCTTCACAGGAGACTTGAGGCCAAGTAGAGTGAGAGTTGGTCATTCAGCCAGAAGACTACAGGTTGAAATCACTGGGCCACTGGGCCAGTCACTCAGTAATTACAAACAAAACTAATATATAAGTATACACAGGTACATCTATGTGAAGATCAGCAATTAAAAATAAAAAAATATGCAATATATAAGCATGCACAAGTATATCTACAGTATGTGTTGATATGTACTGTAAATAGACATAAAGATAGACAGCTAAAACTTTATTTGTCCCCAGGGGAAATTTTGGCTTATATATAAAAAGCATATCGCTATCTGTGCGTATAAATATAATCTTTCTCTCTGAATATAATATATATATACATTCATGACATTCGTAGTCTGAATCACAATCAGATTGTATGGGTGGTTACCTACCAGGTAACGCTTGTAGTTGGTCTGCAAGTCGGCAAACATCCATCATGGTGCCCTCTTCAGTTGTGAGAAGCAGATCATAGAACTACGCAATATACAGTATATATATACATATATATACACATATATTCATACACACACAAACACATTGATACACATCTATAATATTTTATATATATATATATATATATATATACATACACACACACACACACATATACACACTGTGGCAAGCGACTTGGGGCGGTACACAGTCGGGACACCCGGATGGATTGGAAGAGGGACTACACCTCCTCCAGACCGCAAGGAGGCGAAATGCCCTGTTGGCTATGTGGACCACGGGAAAGGAGCTTGGAAGCTCAACCCTATAGGGGCCCATGGTCACCGCCAGGGGGCGCCCCGATGCCTGAGGAACCCTGGCCCTCAGCACTTCCACCACACCCAAAGTGCTGGGGGGAAGAAGACCAGGGACACCCGGAGTGCTTCCGGGTGAACATAAAAGGGGCCGCTTACCTCTATTCGGCAGCTGGAGTCGGGTGGAAGAGGACGAAGCCTGGAGGAGAGGAGTGGAGACGGTCAGAAGAAGAGGCATTGGAGAAAGAGGCCTGGACTGTGGGTGTTTGGTACGGGGTACTGCGTTGTGTGCACTGTGAATAAAAGATGGAGATGAATAATCGTGTGTTGGTGGTAAAACCTTCCGTGTCCGCCTGTCTGTGTCTGGGCTGTTCCCCACAATACATATATACATATACCTACTGTATACATATGCATATACACATATACATATATATATACATATATATATATATATATATACATATATATATATATATATACATATACCTACATATACATATACATATATACAGTAATCCCTCCTCCATCGCGGGGGTTGCGTTCCAGAGCCACCCGCGAAATAGGAAAATCCGCGAAGTAGAAACCATATGTTTATATGGTTATTTTTAGAATGTCATGCTTGGGTCACAGATTTGCGCAGAAACACAGGAGGTTGTAGAGAGACAGGAACGTTATTCAAACACTGCAAACAAACATTTGTCTCTTTTTCAAAAGTTTAAACTGTGCTCCATGACAAGACAGAGATGACAGTTCTGTCTCACAATTAAAAGAATGCAAACATATCTTCCTTTTCAAAGGAGTGCAAAGCAAGCAGTCAAAAAAAAAAAATCAATAGGGCTTTTTGGCTTTTAAGTATGCGAAGCACCGCCGGTACAAAGCTGTTGAAGGCGGCAGCTCACACCCCCTCTGTCAGGAGCAGGAAGAGATAGAGAGAGAGATAGAGAGAGACAGATAAAAAAAATCAATACGTGCCCTTTGAGCTTTTAAGTATGCGAAGCTCCGTGCAGCATGTCCTTCAGGAAGCAGCTGCACACAGCCGCCCTGCTCACACCCCCCTACGTCAGCGCAAGAGAGAGAGAGAGGGAGAGAGAAAGTAAGCTGGATAGCTTCTCAGCCATCTGCCAATAGCGTCCCTTGTATGAAATCAACTGGGCAAACCAACTGAGGAAGCATTTACCAGAAATTAAAAGACCCATTGTCCGCAGAAACCCGCGAAGCAGCGAAAAATCCGCGATATATATTTAAATATACTTACATATAAAATCCGCGATGGAGTGAAGCCGCGAAAGGCGAAGCGCGATATAGCGAGGGATCACTGTACACATATATATTCATATACACATATACATATACACATATATATATATATATTTGTCACACACGTGTGTTTAGGAGACAACTAAAGGGCTTGAATACATGTGATTCCATGCCAGACCAGGGGGTGGTGAAGTGCACTAATTTTCCCTCTCGATCTTTTGCAGACCATTCTAGGGAAATCCCGCCCGGCTCTGGGGCAGCCAATGACGTCACTTCCGGTTCCGGTATTGATGACATCACTTCCTCCACTGGCCTTTAAAGCTGCCATCTTGTCTCAAGAGAATCAGTTCTGTTTTGGACTTAGTTGTTTGAACATGTCTTTCATTTTGAATCAGTTTTGCAGCCGGGAACAATTATACGGGTGGCTGCCCCAAACCTTCTCAATGTCTTATGGTCGTTTTTGCGACTATATATATATATATATATATATATATATATATATATATATTATATTAGTATTACAGTATATATATTGTCACACACGTGCACATGGGAGGCAGCTAAAGGGCTCAAATGAGGGTAATTCCACTGTAGGCCAGTTGTGGGAAATTCCGCCTGGCCCTTATAACGTCACTTCCAGGTCCTGTCCCAACAATGGCCCCAGTGACCTCACTTCCTCTGCCTTGATTTAAAGCCACCATCTTTACCTCACCCAAGCAGTTCTGTTTTGAACTCCAATCTGTACACAACTGTTCTATTTGTAGCCATGTTCAAGTATACAGGAGGCTGCCCCAAACCTTTTTGCGGCTCTTTTGACGTTCTTTGACAATATATATATAGTAATGTTTTGGACAAAAAAGCATTTTTCCATGATTTACCCATCTTCCACCGTTTAAAATTACAAATCAAACAATTCAAATGCACACATTAAAGTTGCACATTGTAGACTTGGTCACACCATGTAGAAATTATGGAGGGCACTATATAACACCAGATTGAAAGGTAAGTGACTGATCAGCCAATGACTGTCCCTACATAAAAATGACATACTGCAGACCAACATTTCATTATTTGGAATGAAATGTGAGAATAATGTGGAAGAAAATATATTGCCCTTCTCTTTTTGTTCTGCAATTGGGGCACAGAAAAAAAAACTAATTTGTAACAAATATAAATGTGCTGAAATACTTTTAAGAGAGGAAGTAATGGTGACCAGGTTTCATTTGGTTATTTTTTTTTCTTTTTTTCCTCATACCAGAAAGCTCTCACAACCAAACAGACAGCCACACACACAGATATCCCTCCAAAAAGATCACATCATGTTCCGAAATGCCCCAAACATGTAAATCGGATAAAAACTCCTCAGAAAATTAACACATACATGCTTGTACCTTTTGTTGGCAAAGTAAAAAGTGCACACTATTCATTCATCCATTTTCAGAGCCGCTTGGTAGCTGATAGAGTGGCATCTCCGTGGTTTCTCTGCATCTCAGAGTCTCCACCCTGGACCTCCAAGTAGGTGGAATAAACTTACTTGACAGTACCTGGCCTTATTTGAGTCCGACAGCCTTTCCACCACCCTAATCTTAAATATAGTGTAACTAGGCAGAGCTCTGAAGGTTGGCAGCTAGACTCTGTTATCACCCATTGGAGTCAACTCCTCCCACTAGGCCCACCCACTGCAGTCAACTCCACCCACTTGGCCCATGCCATTGGAGTCAACTGCACTCATTTGGAGCTCCAGGGTGCAGGCTCTGAGTTGCAGAGATATACATTGAGGGGAAACTGGTGCCTATGCCCAGTGCTTGCAGAAAAAAAGGCCCTGAACAGAGTACCAGTCCATCACAGTGTGCACACATAGACACACTAACACACACTCGGGCTAATTCACCTAACCTGCATGTATTTTAAATAAAAAAAATGGCACACAAGGTACCCCCGTGACCCTGTAGTTACGATATAGCGGGTTGGATAATGGGTGGATGGATGGACACACAAGGTAAAAAGGCAGCAAATTCATGCAGTCTTGTGATAAACTGAGTGGAAAAAATACTTACTAATTAAGTGTCTCTCAAGCTTTTTTATATTGTAATCTCATATAAAAAAATAATGCAAAAACAACTTCATCCTAGTCATTCTTCTCTGCTACAGGCTGCCAACAGGAATTTGCTGGCTTCTGTGACAGGACGTAGCTACGAGCGATCTTTAAGAATATTTACGATGAGTTGCCCAACCTGCACAATTATAATAGAAAAGTTGATAGCCATCTTTTATATTAAATTAAAAATGATAAGACGAGCCCACCAAACCAAAAAACCTAACCTCTCCTTCATTCTCTGCAGGATCTAAGTAATGTTAGATGAAAACAAAAAGTGAAAAACAGGATTCTGTGGTTATGATAAAACATAACTAAAAGAACAATTTAAAAACAATACCCAACACCCCACCTTAGTTGACACGATGTATGCAACAGATACACCTGTATAAAACTGAAGAGAAAAAAATGAAGTAAGCCAAATTGGGTGACTAATTGAATGCAGTCTCCTGACAGGAAATATGAATAAAGAGCCTTGACACCAGCAGCACTTCAAACGCTCAGGGCGACATCTTCTGCACACTCCGACATTCTTTTAAAAGTCATTTCAATATCTGTTTAATGTTTTCACCCCTTAAAATCATCCCAAGTATATGTTCAATTGACCATAAGTCACTTTCTCACTCACAAAGTCTCACAACGGGTTCTACCCAATGGATTTCAGCAACACTTGGCTTTGGGACATTCGACAACCCCACTTTCACTGAGCTCTACATTTAAACACCATTGCATGAGCCAATGATCCAAGCTAGAACCAGCAGCATGGGTTGATGGAGGACTGGTGCTACAGGGATACCCTTTGGCACCCCCACAGCCTTGGACCAGATACAGATTGAAAGATACCGTATTTACGCGTGAACCACGCGCACATTTTTTCCCAATAATTAGCATTAGAAAATCAGGTGCACGTCATACACTAGGAAATTTTTTTCTGTAATGTTTACTTCTTCTGCTTGGGATCGCTCGCGTGCACGCTCTCTCTCTCTCTCTCTCTCTCTCTCGCTCTTTTGTCATGCAACAAAAATAGAAGTGCATTTCTCAGAAGACGTGCCCTAAATGCTTCCTATACAATCACAACGCACGTCGTACACGGGGAAAATTTTTTTCGCGATTTTCTTTGTAAAAATTAGGGTGTGCGTCTTACAAGAGGGCGCATGGTACATGAGTAAATGCGGTATCACATTCATTAGCCTGATATTTTAAAAAAGAATTGAAAGATATCACGTTTATTAGCCTGCTATTTAAAGAAGAAAGGTGCTATACTGTATAAGTAAGAATTGTCTACTCCATCAAACTTAAGGCAGAGAACAAAATCAGAAATAAGTTACATTAGTAATCATACAATTGGGGCAAGATTAAAATTATGACATAAATAAAATTTAACCAAGCCCTCCGACTAGTTTCTTTACCACATAAGCCAACATGTCAGTAAAAAAAAAAAAAATACATGAAATAAGTGGAATTGTTAACGGTTTCAAAACTTTGCGCCATCTTATTAATAAACTACTTTAGCATCTATTCTCCAAAAAAAAATCAGGGTTGATTGCAGGCAGCAAGCAGACATAACAGAATAACTCGCTGTTTAATTAGGCAATCATGAGGCTGACATCACACGAAAGAAAGGCGTTTTTGTTCAATACTTCAATGACAGAATTTTTACACTGGACAAATTCTATTGTATGCAAGCAGCTATTTTATTTTAAATACATAATAACATTAAGTGTCATAATATGTTCCCGTTTTCTTTTTCAAGCATCTTATGATTATGCTCACCGTGGAGGTGCCATGTAAAGTAATAAATTACTTTAACAGGAGTTTTTCAAAGAATCCAGGACCTGAGGAAATGTTGTGAATTAGTTTCCATCTTAATCTTCTCAGCTGCCACCTGCCCACAACCTGTGGTAACAAGATTTACATTCTCATCTTGTAAATTCAGATAGCAACAGTTGAGCTACAGTTTAGTGATCTTTCTCTCTTCATAATCCTGATCGGCGTATAAACATCAAGTGGTTATCTACTTTGTTGTTACTGCCTTGTATTTTTAAAATATGTATAAGTGCAATGAACCCATTTTCACTTGGAAGAACTACAGAACATAAGAATAAACTGAAAAGAACTCTGAAGAGGTGAAATAAGATTAGATAGAGGAGTTGAACAAGTCAATAACCAAACGAGAAGAACAGATAAATGGATGGAAAATCAGTTTACAATGTGTAAATGTCTATGACTGTGGTGTAGTAGCTCTGAGGCTAGGGATCTGCATTGGCAATCGGAAGGTTGCCGGTTCGAATCCCATAAATACCAATAGGGCCTCTGCTCTGTTGGGCCCTTGAGCAAGGCCCTTAACCTGCAATCGCTGAGCGCTTTGAGTAGTGAGAAAAGCGCTATATAAATGAAAAGAATTATTAGTAGTAGTAGTAGTGAAACATTTTTAATTCTGGAGTATGCTACGAGCAACCTGTACTTTACATGTAATTTTTAAATACTCAGCATCATTCAGGGCCTTTACAAGTACTGCTATATTGCACAACTTTTTTCAAGTAATTTGAACTTTTGAATCACAGGCAGGCTAAGCAGCTTGCTTGGGGGGGTTCCGACAGTAGGACAATGATTGGAATGGCAGTATGAACAGTCCAATTTCCTTACCCACTGAACAAACACATAGGACTCCCACTATATAACTTAACATTTTTATAGTCACTAGACCCAAGTCAGGATTGTGGCAGGATGGAGCATTGAATGAAAAGTCAGAGCTGGTCAACAACAAGGTCCAGTCACGCAGAAACTCACCTAATCAAATTCTGAACCACAGAGTGAGGCCACATCCTAACCCAGCAACACCTGGTGCAAGGCAGGAACCAGTCCATTGTAGAGCGCAATCACTCAGACAAAACCAGTTTGGAACACTCCTGCCATTAGAGTTGGGGTAGAAAGACCCACAGGCAAAGGGAATCACCTACTGTATGTAAAGTTTTCATCTTTTGTAGCACAAATCTAAGACCTGTGGTGACACCAGTGTGCATCTATTATGATTAGCCCGTCAGTTCTCTTTGCTTCTATCCCACCCCCTAAACCACTTGGTTTTGCTAAGGCAGATGGAAAACAACTTGAAATATTTCCAATAACCAATAATTAGATAAAACACAATATTCTGTTATCACTGGGACTTGCCCAAACTGAAAAAGACTGCAATCCTGGGAAAACTGATTCAAAACTGATTGAAAACAGATTCGTGTTGTCATATGGTAACCCATTGCTTAGCAACTACTTATATATTCATCTCACAGGCTATACATTTGTATTCAATTTCCATTGTATTTACATTTCTCACAATTGAACATAAGAACAATTAGCAGGAGTAACCACATGAGCAGGCAGAGGCCTAAAAGTAGACCAGCATGATGTCAGTTAAGGCCTTTTGGGGTAATATGTGCAGTATGCTGAACTCTGTCAAGCTCTACAATCAAAACAGTTTGTGAGATGAGGAATCCCAGTTCTGGGAAATGCAGCACTTCAAAATAACGGCAGTTAAGATTTTTCAAAAGCCTTGATTTTTGTCACTGTTCAGCTATGGGGGACTCTTCATGGCCTATTGAAGCTTAATCTTAAGGATACTTTGGAACTACTGAGTGCACTTTTCTGCATTCAGGGAATAACAGGATGGAGGAAATGTGACTTCTTTATGTTAGTTACAATGCAGTGATTAAATACATACATACAGTATACTGAATTTTAAATAAAGGTTTCATCTCCTTTAGTTTGGGAAACTTTACAGACAACATGACGCTATCTGCCTCAATAGAAATGTTTACACGCTGCAGACTTTCATGTACATATAGTGGGTCAAAAATGTTATCTTTCCCTATTTACTTGCTTACTTTTTGCTATCATCATGGGCAAGTGGGAATAGAAAATGGATTAATTTTATATTTTATTTGTGGCCCCCCTGCCACCCTGAGCTGAATTAAGCAGATTTGAGAATGCGATGCTATGCTGTGTTACGTAAAAATCGAAAGTACATGTATGTGCTTGATAGAAAATTTGTTAACACTTTAGTTTAGGTACTGCAAAAATGCAATACTAACTTTCTCTTATGCAACAAGACCTTAACAAATGCATCTTATGGTCTTCATAATATATATAAAAATTCAGTAGATAGGTTATATTCATGTCTGTGCAGTGTGGCATATTGACATAACTGTAAAATTACTTGTTAATGTGAATTTGTCACAGATCTTATACTAAAAACGTAATATCAAGGGAAAAGGGCGGAGTGGTGGCTCTGAGGCTAAGGATCTGCGCTGGTATCCCGAAGGTTGCCGGTTCAAATCCCCGTCACTGCCAAAAGAGATCCTGCTCTGCTGGGCCCTTGAGCAAGGCCCTTAACCTGTAATTGCTCCAGGGGCGCTGTACAATGGCTGACCCTGCGCTCTGACCCCAAGGGGTATGCGAAAACTACCAAATTCCTAATACAAGAAATTGTATAAGGCGAAATAAAGAACAAAAAAAAAAAAAAAAAAAAGACCCAAAGAAGTTTTTGTTATGCTCTTCTTAAACAATGGTAAATGTGTAATGGATGCATGTTTTCAGTACCTCAATTGAAGTGTTACCAAATATTCACACCTCTGAAGGAATATTCTCCGCCATGTCACTATTGGCATCATTTGTAAAGCAATCACATGCACAAGTTAGCACACAAAAGACATCTTAAACCTTAACCTCCCATAAATTGTGTACTTAGACTGCAAAGTGGTGCTGAATGCAACTTCTTTAGGGCAAAGTGGCCAGGACAGAGCTAAAGCAAAGTAGGTACTGGCAGGAGTAACACTCACCAGTCAAGGCAGCTCCGAAAGTGGGCTCAAAACTCCAAAAAGACTATAATAGTTAAGAATAGTGCAGAAACCGTGGCACTTATAAGATGCCCTCCTGCCACTCATGAAGCCTGTACTCTGTGTGTTAGTGTGCACTGAGCTTGTAACATATAGTATGGCGGCACAAAAAGCTTTGTAAATTTACAGAGAATACAGGAAGGCAAAATCACTTTATGCTTCATTAAAAAATAGATATATCAGTTGTAACAATGCCTGTGAATTTTCATGGACCCATACCCTGATCCTTTCTGCGATCTTTGCCCCCTTGGTAATTCCCATATTTTTATGCATATGTGCTGGGTTGGTCCCTCATGTTATGGTTCTCTTGTCCGTTTCAATTTCCCTTTACCTCTTAATTCTGATTCTCCAAAACCTCTGCAGCCTCTGCATCAACACAAGTTCATTTGCATGGGGGACAGTAGCTGCTAAATTGCTCATTGTTTCCTGAGGGAAGACCCCTGAATTAATCACTTTGAGGAACTGGCTGTCCTCATCCTGTAATCTAGTTCACTTAGAGTAAATGTTTAGAATAAATTAACAAAATATCCACTGCATCCACACAAAACCTGCCTCTGCTTCTCTTGTAAGATCCTTTATTACCAGATATTTGTAAAGCAACAGCTCCCATACTTGAGTGGGGCAGGATGGCTTCTCCACTGTTCCAGAAAGTATGGCATATGCATTAGGATAGGGCTGAGAGGGATGAGTGGTGGGCACCAATTGGCTATGCTGTTTCTTACATACAGTACTTGTGTATTGACCACAACCCTCACCAGGAAAAGCAGATGGGAATATGAGATGAGTATTTGTATTATATCTCAATGTTATAGACATAAATAATGAACAAAAGAAAAAGAATGGGTTATACAAAGAACTGGCACTCTCTGAAAGGTTTGTTCTCCTCTTTTTCCACATGTTGCAAAGAAAACTTCTCAACCCCTCTAAAATCTTGATTTTAGAAACCCTCTACATCCATATGTACACATATACTGTACATGCATATACATACATGTAGAACATATCTTATATATAAACATCTACACGTGGAAGTGTGTCTATCTGTCTGTCTGGCCCAGACATGCAAGGCTACAGCATGAAGCTCAAAGAAAGCGACTCTGTCGCCAAAGTGAAACCGGCGAGAGAAGAGAAACTCGCTGAGCCGCTAATACACAAGCGAGGCAAGCACATCAGCAAAACGAAACCTGCGAGGAGAGAGAAACTCACTTAACTGCTGATAGGCAACGGTGGCAAGCATGTCGGCAAAACGAAACCGCCGAGGAAAGAAAACCTCGCTTAGCTGCTAATGCACAACCAATGCGATTGATTGATTGATTGAAGTGCTAGAATCCACGGAGATCCTGTGTAGGAGACCGTGCTTTTTACAGCACAGACTTACACAGCTAGTATAATATATATATATATATATATATATATATATATATATATATATATATATATATATATATACACACACACATTATATATATACTTTATTATATATATATATATATATATATATATATATATATATACACACACACACACATACACATTATATTTTTTTTTTTTGTTCTTTATTCTTTATTTCGCCTTATACAATTTCTTGTATTAGGAATTTGGTAGTTTTCGCATACCCCTTGGGGTCAGAGCGCAGGGTCAGCCATTGTACAGCGCCCCTGGAGCAATTACAGGTTAAGGGCCTTGCTCAAGGGCCCAGCAGAGCAGTGGCCTTTTTGGCAGTGACGGGGATTCGAACCGGCAACCTTTGGGATACCAGCGCAGATCCTTAGCCTCAGAACCACCACTCCGCCCAATAGACATATACACACACAGATATACTGTACAAGCGCTTCCTGCTGCCATACCAGATATGGTAAAGGCCACAGTGGCCGTGAAATAAGCAATGTTATATTATCAGCTTTGCACCAAGTGAACTTGATGTGATGATTACATCAGCACCCTACTGTGCGTGGCAGCGGAGGAGTCCCACAAGCCATTACAATCACAGATAGTCTTACCCCAAAAAAAAAAAACTTTGCATTCATTAAATTCTTTCCTTGATTATGTCATCTGCTAACCATCTAAACGTCTCTGCTCATTCTGTTCCCAATTAACTTTTACAAAAGATGACAGTAAACGTTTCTTTACCAGATGCTACCGCTCCATGACTCTAGGCCCCTAAAGAACTCACCATCTACAATCAGCAACAGCAACAGTGTGTCTGGCTAGGTGGAGCTAAGGCAAACAGGCATCAAAAATAGGAACGCATGGCTCTGTGCCCTCCAAGAGGGCAGCTCAGTTTAAGTAAACAAATCGGCTTCCGTCTCACTGCACCAAAAACGAAAAGCAGAGCTCAGCTTTCCTGCTAGAAGGGTCCAGGCAAAGCTGTGCATCAAGATGAGAACGAGGTGTGGCACACCAGTAGGACTTTGTTAAGATTCTTACATGGTGGGGAGACTCACATGCCCACCACAAACAGTTGATCTCTCACAGCTTAGTATAAAACAGTTACTCTCATGTAGATCATCCTAGATAAGCAGCTCCATTTTGCTGATGCACTTGTGTTTGTGAAATCATCATCTTAAAAGTCAGGTTTGTAATTCTAAATGCTGTTTTTAAGTATATGGTGGGTAGTGCTGGTGCCTGATAGCCCCTATATTTAAATCCTGTGCCCAGTCTCTGCCTGTGTGCAGGATGCACATTCCCCTATGTGTATGTAAGGTTTATAATAATCAACTGAAAGTATTGTTGGGTTTATTATATAATTCTAGTAGTATATTTTACTAGTTTCTGTTTTCATCTTTTCAAATACTATATACTAGCATGGGTCTTGTCAAAGACTGGTAATAGAATAATTACAAAATATTTGCTGACTCTTGCCCTTCAGGGCCTTTCCTTTTTATTTGCATAAATGAATGCCTCTTCACTGGTTCTCCCTCTCTCAAACATGTTCCTGTAATGCCTGCTTCTCAGACTCTTTCATTATTTTCAAAGCACCTTTCTCACCTTCTGCTTGCCATCTCTGAAGGTGACTCTCTCAGCAGACCTCAAGTGCATTCACCCCTCCTTATGCATCTTACACTCACATTTCCTCTTTCATCACATCCCCAAAGCCAAACTGACCAATCAGATTGCTCAGAGGGACTGGACACACAAACCTTACTGTTTTATTATATAGTAGATTCTGTGTATTTAAAAGTAAAATTGTACTACACTTCCGTTAAGCTGACTGACTGACTTCCATAAAGCACTATGAGTGGCAATCACTGTATGGAATATACTTAAATGTATTATTGTTACCACATAGGTGTGCATATTAGGTAAAGTGACAGCTCTGTATTTGCCATGTATAAAGGAGTCTGCTCAGTAGTAACTCCAGGGTCAGCTTCTACCAGCCATCTGTTGCTCATAGGTTAAGTTCAAACCCTGAAAACCCCAAAGTGAGAACAGATGATGGCTTTTAATCTAGACCAACAACTTCTCTGGGGTTATTTTCTGCCTTGCAAGGTCAGTAGCCAGAATAAACTTCCGTACCCTATAATGAAAACTGCCCAAAAAGGATGGATCCTTCTCTTTAACTAGTCCGCAAAAAGCATCACGAGCGTTATTTGAATTGCTGACCAAATCTCTCTGTATGTAGAGTTCTCACATTCTTTCTGCATTTGAGACATTTTTCCTCCGTTCAACATCCCAAAAATGAGTATGTAAGGTTTTATTGCCTAATGTGTTCGTGTGTGTGACTTTGTTTTGCTGTGGGCTACTAACCCATTCAGTGCTGGTTCTTGCTTTATGTCCTTTGCTGCCAGCTGTTCTCCATATCCCCACAACCATGTAATGGAAAAGAAGGTTCAGATGATAAAATGATGGAGAAGAAAAAGCACTTGGCATGCAACACATATAGAAATGGAAATTTTGTATTTTAAAACTTTTCAAGTACCTTTACACACAGCCTTACATTATTTAATATACTTTATTTTGTACCATCTCTACATAGCTATTACCTTCTAGCAGTGTGATCACTGGATTCTGTTCAAGTTTGGCATCCAATTGTTGACCCTTAGTGTTAGCTATGGCAGGTCGCTTCATTTCTAATGCTTTGAAATTCCTTTCAAGCATTCGGCTCATACTACATTTAGTATAAGTGGATTATTTCCCCTAGCCTGCCCATCTGACCTTCCTTCCTGGAATTATCCAGGATCTTTCCTCACTGAGTGGCCCAAAGTAACTTTAATGGTATACAGTGAATCATGAGCAACATGTTGACTGACTCACTCTAAGAGACCGAGCCAAAAGATGCCAAACTGACAAAGTAGTTGTCTATCTAATGCCAAATTGTTCACCTTTTATTACCTTACTCTTCCATTTAGGTAACAAGGAAGACTGAAGAACCTTAAAGACGAGGAGCTGTCCACATTAAACAGACACACAAAGTAGCTCAGCGTGCAATGCAGTTTGGAAGCAATGACCCCTGCACTGAAGGGTTAGAAGTTCAAATTCTTGGCCAATCTGTTAGCCAAACGTCAACAGTTCACAATGTGGTGGACAGAAATGCCTCATCTGATTGAGCGGTGGAAATTTGTCAAGGACAGGGAAATCAGAAGCTGAAACCTTAAAGCAGCCCCATTTCTTAAAACTAACAAAACATGGCTCTCTGGTATTTGCAGTCTTGTTTTTAAAAGATATGACTTTGCCAGTTGCAGACATTCACGTGTCTGCAAGAACTGGAAGCATCAGCAGATAATTAGTGGCAGCCAGCTGGCCAGAGGGAAATGTAAGGGTCTCCTGGACAAAACGCCAGCCCCCTTCGTATCAATTTACAGGAAAGCAAAAAGGCAGCGCTTAGTTGGGGTTTAATTGCCAAGTGAAGCATAAGAATTAAGTTAACATGCAGAAGCAAAAAACTATCCTGTCGCTCCCAAGCATGAATTTCATTGAAAGGCCAGCGCCACCTCAGTAGTGCACTGTAAATGACCTTGCTAGTTTACCACATTCTCAGGGTGATGAAACAATCTCAATAAAGAAACACTGTAGCAAAAATTAGTGGGAGACTTTGTGGCTGGATCCAAGCTGCAAGCTTTCATGGTGGACTTGAAACCTAAGCAGAATAAAAAGTAAACTTGGACAAATGCAAAGAAATCAACTGATAAGAGAATTCACATGATTTAAGTTCCTCCTCTGTACAAGACCCAAAGTGTGGAGGATGACCAGCACAGTGACTGTGACCTTGCTTCAAAACACACATTTCAAAGGAATGTGCATGTTAAAGGTCTTTCATTTCATTGTCTAAGCAAATAATTCAGCGTATGTTCACATTATTTAATGGGCTGAAAGCAAGTCATCTTTCCCTGCATCCACATTAAGAAACTTAGAGAAGTGTGGTTCTACTCCGAGGTCCTCCTGCATTGCTGACCACCCAGCAACCGCTTACAGAAATCTAATTTCAGCTGCCTGTACTCACAGTGTCATTCTTGGGGCCTCTACCCAAGAGAAGAGAGACTGGTAAATGAAAAGCACCATTCTACTTGCAGAACGCCTGCCACTACACCAATTCAGAGACAGCTTCATCAGCCTGGGAATGTGGTAAACTGGCAAGGTCATCTACAGCACACTATTAAGGTGGTCTCGGCCTTTCATTGAAATAAATGCTTGGGAACCACAGGAAAGTTTTTCTGGCTTCTGCATGTTAACTTAATTCTTATGCTTTACTTGGCAATTAAACCCCCACTAAGTGTGGCCATTTTGCTTTCCTATAAATATTTTACTTTAACTAATATCTTTCATGGTCATGTACTGTGCTAAGATGGCTTAGAATCCATAATTAGAGGTTAAATAAATTTGAGAGGACAGTGGAATGAATCAAGGCTCAAGCAGTTTACAATGCAAAACAGAAAAGAAGCATGGACCTCAAATCATATAGGCTTTATTCCAAATAATGCTTTCACAATATTCTAAAAATACATAAATAAAGACAATAGACTAAATTCTCCAATAAAGCTCAAAGAACATTTGCTACATAGAGGCAAAGGAAGGTCAGGTTGAACACTTACATTGACATAACAGAACCAGACATCGAGTACCAACAAGGTAACAACACAGTTGTAAAAGCGCATTACAAGAACTTGGCCTGAATGGGTTTCTAGGCCATCATAACACACATAGTGAAACTGGAGTCATTTAAAGATGGCAACTGAACTTACATTATGTCTTTGAAAAGCTTAGGTTGATCCAAAGCCAGACAGGACACAGCGACTTTATCACAGTTCACATTGAAACAATAAGTACAGGTCAATAAACCTGATGGCACAAGGGACATGCATGTGGGATTGACAACGTAACCCAGGATCAGTGGAAGAAACCCACACAAACATAAGGAGAATTTTGCAGAGCAGTCAACCCCCAAAAGCAGGACTCATATTGTATGACAGAATGCTGCCAATGCCCTGTTTTACTTACTGGTGCCACTAGGCATTACCACGAGGCAGCACAAGCAGGTCTGCGGAATCTACATATGTTGACAAGAATATGATAGCTGTATCCCTGTCCAAATTTAAAAAAGCCTCCTTTACCTCTTTTTTTCCCCCACTTGGATTTCCAAGCTTAACAGAAGTTTCAAAAAACAAGCTTTTTGGACAAAGATCGTACAGCAATAGGGTGTGGGAGGCTGTGTAGAAAACAACATCTTCACATTTTTGCCTTCCAGTCAGCAACTACGCACAATGTCAAAAGATGAGTTCTCTTTTAAAGGTCTTGCATGATGAAGATATCTACTGCCACAATTTACCAACTAGTGCAGTAGAGTGCTGTGCTTTAAGTACATTCGAAACTCAACATGATGTCACTTTGAAGAGATTAGGTGAATATGACTGATGAGCTGCTTAGGGCTGAAGAGCCTGTTCATGTGAAATACTAACATTTATTGTGAATGACTGATCAGGAATCTATCATTGGACCCACCTAACCCATTTGAGGGTCGTCAGCAAAGAAGCCTGTTCCAAGAGCAGTGGGAATAAGGCAGAAAACAAAATGTCATAATGGAGCACAACATGGGTACTGGGAGCACTCGCCTGCACACAATGACTTACACAAGGCCAATTTCCATTCACCCACCAATCAGGCATACACATCTCATCATAAGGTACTTTACAAAAGGAACACGAGTAGATGCTAATCTACTCTATATATATAAAATCCTAAGCCTAAAAGTGCAACGATTTTATGTCACGTTTTTAGTCACACTTTAAATCGGCTTATTTTAAAACCTACATATATATGTTTGGTATCATTCTTTTCATAATTTATCGAACTTTAAATAATGTGATGTTTTTAGATGTTCAGATCCATTTTTAAATTCTAAACTAAAAAATATCAAGAACTCACGTCCCGCGAGACAAAACTTTGTGCCAAGGAAGTTAACCACGCCCTGGGCCGGAAATAAAACACAACGAGTAGGACAGCTGCTGTACAGGCTTTTAAATGTTCGAAGGGCCGTGTGAGATGCAGATCATGCAGCACAGCAGCAGCAGCAGCAAGCCAGCAGCCGATCGAGCAAAGAGGAGGTTATAAAAAAAAAAAAAAAAAAAAACTGTACAGTCGACCCTTGATATACGACTGGCCTGACATGCGAACAACTTGATTCACGACCAAAATTTTTGTTTTGAATTACGACAAACATTTTGCGTTACGACCCGAATGTGGTCACGTGTATCTGCTTGTGCAATTGTAAACAAACAGCCGAGAGCGTTTGTAAGCGTCAGTCGGAGCCCAGATACATGTGTTTGTGAGACGTAATTTCGGTCAGTGCAGTGATTTATATAATTTATTTCGATAATTGCTAAGGAAGGAAGAGAGGTAAAGAAAGCGATCACAATTGAAACGAAGAAGGAAATTGTGTGGGAATATGAGAGTGGCATTCGTGTGACCGATCTCGCTAATATGTACAGCATGTCTAAATTCACCATCTCGACAATTTTAGAAAGAAAAGATTTGTATAAGGAAACTCCTTCCAAACAATAACTACCTTCCATTTCATTCTCCTACTCCTTCCTTCATGCAAGCCAAAGATGTCAACTTAAATAGTGAGTACAGTATGAAATTGTTGTTTCTGGTAGGCTAGGCACATTTTATAACTTTTTGGTTAGTACATTAGAACAATTATTGGTGTTTTTGGTAAATTATGCACATTATACAACCCTTTTTTATTAAAAAAAAGTTAAGTAAGTGTTGCTGCTAGGAGGTTCGGAACACATTAAGGGCATTTCCATTATTTCTTATGGGAAAAATAGCCTTGACTTACAACCAACTTGAGTTACAACCAGCCCTCGCGAACTAATGGAGTTCGAAAGTCAAAGGTCCACTGTATTTGTTTCCCATTGTAGCACCGTTTAAGAGGGGGTTTCTGAGGAGCGACCATGTGTCCTTAAGGTGCGTTCAGCCCGTCTCTTCAAAACGAGAGCGGCAGAGACGTGAAGTGGCTGGCGCATAGCACAGGCCAGGGGGGTTGGCGAGGAAAGCGAGCAGAGGGGGCGAACCCCCTAGTATTTTAAATAAAAGACGCAGGGAAATACTGCAATGCAATCTGTGTGAGTGAAAGGACACTCTGAATGAAATCTTTAGACACTAAATCCAGTTGACTCTTAAATTTTTTTAGGAAATTAAGCTGAGGAATGATGGATAATCTACAAGCATGATTTAAACAAAAAAAACATTTTAAAAAACGTGGTACAAAACAGAATTAGCATAAACCCTTCTTGGAAAAATTATACCCAATATTCAGGAACACGTGTATTGTTCTATTCTAAACTCTGAAAAGCATAAAACTAAATCAAGTACACAACTGCTACAAAATACTATATCACATAGTTCAGTATAAGGTGTCCCAATTTCAAGGACAGTGAAACATCCGTATGTTTGTGTGTGTGTGTGTTTACATGCTGAATGGGACAGGATGGCAGCTTGACAGAACGTGGGATATGGAAAAAAAACACTCCCCTTACTTGTCAGCCTATAAAGTGCGGTACAGTTCGACATTTTCTTGGTGTTTTCTGTTTAGTGTGTAAAAATACAATTAAAGAATGTACAATTTAATTTGAAAAAAACTAGTGTTTTTTCATATGCTTACAGTTTCCCCTGCAAAATATTGAGGAGACACTCAACCCCTCTCGTTAACAGAAAATAATACCACTATTATACAAATACCAGTAACGGCGCACTACACAATAACATGCAGTGAATACACTTGACTTGACCATTCATAGTTTTCATCCTCTTTCTTTCTCTCTATGTTTACCATTCGTTTGCTCAGAGGTTGATGCACTTGCTGTTTCCTGAGCAGCTCTTCTTTTCTCCACCCTAGCGGCCCGCTGCTTCTCTTCTTCCGTCAGCTTCTTTTCACATTAAAACTGATTATGTCAGTTTTTCTGTTGCAATTACTTAGTATGTTTTTCTTAATTTTTCACTTAAGCTAGCACTTAAGTCTTCAATCTGCCTCAAGAATGATTTAAGATATAGAGAGGTAGGGGAAGTGACGGCGAAGGTGGTAGGGATGAGAATGGTGCACGTATGCATGCTCCGCAGAGCCGCCTGGCTGTGTGCTGCCGAGAGTTGATTCAACAATAAAATAAAATAAAAATAAAAAAGTAATAAAAATCATCACCCCGCAAGTGGATCGTAGACGTCACATAGTATATGTTTACCAAATTTCAGGTCAATAGTTCAAACGGTTTGCGACGTACAGGTGATTTAAAATCCTGGACAGAGAAACAGTCAGCCATGGTAGCGCATTACATATAAAAATGATAAAGAGTGTCATTCTTCACCTAATCACTGAAACAGTTAAAACTTAGTAAGGCCCTCAGAAGGCGAGTACCATGGACTGTATGCTCTTATTGAAAGAAAAAAAAAATTTCTTTGACAATATGAAAATCCTGACATATTAGGCTTGAAGGAATAATTTTTACATATAAACCTTAATACTAAGTGCCAAAAAAACCTACAAGAAAATATGCAATTTCTTAAAATTTTGTAAGAAGAAGGAAAATTTGTCACAAGAAACACACTTGTCAAGATCCATTGTTAAAAAAATAATAATAATTAAAAAGTACACCAGAATGGCAAGGATGGAAATGTCATGTTTTCATATTCCTCTGTATTAATGTGCTTGACAATTTTGAAAAAAATTACATATTACAGATAACGAAAAAGAAAGCGATTTCTTTATGATATTCAAGTCAATGTCAAATATAGGATTAACTACATTATTAAGTGAAGGAGTTAATGAAAACCAAATTGAATATTTGCAACAGACTTTAAAAAAAATGAAAGATATGCATTTATTACCATGCATCTCTGCCACTGAACCTTCTAGTCCAAGAGTACAATTGAAAGTCATTTAAACATCTTGAACCAATTGCTGCTTTTATCATGTTTGCAAACCTTCCTGCATTCCTTTTATGTAAAAATGAGTCTACTCCACTAAGTGACCTTTTATTGTGAGTCCTTTCTTTTCCTTTCTTTCCAAGCCTACAACTTTCATAAAGAAATAATCAGTTGTCACCTAGCAAGCAGCGCTGTTAATGCATATCTGCACATGTCGGGTTAATGTGGTTAGCTGTTTATTTTTTACTGTACGATGCCCATTTCCATTGTTAAGGAGTGAATAATGAATTCTCAAGCATCACGTAAACAGTTAACTAAAACTGATATAAAATATCCAACACTGAACACAAATTCATAGACAGTTATTTTGTTGACTATATGCTAATACAAAAGAAGCATCACCCAGAGGAAGTTGACTGTCAAGACCACCCAACTAACTGATCTGGAATCCATCTTTTTTTTTTTTCCTTCACATTCCGCTAAAGAAATGAACATTGTTGCTTTCACTCACTTACTTTAGAGTGGAATGTCCCTTTTTACATGTCTCACATTCTGGTCTCAAACGAGATGAGTGCCCTGTGATGAAGTGGACATAACAAAGGGTGCATTCTACTGACAGGGACACAGCCAGTTGTATATACCAGACCAAAAATAGGAACTGGAAGAATTCCGTCCACTCATTCATCTTCTAACCACCGAATCGGTTTCAGGGCCCCAGAAAACTAGTAGATATCCCAGCAACACTGGACACAGTGCACGTCTAACTGCAGGGCATGCTCATGTACTGTAGACACCTACACTCCCTCATCTGGTTTTGACCTATCAATGAGAACACTTAAAGGATGCCACAGAAGTTTGCACTGCTTCCTCTGTGGTCCAATAGCCCACCCAACATCCATATGGAGTCTGTCCATTGTCTCTGTGATGGTTTTCCTCCAAGTACTCCATCTTTCCTCTCATATCCCATAGACACACGTTAGGTTTTAATGTTGGTTCCACTGTAAAATGTCAGGACATCCAATGTATCTCTTAATAATTATACAGAATGTTCAACCTTAGGACATAATTTCAGGGAGCAAATGCATATATACCATGTTTGTTAAAAGAACTTGAAAAATATAAAACTGGCAGCATTAAACAGGCGTGCAGGTGCACATCTTCAAAGGCTGGTTGCCTTTTTGGCTCCATGACTTTAAAATGGATGAAGCAGGTACAGATAACAGCGGACACCTTTTATAAAAATAAATTTATTAGTGATTCCCACATTAGCTGGCATACGTTTTCTTCTTTTAAGGTCTCCTACCATACTAAATAAAATTTTTGATTTAAATATAGGACAAAATTTCATGAAAGGAATACTCCACTCAAAACTGTTATATTTTTTTTATATGTTACTTATTCCACATGGGCTATGGTGATGCCCAAGGAAAAATTTGAATCTCATGTTCATGCAGATCAAGCATAACAAGGTTTCTGACGGAATGGGATCTAAGGTGACCAACACTGGACAACAGCAAACATCAAAAAATCCATGACAAAAAAAATTGTAACATTCCTTGTGTTGCATAATCCACATGTCACGTATTCCAATCACATGCTCACAATGCCCCAAACATGTATTTTAAGTAAACTCTCTCATTAATGAGAATTGTATGTATTCAGATTTGCCTAAGATTTTGAACTGAAGTCCCATCTCCCCACAGGCCTGGCCTTAGGCATAGGCGAAGTAGGCGACCGCCTAGGGCCCCGGCGTCCGGGGGACCCCGGATCGACTGTGGCCAGGCCCCCGGCCCGCCCCTCCCCTTGCATGTTTAAATCACGTGGGCCAGCGGGGGCGTGTCCGCGTGGGTGGCTGTCTATAAAAGCGGAGCGGTTTGAGTCAAGATCTCTATGGCTCGTAACGTTACAAGAAAACATCTCCTTGGTCTAATTTTCACGCATTTCGCAGAGCTTCCAGGGGGCCCCTGGACCCCCCTTTCTCCTAGGGCCCCATAATACCTAAGACCGGGCCTGCTCCCCACCTCATTCATTGGTTCGGGAGTCCAGCCCAGTAACAGCTTATTTCATTCACTAATATTGTACTTCACTTAATAACAACAAAAAGCAAGTAAAGAAGGCTGAGTAGAACTAAACAATATACTGTAAGTTGAAAAAAAGCAAGTCAAAATTTTATCAACAGAAGAACATACGTCAAACTTCCAAGATGTCCGAAATGCTTCAACAAACAGAAGGTTAGTTCTCCCATGTAGTTCCACACTTTGCTGCTAAACAATCCTGAGGTACTTCAATTGTGGATATAATTATAAATATAACAGCAGGAGGCTGCTCGACAATTCAAAAATACTCATTCACATCAGAACATGTTGCATTGCTGTTCAAGGGAGTGTTTTATCAGATGTGGTTTATTTAACAGCAAGCCGTGCAACCCATCTAAGGCATGTTGCAATCCAAGTAATCAAAGTAGACATCAGTGTTAACATTTGTAGTGTACAATGCAATGCATATGTCTCTGTTATATGCCATTTGGTACGGGATTCATAATAGCAATGTAAATCTTTGTGATTCACCATCTATTGGAGTGACAAATGCAATGAACTTATTACTAAAAATATTTGTGATGCTCCACCTTTCAGAGTGATAGAGTCATACCAACCAGACAAACACATTCTTTTATTAAGGTGAATATTTTGGTTAAAATGCATATATTTAGGATAATGTAAGCATACGACTGGATGATCTGACATGTGGCTAAGGAATGCAAGATGTTTTTCATGGACGTTTTTCATATTGTTCAACATTAGTCACCATAGACTCCGATTGTATCAAAAAATTTATCACCGTTCTTCAAGAAAACATGAGATTACGAATTTGTCTCAGCCATTGCTACAAACTACGTGATGTAATTAACATATACAAATATGTTTTGGGTGGAGTACTTCTTTAAGCAATTTAAATATGCAAAAAATTGCTAATTTAGGTGTCCTTCACATTAAATTCATGCTAATCTCTGTACCATGTCCACAACTTCCACTGATCAATAATATCCCAGCCAACATATAAAAAAAAGAAGTATGTGAAATAAGCAAACTTGGAGTCTGAGGACCATTTGCCTTCTCGATGAGAAGTATCATAACAATGCAAACAAGATGGATTATTTCTAACCATTCCTAGGTTTCCCTCTGCTGATTTGTAATAATTAGTGCCAATTCAGTTTCAAGTGACACTGCTTTGGGAGACATTAAGCATGAGACACTAACACAACATCTGCCATTAAGAACCTGAAGAACACTTCCCTTTACACAACTAAGCCATGTACTCCCCCTCTCACACACATACACCCCTCTGCCCCAATACACACAATTTGAGAACACAATCCATCTATCACAGCCACACTATAATCCCATTCAGGGTTCAAGTGAAATTGAGTTGTTACAGCAGTATTAGGCACACAACAGGTAATCTGGCTTCATGGGGCACCAGTCCATTGTAGCAGCAAGGCCTGATTAAGACCCCACAGGTGCCAGGGTGATTCAATGAATACAGCCAACAAGAAGAGAAGTGATCTCACTTTTAGCAAGTAATAAACAGAACACTGCTCAGTTCATGCAGTGCGGTAGTTCCCACTCTTGATTTTGTGTCGATTGATTGAGATGGTGTACCTTTGGGTGATTTTAGTGTGTGGAGACACAATCATTTCATGGGGGCATCTACCCTTGGTGATTTCAGCACAGACATTTGATCACTTCATCAAGACCCAGGTTTGGGGGCCCTTTGTCATCAAGGACCCTTGGCGCACATAACCATAATGCCCTGATTGGTAGATCTGGCTCTGTTAAAGGCATTTCCCATTTTAAACTATAGGGAAATCATCCAAGTGAAATAACCTTAAAGATTTACATATTTGATTGCCTTAATAGTTAACTAGCACTTATGGATAAGCATCTCTCGGCACCTATCGTTTAATGTTTGCATGGCTTCCTTCCATATGAACTCACACACAGATAATTTGTTGGTTATGTTTGATACCGAGTGTCTGCTAAAAAAAAAAAAAAAAAAAAGCAAACAAAATTCTCTAAACCCACTTTTTCCCTTTGAAGTGTTGCTCAGAGCTGGAGGCAATCTCAGCAGTATCAGGTGTCAGCCAGGAACAAACCCTGGACAGAATGCCAGTCCATCATAAGGAAAACTCTCATGAATGCACACACTCACACAGACACACACACACACACTCACTCACTCATTCACTCACTCGCTCACTCATGCGGGGCCAATTTAATATCATCAGTCAACCCAACCTGCATATCGTGGGAGATGTGGGAGGAAACCCACATAACCTCAAGAAGAATGTGTGAACTTAGCATTGACAACGACCGGGCTGGGAATCAGACCAAAGTCCTCAAAGCTGTTTAGCAGCAGTAGCAACCACTGTCTCATTCTAACTTCAGGAGGAACAATTTTTGACACGAAATTCTATTTGTGACGCTGAATTGGTTTATATGCTATGGTATGTCAAGCTCCCAAGCCAACATTATAATAAAGTGCTGCACTGTCTACAATGGTGATATGCAACCCCAGTCCTGGAGTGTTACACTGTCCTCTTATGTAATGTAATGACGTTCCATAACACTCATGCTATAATTTCAGAATCTTTTGTTTCTCGGTTGGCATGTTGTCTAAGGTTAGTTGATGACTTGTGCACTGTGATGCCATCATAGACACTGTCCTCCCATGATAGACAATTAGAAAAGCAATTTAGACAACAGATACCTAGAAGGGCTTATTTCTTCATGCATTTTAGTGATTATGATTTGATATACTTTATTTGTACCCATGTGTAAATTAAAACATAACAGATGCCCAAGAGAAAAGCATGGATAATGATGTTCTGCTGCTTCTAGGTGGTAGCAAGATGGTCAGACCTGTCCAAATGTACCACAAGTTTACATTTAAAGACATGAACATTTGAATACAGCAGGTCCAGCTTGTGTTTCCACAAAAGGAATGTGCTGTTAGAAGTTTCTTCTATCCAAAGTTGTAAGAATGACTCATCTTCAGAGTGTTCACAAAGAAGTGGATCATTTGTTTTGCCGACGTCAAAAATAAGCATCAACAGGATGATGCAAACCCCTCCTTGTGGGCAACAAAGTGAAGACTGCATTTCAAAGTCTAGATCACACATTTCAGCTTTAATTGTAATGTGCTGGCTTCATCTACAGTAAGTCTCCTGACCCCCTCCTACTTTTTCCACTCTGTCTGATCGTATCAAATGTAACTTGTCCAGCATTTAATCGCATCTGAAGTAGAAGGTGTTCACCAGTTGTCCACAATCAGAATCAGAAAACTTTATTAATCTAGAAGGAAAGTACTTATGTTACAACTTAACAACAGACGAGGGACATGTTACACTAAGAGCACGTATAAAAGTAATCATGTAAATATAATAAAGTATAATAAATGTAAGTATCAAACTGAAGTACAGTGTGTTGCACCTTAAGTTAATATTGCACATTTTGAGAACAAATAAGATTATTCTCATATGAAGAGCAGACAATTTATTGCACAAGAACAGATAGTATGTTGCACATTTCAAGTACTTGAAAAAATGTACCTGGATATCCAATAAAGAAAAAGGGTAATAGCTTAAAGTGTGGGTGAGTGACCGGAAAAGGAGTTATAGAGTCTGATTGCTGTGGGGAGGAAGGATTTCCTGTGACGTTCAGTTAAGCACTTGATGCTAGTCAGTCTACTACTGAAAACGCTCCTCTGTCCAACCACAACACTATGAAGTGGGTGATTAGCATTTTCAATAATAGACTGAAGCCTAGACAACATTCTGTGATCTGCCACAGTTTCCAAGCTGTCCAGTTTCTCACCTACCACAGAGGCAGCCTTCTGAATTAGTTTGTTTAGTCTCCTGATGCCACAGCGAAGAAAATGGCACTGGCCACCATGCTGTTACAGAACATCTGCAGCATAGTGTTGCTGACACTAAAAGATCTCAGCTTGCATAGGAAATACAGCCTACTTTAACCCTTCTTGTATATGGTCAGTGAGTTCCTGGACCAGTCTAGCTTATTGCTCATATGCACCCCTAGATACTTGTACTCCTCAACGATCTCCACCTCCACACCCCTAATAGACAGGGGAGTGGCTGGAGATCGCAATCTTCTTAAATCAACTACCAGTTCTTTAGTTTTACTGGTGCTGATCTGCAGTTGATTCAGCTCACACCAGTCAACAATACCCAAAATGTAACAAAATCTCAACTTGCCATGCAATGTAATGGCTCTTTCAACATAAAAAGTGATCAAGGAGCTCCTTCAACATAGAAAATGATTGAAACTGGCCAGGTTTGAATTTTTTCCACCTTACGTTTACCCCGGCTTTGGGTGCTCATCCTTGCCATTCTCAGATGAGCTGTTCCTCTGATACGGTGTAAGAGAGCTCCTTTGGCGGTAGTGATCACAGTGCTACCATTAGAGTAGATGAATATTTCATGTATCACACATCACGTTCCTCAAAGTCTCTTACATTCGCAGATGTCGTGGACGTAAGGTAGCCTTTGGATCCTTTGTGTGATATGACATCTCTCAAGTTCCCAGCTTGCCCAAAAGCTAACTATGACAAGCTGAAATTCAGGTCAGATGACAGCAGCATATCCTCAATTTAAAAATCAGTTAAAAAATACAGTAACGATCCAGAGGCCAAATCTGAACATTAATAAGTAATAACAAAAAAGTTTATCAAAAGGCTTTCACATGTTGCAGCAAGAATTTCATCTTCTAAATGAAGATTTTATCCACTCTCCTTTTCTTCTTGTTTACCTTAGACTCATTGAGATTACACAATTTTAGTACATTCTTTTCTCTAAACAGAAGCAAATTAGTACGGACGTTCAAATGCTCAGGTAGCAAATATCCAAATAGACAACCTGCAAATATGACATTTCACGCATCTGTCATAAAAAAAACAGCTCCAAAAGTTACGTAAAAATGAGTACAAAATAAGGATGAGGATTGACGGATCCTAATCTAAGCCTACGGTGTGAATTTTCTGTGTAAAGTTAAAGTACACGGGAAAGAATGTCACATAACAAACTGAAATAGAATCCAGCCATCCAATTACATGCCACACTTTGCCAACACCAATGGCTTTTTGAAACTGGACAGAACGAAAAGGTTTAGTCACTGCTGTGCTCAAGCACCAGGGTGACTACCGTTAACCCAGGCCAAAAGTGATGTCCCTAAGAGAGAAAGAGAGAGAAAAACAGACACTGTTCTCCTGTGAACAAACCAGAGGGAGAGGAGTAAGTAGCCATCCCAGGAAGTTTTGGAGTGTGGACCCCAGAAGGACTGTGTAGCCCTGCCCTAAACTACAGAGTGCCCATATTGCTCCTATTCTATTCCATTCCACATTGTTTATCAACTGCTGTAAGAGTGCAAGAAGACAAGAAATCCTTGGAATAGCTTATGCATGTTGCTACAATGATAATGAATAATTTTGATCAATTAGAAGGCAACAAAAGAGCAATATGGTATATGGTATCTCACAGGACTTGGGTTTTAAAGCATGTCAAATCATGGCTACCTGATTGCTGGTTTTGAAGTAGAGATTCTTATCTTCTTGTCACAATCCATATTTTGTTTCAGCATCAATGCGTTACCCCAACATCAATTATCATTTCAAACCTATATTCAAGTTACGTTCCACAACAATATCCATGAGCTGTTAACTGTGTTACCTCCAATAGGTGGCAATCCTGTTTTTTGAACACTCCACAATGGGTTTACTGTAGCAACCTGTGCCCCAGAATGAGACTGAAGCAGAATAGAATTACACTTTCAACTGTTTAGTGATGGCCATCATGAAAACCCCACAATCTAAGCTCTGGATTTTTCTGCACCACTGACAGAGGATGTGCTTCAGCAGCTAAGGAATGGCTGGGTCTAACCTATGCTACAGTTTTATTTTATGGATTACCAAGGAGATTAAACGACAAACAGAAAAGCACTTCTAAATGCAGTTTTTTTTTTATTTAGACAGGTGATGTGGGTAGATGTGGTGATGTGGATGTGAATTACATTGGATCCAGCCATATACTTCAGTGATCACTTACTCAAAACACTAAATATCTTAAAATACCAATTAATTTCTGTCACTGTGTTTACATGCCCTTTAATAGCCCAGTTATTCACCAAAACCTGGTGTCTAAAATGCCATATAAACTCTTAGTCCTGTAAAGGAATCCAGGTTAATACAGGTAGAGTTCTCCATGAGCAGCAGAGTTATGTGGCCAGGTTACAGTTAGTCATTTAGTAGTCTGTGCATGTCTGTTGCACTCTTTTTACATGCACATATGTTCATTTCGCACACGCTTGCACAAGCCACAGGTAGAAGGTAGCCCACAAGGTGAAGTTCCTGATGCAATTACATTATGCTTTCTTCTGGCTGAAATATTCTATCTCAATATTTCAGAAATTGCCAAATTTATGATGATGAGTTGAACGTACAAGAGCACAATCTTGTGTTGGGGTAACGCATTAAAAGGAATGTGTATTATGTAGTCCAATTACTGTTTTAAAGTAATGAGTGGCCTAATGAAATACTTAAGTTTATTGAACTAAAAAAAAAAAAAACTTGCATTATTATTATCCCAGCAGCACCTTTGCAGGGCTCAATCGCTGAGCCAAGCAGAAAAGAGTGTGCTGTGTGCAATCCAGTAACACTAATCCTCTAAATAAAGTGTCAGCTTCATTTTAATAGAGACATTTGCTATAGATAAGTTGATTGGGTAACGCAGCAGCCAGTGTTCATGCTGGGAAACATCAGTGGCTCATGTCGAGGATGCAAAAAAGTGCTGGATGTGACTTACTCCACACCACATGAAGGACTAAATGTATTTATTAAAACAGAAGAAAATAATCACAAGCTTTGAGACTGTTTTCACATTCACAATGGACGATGATCATGTGTAACTCTTTCTGGCTTAGTTTAATGACATCTGAGCGTTTTGCCAAAGAAGAACTCCAAAAGTGTTCCTCGCGTAATTGGAGGTTTTTAGAAAACCAGGTGTCTGCCTTAACCAGTTTACTCACCTTATCCCAGTTTTCTCTATGCATGTAAACACACTATATATCAAGTTAACTGGCTCCTGTGCAAGTGGAGCGTGGAGCTGTGAGCCCATCACACCATACACTGCAGCACCATACAACCCACCTAACCTGTCATGTCAGTAAATCAGATTCTGTACTGGCTTTCCAGGAACATCTGGACTGACTCCTTGGATCTCTTTGCAAACCAGCTAACCAAACAAGACACTTGGATGAATTGGCCTCCTGCTATGAACTTTAGCTGCATCTTCCCAAGACTCAGTATAATTTAGCACTTGTCAGCAGGTCTTAAGCCAAGATGTCGACCTCTCCTAAGTTTTGTAAACAACCTGGAATTAAAAGCATGTGATGCCTTTTATAATTAACACACAAAGAGATAACTCGGAATAAAGATAAAGCTGCCACTTGCAAAAACAACCAATCAATCTGACCAAAAGGAGTCTAGCACACATATCAAAGTAAATAACTAAACGACTTTTATAGCTCCACTTGTATTTTTTTTTTTTTTTTTTACAGCAGAAGTCTACCAGCTAAGCTAAGAGGCTACAAGTTCAACACACATCACTATCTGGCTGTCTGACCCTGAAATAGTAATCGAGAATGGCCAGGGCACCAAATTTTAAATAATAAATATATTCCCGAACGACAGTGAGCATGAGATATGTGCTGGCAAGCCCAAATTGTCCCTGTGTGAGTGTGAGTGGGACCTGCAATGGACTGGTATGACTTCTGAGGTCTTTTTCTTGCTTTCTGCCCAGTGCTGACAGGATAGGCTCCAGCACCCCACCATGAATTCAATTTAACAGTTTTGAAAATATTAAGTTAATGTGTTGAGACAAGGCTTACTATAGAAAGGCACTACATATTAAAAAAAGTATGCCAGTGTCCTTGAATGGTACAGCTCTACTTTGTTTTTCATGTGCTTTAACATGACAAACAGCTGCCATTTAGTAAACAGAAAATATAAATACTGATGAATGGACAGCAGAGTCACCTGGTAATCAACCAGGCGGCAAGATATACGGCAGACAAGACGCCACAAAGTGGCTGCAAACAAAAGCTTTCAGTAAATGGCTACTCCAAGCTTTGAACAGGTTATTTAATGCAGGCAGAGTTGCCCATGTCATGATGTCTCCCACGCTATCATCAACAGCTCATGTAAACAGAAGGGACTCAGATTCCTATAATTTCTGCAGTGCCCAGTCCCATTGCACAATCTAAACATTAGCCTTTCTGGCAATGGCTAATTCTATCCTTCTCTTCTTACTGGAAGAAAAATGTACAAAGCCTGATCTGCCCTTCTCCTCCTCCTCCTCCTCCTCCTCCTCCTCCAGAACCACCCATCAAATGAACGGTATTCCCTCCCAGGCTTTATAACAAAGGTCAAAATGACTTATAAAACTTAACACAATGAGCTGCCGGCAGTAAAGATGCTGCATTTTACGATGTGAGCTGTAAGAAGTCACTTGTCTCCTGCGGAACCTTTGTGTGGTTCAAAGGAAGACTGAAAGCAGAATTGAGGCAATTGACTGCGTGCTACCAGGAATGGGGAAGACAATTTTGTTTAAAAGCCCCATGTCATAACAGCGAGGGAGTGTAGTTCATATACCACATAAAACAACAAAAATTCAGTTTAACATATGAGCCAAAAATCAAGAACAGTCTATCAGAAAGAGAGAGAGAGAGAGAGAGACCAGGAGACTTCCAAAACATCCATCAACTCCCTAACCTAAATTCAGGGCAGCGGAGAACCAGGGCCTACACAGGCACAGGCACAACACATGCATTCCCTCTCTCTCTCTGGACCATAGGGAAAAAATAAAAAAAAAAATAAAAAATAAAACCTTGATTTGTTTTTCATATTTTTGAACGCTTGTCGATTTATTTAACTATTTTAACATGGAACTTGCTTTCAACTAATAAAAGGTCTTCTTCTTTTTCTTTCATGTTTTATTGAATTTATTAAAAGCATGTAATGTTCCATACAATCAAGTCAAACTTAACAAAACTAAATTCAATTCAACTCCCACCAATGGAAAAAAAAGGTTTTCTTTAAGCAAAACAGTTTAGGTTTCAGAGTACATCAGCCAGCTTCATCCCTCTCCATCATGAGCCACCTTGTAGAGGAGTCTCTTCCTCCAAGTGCACTCTGATAGCCCTCCATTGCAGACTGATAGTCGTTCTCCCTATCAAAGAGTGATGGATGGCTTCGGCTCTGGCTCTGGCATATTCTCCGCTCAGCCTCAGACAAGGCACACTCCACTCTTACCGTAATCAGTAAGTAACACACTTCATGCTAAAGCAGGACAAAGAAGGAGCTGTTGGATGGGGACGGGCTTCATCCTGTGCTTCCTCACACCTTCTGTTTGAAGTGCTGGATGTGCTGCTGGTTTTAATTGCTAGTCTTTTTGGAAACTTTGCATTTTATTTCAGCTTGTTTGACATCCGATCCTTCGTATCTGAACCAAATTCAGACAACCGAATTAGCATTACAGAGCTTCATTAGAACAAGCTCATTCTTACAAGACACACTGCTCATCATATTCTTATTATAATGCCATTTCCTGGAAATGAGGAACAAAACCACACTGACAGTTTGTTGTGCAGAAATCAAACAGGTTTACAAAAACATCCAAATAAACAATAATGCAATCGGTAACTATTTACAACCCTCCCATGGGAGACAGTGTCACTTAGGTGACTTGCACTTTCCGTCTCATGTGTTTTGAAGTTACGGCCGTCCATGGGAATTTTATGTGTTGCTATCCTGCAGGCTCTGTTCATCTTTGGCATGGCCGACAAATTTACCATCAAAAGCCTAACTCGTGGCACTGTCACCATCCAAACTGAAAAGTGTGACAGTTCCCCAAGGTGCCCCGCTTTCACCCACAATCCCCACCCCTCAGGATCTCAGTTTCTGATTTGCAGCTCGTCTGTGACCACCCCCCACCCTATCTGCATGCCTCCTGTCTGGACTCAGTTCTTGAGGAACCCAGCTTCGTGGAGATTTTCACCCAGATTGTTTCAATATGTTTTGACTGCACACGTAACCAGTTGCTTAAACTAAAGTGTTGCTCAGCTGTTTAACTGTACCATTTGGAGGAAAAAAACAACTATTGTGATTTTTACATTTGAATATTATTTTAAAATGTCATATTAAACAATTTAATTTTTAAAAATCACCCAGGACTACAGGACTGACTCAAAGCCACCAATCCACCCGACACAAATCCATGGGACCTGGAAAGGAAAGCCATACTTGAGATACGGAAAACAACCAAAGTCCAAAAGGACTGTGATCAGGAGGCATCTGAGGCAGCAGGCAGAAGACGACTTAAATAAAAAGTTATTTTTTGGATCAGTGTGCCAGTGATTGGTCTTCGGTGAGCATGTCTCCTCTAACCCACCATGCTACTAGAGCACTCTCCCTCCACTCAATCATTTCCTTAACCAACTAATTCTGTCCTTCATAAATCCGGACATGGAGCACACCACAGCTCACACAATACTTATAAAGCAAACATCACATCTCTAGAGAAATGGAGGAAGCTGGAGTGTCTGGTGAAAAGAGAAGAACTTGCAAAAGCCATTTGTGGGCACTCGCACAGAGATCCAGGTGCCATGAGGCCACAATTATACCTGCTGCATCCATCATATGCAACTGTTTCCCATCTACTTACAAACTCGGTCGAAAGGGTTCTTACTTTAGGACTTGATCTATGAAAGAAGAAACTTCTTTCTCCAAGCATATTTCTTTCCATATAGCTCCTTATATGATGAGGCATGGTAACTATAAAAATATAGGGAGACTGACGTTTCAAGCTAAGGTAGATATATTCACTGATCACAAAGTCAGACAGCGGCAACTTGTTGCATTACAACTGGCCATTTCAGCCCAACGATGCTCACCAATCCTAGCCACCGAAATCCTACAAAATAACATCAAGTCGAGGTATTGGCACATGCAAGTAAACATTTCACTGTTCTCTGTACACATGACCCCGGGCAAACTTCTAACCCATTTAATCCAAGACAGGGTCAAGAGAGGATGGTGCCTCTTCTGGCAGCAATGGGTGAAAACCTGGAATTGGTGGTACGGCTGCTCACCAATTTAGGGGATTACCATTAACTGAACACATACTGTATGTCTTTCAGGATGTGTGGGGGGAAACTGGACAGAGACATGAAGAGAACATGTGAACTCCACACAGCATTGGATTTCACTAGATCACTTCAGACAGAAGCTATAACATGCAAGGGAACGCTGCTAGAATGGCTAAGTCTGTTTGATCCAGAAGCAGTCAATGCCTCACCATCTATAAAAACAAACCCAGTCAGGAAAAAAAAAGAAAAGCAAATCAACCAATCCTTCAATCAAAAAAAAAAATGACATCCCAGAGCAGTACGTGACAGATCGGTCCTCTAATGAATAATGAGGAATTACAACACTTTGTATTTCTGTCTTCCAGAGTTTCTGCATTATTAAACACATCCAGGAAGCATGGAGCTCGTCCTGGGATAGCGCGGGACCATGCAAGACTGCCCCACTGGAATGCGAAAGAAGAACAAAACAAAAAAAAAAAACTGGAGGCCATGTGAAACTCAAGCTCGGCTTAATCTGCTACTTTCTTTCCTTCACAGCAACCAAAAACATCAGCACTGCAAAGTCAGGCATCTCCATTGCACAGATCGAGACCCTTCATGCGCATGAAAAACTAAATGAAAAGTCAAGGAATCATCCGACAGTTAAGATCTCATGGACTCCAGCAGCATCCGCCATTGTCACGGAGGAGTTGAATTTATTTTGATAAATGGTAGTACAGCCTTATTAAAAATAAAACACACATGGACAATCGGAGGGCATAAAAATTGTACACAGGAAGGAATCAGCATGGAAAGAATTTGAACCAAGGTCCCTGGAGCTATGAGAAGGCAGCGCAAACTTCTGCTTCACTGTGCTGTGCTTACATAAATTACTCGCTCAGGGCTTTCAGTTTTTAACCACATAATTTAAGATTTAAGGACAGCTCATAAAATCATACAGTAAGCACAGCGCTGTATGCTCATTGTTACTGTGGCATGGAAAACACTTGGGAAGATGATGAAATGCACCCAGTATGTGTACAGTATATGCAAAATTGCATAATAACGGATTACAGTGCCAAAGTACTTAAAGTACATATCAGATGCCAGTCAGACTGCATCAAGCATTCTTACAAACCCTCACATTTTCAAGAAGCTTTCCCTTCACATGAATTCACATTGATGGGATATTATTATAGAGGAACTAATCACATATACTGGAATATCTGGCGCTGTGGTCCATTTTGTCTCGTAAGGTGTGAGTATACCACCTATGATAAAGCTAACCTACATTATCTTCATGATTTGAGCGGAAACCAACCCAGACATCGAGCGTGCATCCATACACACTAGTCAGGCTGGCAAATCAAGCCTACTGGAGGTCTCTGGAGTTACAAGGCTGTCCCACCAACTCTGCATCTGATCATGAACAACGGGAAGAAAAAGTAATAAAGTCAATAAGAACCTTTCATTCCATCCATTTTTGAGCCTACTTAATCCAGTCAGGGTTGCAAGCAACTAAAAAACAAGGTAAGCCAAGAAACCCCTTCAGATGGAGCTTCAGTGCATATGTCCTCACGCCTACAGAGCCATGTTTTTTGTTTTTTTGTTTGTTTTTTTTTTTAAAGAAGTACAATTACCTGGAGGAACAGACAGGTAAAATTTAAAACTTAACCACAGCACAATGAATGAATCCAAAACAAACTGAAACCTTTATGCTAACTCATCCCAGACCTACAAATCTCTGAAACTAATTCCAGGACGTCAGAAACATTTGTGGTGTAACAACTATAAAAGACCAGTCTGCTGTAACAACTGACGGAGTGTTGCTTTTTTTTCTTATTTAATTCAGATACTCGTTTTATTTTTTGTGTCATGGAAAAATGGATTTAGCAGGAATGGATGACTATGCATTTGCACCTGAGTTAGTGCTGGTTCCAGCCTTGCTTCTGATCCTGCCAGAATAAGCTTCAGCAACTCGCAAGTATTAAGAGGGGTCAAATTCATAAAATGATCAACCCTGAAATTAACCTGCTTAACCTCCTTAGCGTTACAGCTGAGCGTTACTTGGGCTGTAAAAAAAAGTGCTAAAAGTGGTAGTCCCGAGTGTCACTTGGGCAACAGCATAGACGCGTCTCATGTAAGACAAGCGGTTCACTCGGGCTGTAAAAGTGCCAATAGCATTAGTGCCAAGCGTTACCATCAGGCCCGAATGTTACCCAGGCAAAGGTGTAGACGCATCTTCTCCTAGTCTTATAATGGCATCTTATAAGAAATGAATCTGTCTTCAGGCAGTGAAATTGAAACAGACAGTGAAACCGAAAGTGATTCTGGGAAATCCAAAAATGACACTTGCGTCACTTGCACATGTGCAGTGTGCTATTCATATTATTATTATTACTGTACTAGCCATGTGCGCCCAACTACGTTGCGCGTGTTGAAGTTGTCTGTGAAGGGCTCCCTGTTTAAACGCGGCTGCCAGTTGTGAACTGGGTCCTTCGTCGCACAGCATTATGATTTTTTATAAGGGAAACAAAATTACAAAAGAAAACCCTTGGACATTGATTCGATAGGAATGGCCTACTCGGAATCACTGTCCGAATAGTAATTATGTGGTGGTGGAGGAGCATTTGTGCTTCTCTCTGTTCACAGTCCGTCTCGTTTTCACGACGCTGTCGTTTCCTCTCACGATCTCTTCTCAACCTTTCTCCAATTTCGCAGGTTGCTTTGTGGCAATCCAAAGAGTAAGGCAATATACACGGAGCAATGGTTATAAAAGGGGGACACATAGGTATCCAGGCTCTTTAAAGCATAAATAGAGATCATTTCACTGACATGTGAGCAAGCCACGGTACAACTGTGAGATGCGCAGCACTCGCCGGCTACAACGTAACAATAATAATTTCCGGAACGTGCTGGTACGTTGTCATTCATTTTACCCACTGTGTTTCTTTCATTCATATGTTACGTAGGCACGTACCTTTTATCTTCAGCAATCTCATTCTGTAACCAGGCCTCAGGAGCTAACCAGCGTAACACTGTCCACCACCCCTTTCGTTATTCCGGCATATTGTTGACATCCGTGAGTAACAACAACGTACTAAACTGGAAGGTGGTCTATGCATGTGTGGAATTCGCGGACAAACAAAGATCAAGATCCAAATGAAGATTATATATAAAGATTAGTTAATTTAAAGCACAACAATTTGTTTAGTTTGAATGTCTGTGTTTTGAGGTGTGACTGGAGTACTACAGTCTTCAGTAGTATAAGCCTGGAGGAGATTTTTAATGCAATGCCTATGTTTTAGCTGTCTCTCTACTGCCGTCTAGTGCGTCTTCTTCTAATTCATTCGCGGACAAACAAAGATCAAGATCCAAATGAAGATTATATATAGATAGATTATCATTTGTATCATTATTATACTTACTACACGTCTTACTTTGCATTTTTAGTTTTAGTTTAGTTTTGCACATTTTACAGTAGAAAGATGAGATTTAATAAAAATGTCATTTTTCAAGCCAAAAAATGCAACGCCTTTTACGTGTTTTTTTGAGAAAAAAAATGTAACACAATTCTAGCACACTCAAGAAGAAGCCTCCATACTAACCCAACTAGGTACAAGGCAGCAAAGCAGACCACCTAAGGCCCACTTGTGAGCAAAAGCACAATTTGGAAATGCCAGTTCCCTAACATATACTTGGTTATGGATGCAGAAGGAAGAAAAAAATAAATAAAAAACAGAGCTTTGGGAGGGAAATTGTACCGGAAAATGTACACACTTAGATACCAATCACCAGCCCCTGGATTTGAACCCAGTAAGACAGGTCCATCAGGTAGAAGTACTAATTACTGCACCACCATGCCGCCCATAAATTGTATTTTAATAATTTACAAAGGATGTTAGATTTAAAAACAGGGGGAAAAAGTGACACCAAGCAATAACAGATTTAATAAGGAAATGCAAGGCAAAGTGACCGGGTCACTAAGGAAGTGGACTGTGAACAGCTGCAGGTTCAATTCCCACCACTCATCTGGCGTGCTCCGAACATTTTAAAGTATGTTAACATGTGATATACACATTAAAAAGAATAACAGAGGAGAAGTAAAACTGATGTGGCACATCCATGTGTTTATTTATCCAAAGTGACTTACAAATAGCACAGACATCATTGCTCTCCTGTTTTTCCAGCTATACCGAGTGTGGTTTGGCATCCATAAATCATCTTTCTCTGCAGTGGAAAAAGTCTATTAGTGCCAGTAAATGGAAGGGGAGCACAACCTCCAGACACAAATACTCCATGCTGTACAGAGACTGGACCCAGCACACAAATCCAAAACAGCCCTCATAATAATCTGCACACAAAGAAACAGCCAATCTGTCAGAGAAAGAGCTTTCATTGCCTGCATTCAAAACAGCGAGATATGTCCTGAAATTACAAAGTAACAAAACACTACAATTAACTGGAGGCACGTCACATGAGACAGACTCTTTAATTTCTGTCACTCATATTTAGTACACATGCTAACATTAAATGGCGTGTAAAGGCATCAGTCATCTTCTGTATCCGTATCTCACAGAACTCGGGCAACAATGGCATGGACAGCGAGACACGCCATTCTTCTGCTGTTCATCTGAAATGTAGCTGGTGCTCAACTAACCCAGAAAGGTGATCACAAGTGTCCACATGAGCTTTAAGGCCCACTCTGTTTTTAACTGTTATGAATGACCAATGTAGTTGTTACGTTTATTTTTATTTACTTAATAACTGACCGATTGATTGATTGATTGAATTACCTGTCATGCAAGCCTGCATCCTTGTTTCTGTATGTTTTTGCTGCTGTGTGCATCTGAATTTCCCTATGTATTTAATAAGGTTTATCTAAACTAATCTAACATCTGACTATATTTGTGATTTTGGTGAATCGTATACGGCTGAATCAATTTAGCTTTGTAAAAGAACCCTAATGTCTATGCATATTCATTCAACTCTTCTAAATTTTATTTCAGAATTACAGGAAGCCTGAGCAAATCCCAGAAAATTCAAGCACATAGCCAATCCTGAATGGGATGGCAATCCATCACAAGACACGCTTACTCACACTGGCCAAATCTGAGTTACCAGTTAACTCTGTAAGTGTGTTTCAGATGTAGGTTAAAAAAATAATAATAAAAATAAAACACACAAATATGGGGCGAATGTGTAAACTCCATGCAGACACTCTGGAGCTACAAAGGTAAAAAGCATTAACCACTGTGCCACCTACATTGACTACTGGGTTACAAAAAAAACACTAAAGATTAAATGTATTTAGCAACCAAGGTGAGTGTGCCAAGAAATACGAATTCCAAAGAAATCAGTTAAGGATAAAATGCTGACTTAATTGAGAAGACCAACAGTCCTGCTTACTGTACAGAAAATATACAGAAGTAACATTTGAAAAGGGAAATAAGAATTGCAAACAAGTTACAGATCAGGCCTCTGCAGAGATCAAGCAGTCCTCATGTATGGTACACTTCTGAATCCTCCCAGATAACAATGAACCATTTTTCTTTCCTTAGTTATCAAAATAATTGAACTAAATAACTAAAAGTAAAAATACCAGAGTGTGTAGCATCTTATAGTCTGCATTAACTAACTGATTTGATACTTCATGAAGTGTCAGGGTCTCTCACTGGCACAGCGTTCAGATCCAGAGGTCGTGGCTCAAATTCTTACCCTGTGTAGAAGGCATACATTCTCCTGTTGTTTGACTGGACTTTCTCTGGGCAGTTTCTGGGTGGCCATGTGGTGGACTGACTAGCAGCCACTGTTGCCAAGATAAGCTCCACTCCCTTCGGCCATTAACTGGATTAAGCAGGCATGTTGCTTAACTCCTGTGTAATACAAGTTGACTGACCACCCTAAGCTGACCCGGTGTGTATATCTGACTTAAGTGTAGACTTCAAAGTACAACCCCTCTCTCTCTCTCTCTCTCTCTCTCTCTCTCTCTGTCTGTCTAACGTTGGCTCCTACCTTGTGTCTGATACCACCTGGATTGGCTCCAGCACCCTGCCGCTTTGTACTTGACCAGCCACATTCAAATAATGAAGGAATAAAAAAAGGAATCACCACAAACTGAGTTTTCATTCCCTTTGGCACTGAAGTCAACCTGCTTTTGCCAATCATTAAAAACACAACTGTAAAGTTTTTTTAACTGAGTAAAGACAGGCTTCACATGTTTCGTAAAGTCTGAAAGAGGTTTAAAGGGGAATATTTCTTCAGTAGAGTTTCATCGCCTGAAACGAATATATTCTTCTCTCCGTCTTCTTTGTCTCATCTATAAATAATATTGTAAAAGCTGCAAGATGCAATTCCAGGTTGCAGGAGCCTATCGCAGCATACTGACAGAAGGCAGGAAACAGTTCTAGAGAGGGCGCCCGCCCATTAAATCAGCACATGCCCACACTCAACACCGAGCCAATGACCATGGAGCGGTGTGGCGTCGGGCACTACCCGCTGCGCCACCCTTGTCTTATCCTTATCGCCCGTTGCCTACGTAACTGATGAGATAAAGGTGTTCGGCTTTGCTTCATTTTTCACTGTAATCTGCACTCAAACAACTATTTCACCAGTGAGCGCTCCATCACTTAGCTTACTTTGTGCAGTGCCCCCTCTTCCTCTAACCTACGCCCCAAAACAACTGCCGTGTTTAAAGCTTCTGCACAGGTTGTAGTACAGTGTGGGAGATCGGAAAACTCATCAAGGCTGCCCCTCACTCTTTTGACCACGAATACGCTCGCCAAAGCTTAGGTACTCTGTCATATTCCTGATTGTCATGATTCTTCTATGAAAGCCCAACACATCAATTCAACTTCATAACCACTAGCGAGTATAAATAAAACAAAAACAAGACCTCATTGTAAAGAAATGCCTTCATTCCCTGATTATTGGTCAATCCACAGTATTTCTTCTAGAAATCAAACATATTGCAGACGATACAAATCCAATAACATGATGACAACTTCCAAGTCATCCTAATTGATCATCCCGCTCACACATCGCGTTCATGTCAGCAAGCGCTCAGTAAAGAAGCGAACTTATCCCGGAGATTTAAAAGTGCCATGAGAATCGTTCCAAGACGACTTAAAGTTTGACACCGTGTAACTGCGGATGGTCCGGCGCTGGACTAACTTATATGGAGGGGTGATTGAGTATAGGTGGCAAAAAAACAGGAAGACAGAAATGGTCATTAAGTTTCAAACGTGAGAATAATTGCGCAGTTTAAAGGGTAATCCCATCCTCCTGATGAATCGAATTCGTATCGTACAAAATCGAAACTGCACTACTGCTGAAATCATTACGTCTGTGAATATAGCCTTTATTAATAAATTAAAAAAACAAACTAAGAAATCGAAGTCGGGATCATCACTAACTTTAAGCAGTCTACTCGAGTTTCCTTTTGCACTTTTTTCTTGCATATTTTTTATATGTAATAATGCTTACGTAGAACGAAAGTCATTCCCATTGTGTTTTTCCCCTTTTTAAAAAAAAACATGAAATGCCAATGTCCGGTTCCAATTCGCAGCCTCCACGTCCTCGCTTAGTTTTTTTTTTTTTCTTTTTTCTCCAATGTGCCCCCTGGATCCAGACATTTTTGTGTGTCTTACAGACACCTAGAGGCGATGGATTCCTGAAAGAGCGTTTATCTCTACTCTGGAGTGAACAACATCTGCAACAACGCAAATGCGAAAAATCGACTGCATTAAATAATATTTATATAGCTTCTCCATATATAAAGTGGCATGGAAGCAACAATCAACTGCGAAATAGTTGTTGTTAAGTGACCGAAGGGCACCCAACTGGGCGCGATCGGAAAAGTAAATCAAAATGTTAACTCAAAAAGTTATACATTCCGGAGGGGGTGGTGAAGAAACAGATTCTTGCTGGCTCTTACTTTTAAAAGTACGACGTGCCCTACTTTGCCTGCGATCAATCTCGGGCTTCTCACAGACAACAAAAACTTGGTTCATTTCGCCTGTAACCTGACACAGGCTCTCTGGAATACTAGGCTATGATGGAGTTATTCTTGCAGCCGCTGAGCACAGCTATGCATGGAGTGGAGAAATAAAAAAAAGGGGGGTTAAAATCCTCCCTGCCAGCTCTCCCACATTTTTTAGTAATAAAACAGCAGCCTTTGTTTATTCGGCGACTTTAACAACTACCCCTTACACTTAAAAGTTTCACCCCAGCTTATGGAAGACTCCACTGACAGCATTATTAGCACCGTTTCTTGCAGTAGCTGTCTGCACATTTCCAAATAATATTCCGTATCTTATCTCCGTAAAAAAAAATCCGGAAAAAAAAAACAGATTTGCAAATGCACCTCAGAAACCATTAGTACAGACCAAAAACAAAGCAATGATAAAAAATAAGTAGGAGGGAATTAACGGGAAAGATGGTTACAAAACTCTTGCGCACTTAACTTTCTGGCTTCAAAAGAATAAATAAATAAATTAAGTACATTCTGACTTGCTGCCAAAGTGTCTGCGATCACCAAAGGCGATCGCTATTATTTATTTATTTTTATTTTTCTTTCTGTTTTCAAAACGATCGGGTGGCTCTAAGTAAAACAAAATCCTAATATTATGCATTCATTTTGAGCTGCGATCTAAGTTTCGATTTCCATTTACCCCGAATGGTGCTTTTCGGTTCTCTTCAGTCTACCGGCGTCTCCTACTATACACAAGGAAAAATTCCAACAACTTTTTTTTTAGTTTAAACCTTTCTCTTTCACAAGCCTCTTTTCTAAATATAAAAGCGCACGTGGAATCGAACAGAAAGAAACGGCGTTTTTTCATACCTTACTGCAATAAACCAGACTTCCGTGACCGACAGATCGCCACTTTTTTTCTCCAGCGTTAAGATTTTGGCAAATCCCAGTCTGCTTGCCTACTATCAGGAGGGTTTAGAGAAAGATTCCGCCATGTCAATGATGTCTGAACGCACATGGGAACTAACCCCGCCCACAGTACCGTAAGTCACCGTAGAAACGCGCACAGACGCACTCACTCGCGGTCTGATCAGAAACACAGTACAAGCCCGCGGGCGCATACCTATTTCACCTATGTGTGAAAAAACACATACAGTAGTGTTCGATGAAACAGAGAAAGCGAGAAACAGCTGCACTTTTAGAAGCTTTCTTATTATGTATGCCGACTACGAACACGTGGCAGTCTCCATACAACATTTGGCGAGGTGTTTGTACAAACTGAAATTTCATACGTAGAGACAGCTCATCTTTGCCTGGGAGCTCTTCTAGCCCTTTGGAGTTTCCACGCAGCGTATCCTGTACAAGGTCTGCGAGTGCATTTATTATGTCAGTCCTTTGAGCTGTAATGGTGTTTGTTATGTAAAGAGTTTGGTTTGACAGGTGTTGTATAAAATATAGATGACCTGAAATGTCAAAGTGAATTTGATGAACAATGCCATGACAAAAGAAAACTTGGCAGGACCCTAAATATTATGTCATTATTCTAGGTATTAACAAAAAGTATGCTCATTTATTTTAGTCACACCATCCTATTGTCATTTTGTATGCCATGGAAATGAGCATCACATGAATTAATCATACCGAATTGGAGACTGGGCCTAAATCTGATCAGTGTGGTGTATGCATGTTCTCTCAGTGCTGGGGTGGTGTTTCTCTGGGTATTCTACCTTTCACACTCCAAAGACACACATTAGGAAAATTGGCAATTTATTCGAAACTGGCTCTACACATGTGAAACTGAATGGACACTGTGATGACCTTGTGCCTGATCCAAGGCTAATTCCTGCTTTGCATTCATTGTTGTAAAGATAGGCTGATACTTCCAGATGTAGCACTGGATAGATAAATTAACTGTATCTCTATATTTGGGTTCAACAAAGTGAGCGTTTTTACTGTTACTGCAGATATGATAGTTACATTACCGATCTTTTTTTTATACCAATGAAAGATGCAGACCTACGGTCCTAAAATAAAAGAGAAATCAAAGTGTAGTTACAGAAAAGAAGTGATTGATACTCTCTGTGTTGTCTAAATAATTACTTCTTTCAGTTCCTTCAGAGGTTATATTTATAAAATGTTTTAGTACTTGTGGTGGCTCATACAGAACAAGATGAAAGTGGCCATACGGGGACTGTGGAAGTTAAAAATGAACAAATTTCTTTAGATTAAATGAGATAAACTTTATAAATTCTCAAGGGGAAAATAGATGCATACACCAGCGGAAACATAAAATCAAAGACACAGACTCACAGGACTAATCCACCTTAATAAAGGGATAGATCTCTGTCTCTGTGTCTCAGTTTGGTTGCTATGCCTCTGTCATTCCAACAGATGGCGCAAAGATTAGCATGAATTTAGTGGAAAGGAAAATAAATTAGTATTTATTTTTTGCAAATTTAATTTGCATAAAGAAGTACTCCACCCAAAACTAATATTTTTTTATATGTTATTTACCCAATGTAGTTTGTAGCGATGGCCAAGAAAAATTTCCAGTCTCATCTTCTTATATAATACGCTACCGTGGCTGTCCGTTTGTCTGTCCAGGATTTTAAATCACCTGTAGCTCACAAACCGTTTGAATTATTGACCTGAAATTTGGTACCCATATACTATGTGACGTCTACTATCCGCTTTTGGGTGATGATTGACCTCCAATGTTATTCCACTTTTTACAGGCGCCGTTCTCATCCCTACCACCTTTGCCGTCACTACCCCTATCTCTTCATATCTTAAATCATTCTTGAGGCAGAGTGATGACTTAAGTGCCAGCTTAAGTGAAAAATTAAAGAAAACGTACTAAGCAATTGCAACACAAACACTGACTTAATCAGTTTTAATATGAAAAGATGCCAGTGAAAGAAGAGAAGAAGCGAGCAGCTAGGGTGGAGAAAAGAAGAGCTGCTCAGGAAGCAGCAAGCGCATGAACCTCTAAGCGAACAAATGCTAAACATACAGAGAAAGAGTATGAAAACTATGAATGCTCAAGTCAAGTGTATTCATGCAGTGCAGTGTTACTGGTGTTTTTATAAATGGCGATAACAAAGTTTCGATGCAAGTGGGGTCTATGGTGACCAGTGCTGGAGGACAACAAGCAATATCAAAAACATCCAACAAAAACATCTCACATTCCTCATGCCGCATTAGCCACATGTCAGAGCATCCAGCCGTATGTTCGCAAAATCCCAAGCATGTATTTTTATTAAATAAAAGTGTCTCTGTGTCTATCTGTGTCTGTCCAGTTGTTATGGCTCTGTCATTCCAACAGATGGTGCACTGCAAGCATTAACACTGAATTTATTATGGCATATAACAGAGACATATGTATGTATTGCATTTGTCATTTCAGCATACTCTGCATCTCCAACTTTTGTAGTAATGCATTTCATTACTACAAATGATTGCAATGTACCATCTTTTGGACTGACAAAAGCAATGCATTTTATTATCACATGCAATTCAAAATATATTCCAATAGATGGTATACCTCAAATGTTAACACTGAGGTCTATGTGGATTACTTAGATTTCAAGCTGTCTTAGACAGGTAGCAGAGCTAGTAATATAATCAATCAATAGGTAAGTAAATAAATAACTGTATATTATGAAGAAATCACAGGTTGAATTTAAAGATTATGAATATTTAATCTGGGATGTCTGGAGCATTCAATTGCCTGATAGCAGCAGGCAGAAAAATTTAAAAAAAGAATACATGAAAAATACAGATATTGTCAGCAGCTATGTCACCTGTACTTCAAAACAGGTCAACCTCCTGACACTAAGCATGTTCAGGCCCGGCCAGTACTTGGATGGAAGACCATCTAGGAAAAGTTTGGGTTGCTTCTAGAAGAGGTGTTGGTGAGGCCAGTGGGGGCACCTACCCTGTGGTCTGTGTGTATCGGGGACACTATGCTGTAACTATGGTGCCGGCCTTCAGAAGAGATGTAAAACTGAGGTACTGACTCTTGTGTTGATTAAAGATCACTGGGTATCTTTCGAAAAGAGTAGGGTTTATCCTGATGCCCTGGCTAAATTGTCCATCATGGCCCCATACATTCTGGCCCCCTAATCATCCCCTGTCTCTAACTGTTTATTTCCCTCACCCCTTCACCACCTAATAGCTAATGTGTGGTGAGCATACTGGTGCAATAATGGCTGCCGTTGTATCATCCAGGTGGGTGCTACAAATTGGTGGTGGTGGAAGTGGATCCCCTCTGTCTATGTAAGGTACTTCATTAAGAAAGCCAACAAACTTAGACAAGCTTCTCAAATGCCACACAAAATCACCTACTCCAAACTCTTCCAATTCTGGATCAGCTTCAGAAGATTCACCCCAAAAACCTGAGCCAAACAGGAATATTAAAAGATTTTCTGAGGTATAAAATTACTTTTACCATGGTGAGCCTGGAGAAAACCTTCCAAACTATAATAACATTTGGAAAAAAAGCATGATACTTACAGAAGTAAATCATTTGACTTTTTTGAATGATAATTTTGAGGCTCCACAAAAAACATTCTTGTGTGTTTGTACAACAAGACAGCAGGCATGCTGGGCAGTATCTCATTGCTCATTGAATTGTCAAATATAAGAAAGTGTACACAATTGCAAAAGAGTTTGTCTTGCCTTCTGCAATAGATATGTGAACCGAAATTATAGACAAGTCTTCAGCTTGTAAGCTAAAACATTCTGATCAAGCTTTTGAATTGAAGATCCGCCTCTCCACCTCATTCATTGGTGAGGACTCCTGTCTTCGATGCAGAAACTTGGTTCCATGTACATTGTGTTTTCTGTACATAGTATGCATTGATCTTTCTAGAAATATCTATTTAACAATATTTTAGCAATAAAATGCCTATGTTTTGAATGTTGTGAATAAACAACTAGATAGCCGACATGTGGATTATTTGACACAATTGAAATTATTATTATTATTATTATTTTTTTTGCCTTTCATAGCATTTGCCATTTTATAGCATTGGTCACCACTGTCTTGTGTTATACTGTATCATAGACCTTTATCACTGTTCTCCATGAAAACATGAGATTACAGATGTTTCTCTGTCATCTCTACAAAACACATAGGGTAAGTAACATATAGGAATATATATTTCTGGGTAAAGTATTCCTTTAATGCTTTATGCACTGTATCAATGCTTTTGAGGGAAGATCTGGATTATGTACCATTATAGCCTTCACTGGTCAAGACTGAGCAAATTTGGTTGCCTTAGCACAGGGGTGTCTGTTCCCAGCCACAGTAGATGTAGTCTTTAATTCTGACCAATTCCTCATTTAGAATCAAATTATTGTATTGTAATTAAATTAGATATTCAAATCCTTGGTCTTGTTACCATTCTAACTTTTCGGAAACTCTTGCCATTGTGTCTTGATCTTGATTTTGTAGTCAAGATTTAAACCCTTATCAGTCAAAAGCTATGCTGAATTTGAAGCAAACAATTTGCACAGATCTCACGATTTCTGTTGATTAATTAAAAACCCTCTATCTGCTTAAAGCAGGGTTGGAACAGATTGCGTTACTACATCCTCGAAGTACTACTTGGATAATATTACACTGTAGAAACTTGTAAATTCCAGGATTTGAGAAATTGCAGTAAATGTGTCAGTAAATACAGTGATATTCTACACAATCTAAAGGCAATTGAAAATTGCAAGAAACTCTGATAGGAAGAGTTCTGGCAGAGCCAAAGTCACAACCCAAACTTAAGGCAAGTTTCTGAGGGTCACCAGCTTGAGAGATAGGCACCTCACAGCACAACAGCTTCAAGCACAGCTAAACAGTGATCAAGAAAGCAAGTCTCAGTTTCTACTGTGAAGAGGAGACTTTGTGCTGCAGGTTTGACGGGGTGAGTGGCAGTAAGAACATTAGAACAATCTAGACGAGAACAGGCCATTCAGCCCAACAAAGCTCGCCAGTCCTATCCACTTATTTCTTCCAAAAAAACATCAAGTCGAGTTTTGAAAGTTCCCAATGTCTTACTGTCTACCACACTACTTGGTAGCTTATTCCAAGTGTCTACAGTAATCCCTCCTCCATCGCGGGGGTTGCGTTCCAGAGCCACCCGCGAAATAAGAAAATCCGCGAAGTAGAAACCATATGTTTATATGGTTATTTTTATATTGTCATGCTTGGGTCACAGATTTGCGCAGAAACACAGGAGGTTGTAGAGAGACAGGAACGTTATTCAAACACTGCAAACAAACATTTGTCTCTTTTTCAAAAGTTTAAACTGTGCTCCATGACAAGACAGAGATGACAGTTCTGTCTCACAATTAAAAGAATGCAAACATGTCTTCCTCTTCAAAGGAAACAGAGAGGAAAGCAAACAAATCAATAGGGCTGTTTGGCTTTTAAGTATGCGAAGCACCGCCGGTACAAAGCTGTTGAAGGCGGCAGCTCACACCCCCTCCGTCAGGAGCAGGGAGGGAGAGAGAGAGAGAGATAGAGAGACAGACAGACAGACAGACAGACAGACAGAGAAAAACAAAGTCAAAAATCAATACGTGCCCTTTGAGTTTTTAAGTATGCGAAGCACCGTGCAGCATGTCGCTTCACGAAGCAGCTGCACACAGAAGGTAGCAACGTGAAGATAATCTTTCAGCATTTTTAGACGAGCGTCCGTATCGTCTAGGTGTGCGAACAGCCCCCCTACTCACACCCCCTAAGTCAGGATCAGAGAAAGTCAGCGCAAGAGAGAGAGAGAGAAAGTAAGTTGGGTAGCTTCTCAGCCATCTGCCAATAGCGTCCCTTGTATGAAATCAACTGGGCAAACCAACTGAGGAAGCATGTACCAGAAATTAAAAGACCCATTGTCCGCAGAAATCCGCGAACCAGCAAAAAATCTGGTTACATATAATATATGCTTACATATAAAATCCGCGATGGAGTGAAGCCGCGAAAGGCGAAGCGCGATACAGCGAGGGATCACTGTATCGTTCTTTGTGTAAAGCAAAACTTCCAAATGTTTGTGCGAAATTTACCCTTGACAAGTTTCCAACTGTGTCCCCGTGTTCTTGATGAACTCAGTTTAAAATAACAGTCTCGATCCACTGTACTAATTCCCTTCATAATTTTAAACACTTCAATCATGTCACCTCTTAATCTTCTTTTGCTTAAACTGTAAAGGCTCAGCTCTTTTAATCTTTCCTCATAATTCAACCCGTGTAGCCCTGAATCAGCCTAGTCGCTCTTCTCTGGACCTTTTCCAGCGCTGCTATGTCCTTTTTGTAGCCTGGAGACCAAAACTGCACACAGTACTCCAGATGAGGCCTCACCAGTGCATTATAAAGGTTGAGCATAACCTCCTTGGTCTTGTACTCCACACTTCATGCTGTATAACCTAACATTCTGTTAGCCTTCTTAATGGCTTCTGAACACTGTCGGGAAGTCGATAGCTTAGAGTCTACTATGACTCCTAAATCCTTCTCATAAGGTGTACTCTCGATTTTCCGACTGCCCATTGTGTATTCTAAACTAACATTTTTACTTCCTATGTGTAATACTTTACATTTACTGACATTAAATTTCATCTGCCACAAATCTGCCCAAGTCTGTATGCTATCCAAGTCCTTCTGTAATGATAGAATGGATTCCAAATTATCTGCTAATCCGCCTATCTTGGCATCATCTACAAACTTAACCAGCTTGTTATTTATATTCCTATCTAAATCATTTATTTATATATATTAACAATTGCAGTGGCCCTAGCTCTGACCCCTGTGGAACACCACTCTTAGCATCGGCCAATTCTGATGCTTCCTGTGTCTGAGCCAATTCTGCACCCATCTAAAAACATCACCCTGAACTCCCACTTCTTTTAATTTGATGCCCAAACTCTCAGAAAGCCTTTAAGTATAAAATGGGGCCTTGAAATACCAGCTGTGGACTACTGCAGAACAGAAGACAGTTGTATGGACCAATGAATGAAAATTTGTAATGTTCGGTTCCTCACACATGTTGTTTGTACGCAGCTGAGTTGGTGAAAGGATGGTTCCTCAGTGTGTGACACCAACTATCAAACATTGGGGAGGAAGTGTGATGGTCTGTGGTTCTTTTGCTGGAGGCAGAGTTGATGACTTGCACAGAGTGACTGGCATTCTGACTCAAAAGGGTTATCACAGCATTTTGAAGCACTAGACAATACCGTCTGGTCTGCGGCTAGTAGACCAGGGGTTCATCCTATAGCAAGAAATGCTC